>NC_064815.1:4590715-4907726 GCF_023721935.1 Panthera uncia
CCCGCCGCCCCGCCGCCCCGCCGCCCCGCCGCCCCGCCGCCCCGCCGCCCCGCCGGCTCCCCTGTTTACCTTCCGGGTCGGTGGGCGGGTCCGCGGCGGCGGCGCTCCACTTCCGGGGCGGGGCGGGCGGGCGGGGCGGTGCGCTGTCTCCCGGCCTGTCTGGAGCCCGGCGGCGGCAGTGGCGGCAGCGGCGGCAGCGCGGCGCAGGCACCGGCCCGGGAGCAGCACCATGAGCGGTGAGTGGCGGCCTCGCCGCTGTCACCCGGCCGGGCCGCCCCGGCTCCCGCCGCTCCAGCTGCACACTCCGGCCCCCGAGCCCCCGCGTCCCGCCCGCCCGCCGGCCGACCCCTGTCCCGTCGCTCGCAGACCCCTGTGTACGCCCGGGGGCTGGACCCTGGTCACCTGCACTTCTCTGGCGACCCGAGCCCAGGCACTCCCAGCCCCCAGCCTCCCGTCCACCACTTAGCCCGCTCCCGGACACCTGTCTCCAGACCTCCAGTCTCTCCCAGCGCTCCGACCCCCGTGCCCAGTCACCACTCTCCCCGTCCTCAGTCCCCCGGGTCTCAGTCCCTCCTAACTCCTGGACGCCCCCAGTCCCAGCTTCAGCTCCAGGGCCCTCTGCTCCCTCATCATTCCCGCTTCCCAGGCCCCGTGTGTGCGGTCCCTCCAGTCTCCAGGCAGGCAGGGAGGGTGTCGTCTCCAGACACTCTTAGCTTGCTGGCCCCTGAGCCCCGAGCCCCCGTGGTGTCGGTCCCCAGAGGACTGTGAGTGCTCCAGCCTCTTTGTCTTCCCCGCGCCTCCCATTCCCTTGCGCCCTGTGCCCCGGTGCTTTGCTGTCCCAGTCCCCAGTGGTTCCCAGTTACTCGCTCAGTTTCCCTACTGACCCTTGCTTCTTACATTTTGGTTATTATTATTATTATTATTATTATTTGTTTCATACTCCCGCCCCTTTCACTTCTTTTCCTAGCTCCTTTGAGGTCTCCTTGGCCCTGTCCTGCACCCCCTTCCCTTCTGGTTCCACACCGAACCCATCTGGGGACCAACGCGTCGCAGGTCCCAGCCCACCCTCCTCCCGCCCGCAGGGAGGGGTGTGGTTTTGGTGGGGAGGCAGGGAGTGGGAGGGAGGTGGGTGTGGACAGCTCGTCCTCGGTGTTTCTGAAGTTTAGTCCCTAGACTTGGACGCGTGTTCTCAGCCCTTCTCTGAAGCGGTCTGTCGGTGTTTTGGTGCTAAGTCATTCCTGGGTGGTGGTGGACGTTCAGAGTGACTCCGGGAAGCCTCTCAGCCCGCCCTGACTGGGATCTGCATTTTCTTAGGAGGATCCGCCTACCCTCTCCCAGCCTGTTTTCCTTTGAACTGTGGGATTGCCTCTGAAGTGTCCCCCCCCGCCCCCGTGTCCCCCCCCCCCCGCCCGTAGCCCTAGCCTTTCACCCAGGCATTTCGGGAGTTTGGGGGGTGGGGGCAAAGAGGTGAGGATGTGTGTCTCTTAGTTTTTAACCTTCGAGTTATCTCCATGGGTCACTTTTTTTTTTTTTTTTTTTTTACAAGACATGCGCCTTTTGTTTTGCCTTTCAGAGCAAGATGTGTGAAATTGTTCGTCCTGGTGAGGGAGCTGGGAAGGGGGTTTCCTGGGAGATAGAACAGCTTCTGTTGTCAGAGCAAATGATTTTTGGCCTAATTAAAGTTTCTGGCCCCTGAATGTTAGTGATCCTGCAGCAAAGATGTGATGAGCTGGTTTCCACCCAGGAGATAATACACCCTGGTGTAAGTGCGGGCCCTGGATGGAGCTAGACAGCCTGAGTTCAAATCCTGACTCTGCTATAAAAAGCTGTGTGATTTGACCATTCTGGAAGTCCCAGCAAAATGGGGGTAGATAATAGTACCTGTCACCTAGTCGTGTTGCGATGACTAAAGAACTCTACCGGGTTATTGGTACTGTGCTTCGTGTGGTGTGTAGATGGGAACTTAGTGTGGTTGTTGTGGAGGTAAGGACCCAGCCAAGGTTCAGGTGGGGTGATTTTCTGACCCAGCTCTGAGACAAGGGCTGGGGCTAAGTACGCCTTGAAAACCTCTTGCTTTTGGGGTGCCTGGGTGGCTCAGTTGGTTAAGCGTCTGACTTCGGCTCAGGTCATGATCTCACAGTCTGTGAGTTTGAGCCCCGCGTCGGGCTCTGTTCTGACAGCTCAGGGCCTGGAGCCTGCTTCCGATTCTGAGTCTCCTTCTCTCTCTCTGACCCTCCCCCGTTCATGCTCTGTCTGTCTCTGTCTCAAAAATAAATAAACATTAAAAAAATTAAAAAAAAAAAAAAAAAAAGAAAACCTCTTGCTTTTAATATAACCAAGGAGACTGTGCCTCAAATTCTGGACCATTCTCGGGCCTTGATCCCAGGTGCCAGTGAAATTGACAAGCCAAGGGAACTTGATCAATGTAGCCATCAAAAGCCAACTTAATACCAAAGATAAGGACGTTTTAAAATTTATTAAAAAAAAATCATTACAAAAGGAAACCAACAGATGGCTTTTTAAGGAAGAAGTGTTCAGGATGGATGACAGCCTTCTTTTGGAAAGATTGTAATTGAGGCAGAAAAAATGGTTGCTGAGGGTAGAAGGGAAGTCCGAGGTATTTTCAATTTTTTTCTTTCCCCTAGTTTTATTGGCAAATAATTGACATACATCACTGTAAGTTTAGGGCGAGCAGCGTGATTGCCATTTATCGTGAAATGATTACCTTGATGGGTTCAGCTAACATCCATCTTCTTTGGATACAATAAGAAAATAAGGACATTTTTCTCTTTGCGATTAGAGCTCTTAGGATTTCCTGTCTTAGCTCTTTTCCTAGATATCGTACAGCTGTGTTGACATGTTGTACTTGACATCTCTAATGCTTACATATCTTATAACCGGACTTCTGTAACTTTTGACCCCCGTTCTCCAATTACCCCTTCACGTTTCTTTTTTATTTTTTATTTTTTAATTTTTTTTAATGTTTATTTTTGAGAGAGAGAGGGAGAGACAGAGCACGAGCGGGGGAGAGACAAAGCGAGACACAATCCGAAGGAGGCTCCAGGCTCTGAGCTGTCAGCACAGAGCCCGATGCGGGGCTTGAACCCATGAACTGTGAGATGGTGACCTGAGCCAAAGTAGGTCCCTTAACCAACTGAGCCACCCAGGTGCCCTGCCCCCCTTCACGTTTCTTGAGAATACAGTTAAAACAAGGTTTTCTCACCCTTGGGGTTGATGATTGGGCACCATAAAATAATGTTGCATGGAAGTATGTCTTCTCTTCCCTCTGTCCTTTCTTTTTTTTTAATAGGATATTTCAAACATCTCTAACGTGGAGAGAATAGTCTAATGAGCACTTACCATCTCATGATCACTTCCCCTTTGTACCTATCTATTTCTTACTTCTGTTCCCAGTTTATTTTGAAGCAAATCCCAGACACTGACCGGATCCTTTCATCTGTTAATATTTTAATGTGTATCTCTAACATATTGGGACTCTTTTTAAAAAAAAAATATAGCTCAATTTCATTATCATACCTGTAAGAAATTAGGAGTAATTCATTAACAGCAGATATTCAAGGTTCAAATTTCCATGATTGCCTTATAATTTTAGAGTTTTTTTTTTTTTTTTTAAGACTCAGGATCTAAACAAGGTTTAAACAATGCAGATTGTTGTGTTTTTTAAGTCTTCAAATCTCTCTCTCTCTTTTTTAGTTTAATTGCTGTCTTTTTAGTGTTTGGTATATTCACAGAGTTGTGCCTGCATCAGCATAATCGGATTTAGAACATTTTCATCAGTCCAGAAAGAAACGCTGTACCTCTTAACTGTGGTTCCTCATTCTCCCTCCCCTTAGCCCCAAGCAACCACTAATCTACTCTACCTGTGGATTTACCTATTGCCAACATTTCATATAGATTGAGTCATACAATATGTAGCCTTTTGTGTCTGGCTGTTTTCACTAAAAGTATCCTTCTAAACTTTGCCATAGTGTAGCATGCGACTCAGGTTCATTCCATTTTGTGTTTGAATAACGTCTCATTGTTCTCTGTTTTGTTTAGCCAGTCTTCAGCTGATGGACGTTTGACTTGTTTCCACTTTTTGGCCCCTTTAGGAATAATGCTGCTGTGAACATTCATGTACAAGTTTTTGTGTGAGCATATCTTTTCATTTCTCTCGGGTCGATATCTAAGAGTAGAATTGCTGGCCCCGTCTGAGGAACAGTCAGACAGTTTTCCAAAGCGGCTGCACCATTTTCCATTCCCACTAGCGCTGCATGAAGGTTCTGGTCTCTTCACACCTTTGCCAACAGCCTTTTGATTATAGCCATTCTGAGTGGGTGTGAAGCGGTGCCTTTTTGTGGTTTTGATTTGCATTTCCCTAATGATCAGTGATGTTGAGCATATTTTCATGAGCTTATTGGCTGTTTGTGTGTATCTTCTTTCGAGAAATGTCTGCTCAGATTCCTTTGTCCATTTTTAAATTGGGTTGTTTTTATTGTTGACCTGTAAGAATTCTGTGTAGTTTCTGGGTACAAGTCCCTTAGATGTATTATTTATAAAAATGTCTCCCATTTTGTGTGTGTGTGTGTTTTAACTTTCTTGATATTGTCCTTTGAAGCAAAAAAATCTTTTTTTTAGGGGTGCCTGGGTGGCTCAGTCGGTTAAGCATCTGACTTTAGCTCAGGTCACGATCTCACAGTTGGTGAGTTCAAGCCCCGTGTTGGGCTCTGTGCTGACAGTTCACAGCCTGGACCTTGCTTTGGATTCTGCGTCTGCATCTCTCTCTGCCCCTCCCCTACTCCTGCTCTGTCTCTCTCTGTCTCTCTCTCTCTCTCTCAAAAATAAATAAACATTAAAATTTTTTTTTATCTTTTTTTTTTTTTTTAAACTAATAGGTTGCCCTTTCATCCGTCTGTTTTTACCCCTTGCAATTTTTGATGAAGGAAATAGTTCATGTCTTTGTGGGATTTTGCTGATTGCATCCTTTTGGTGTGGTTTGACATGTTTCTCACTCTCTTGTGTTTCCTGTAAATTGGCAATTAGAGTCTTCTGTATTTTGTAGTTGAAAACGTTTGAGTCAGAGGTCAGCTGGTTTCAAGGCCAAATGCATTAAGTGCAAATAACCAGGAAGTGGAATGCCTAGGTAATGCATACACAAGATAAATGGGTGTCGTGAGGCCGAACAACCCTGATGACCATTAACAGGGTAGATGAGACATATATGTGGTATGGTCACATGATGGAAAACCTCAAAGATGTTAAAAGGAATAAAATGGATTTATACATACCACTGTGGCTGTATCTCAACATTAACTTTCTCTAAAAAGAAGCAGAGTGCAGAAATATACTAAAATATATACCTTGATGCACATTAAACCATGTATATGAAACAATGTTTGTGGATTCGTATATGTGTGTAGAGGTAACATAGCCAGTAGGAAGGATGCCTGCTACCTGTGGGTGGTTGTCGGAGGTTAATAGCTGGTCATGATTTATTTGTTTCTCTTTAAAGAATCCAGTAGGTAGGAATACTTACTTGATGACCCGCCTGTGCGAGCTAAGGAGTTATGATTGCCAGATAATTCTTCTGCTCTTATTTAGAAAGTAGAACTTGAAGGACCAGAAAGTCATGATTCTCAAGCTTTTTTTTTTTTTTTGTAAGACTGTTTGAAGGACCTTGATGCTCATTTCCATCAGTAATTAGTCTGTCAAGGATCTTTAAGTTAGTTAAGACACTAAAAACCCCGTTTCAAGGGTGGGGAAAGCTAAACCTAGAGAGGTCACATATGTCCGAGTTTGGGGCTTAGTGGGTCATTTGCTGCTGTTTCTTGCCTGATGTTTATGTACATTTTGGCAGCTTTATCTTGTTTTTCTGGAATGTTGAGGCTCATGGTTTTCTCTTTGGCATTGACTGGGTTATTTTCAGCAGTAGCTTGTGTTTGGGATGAAGAATCAGCTGAAGCGAGTGAATGGAAAAAAAGAATGTGTGTGGTTTTCATTCAAAGAAAAAGTGATGATATCAACTTTTTTCCCCTCTAATGAAGGCATTGGGTTGATCTGTTATGGCAGATTGCAAGAAGTAAGTGTTCTACCGTCAGCAAATATTTGACCATGTCCTGTGCTAGTAAGTGGCAATGGACTAAAACCCATTGACATCGCCTCTCCTGCTTTCTTGTTGTAACCAATAGGAAATCAAGTTCTTGGAGCTCTTAAAATATGGGAACTAAAATCTAAGAACCTGTGGCCTTCTCTGAATTCTGGCAAATGTAAACATGATTCTAGATAAAGGATAAAGCGCCTTCCATCCCGGTGCCATCTTGTCTCAGTGGGGGTGAAAAGTGGTTCTCGAGAGAGAAAGAAATTTTAATGTTATGTGGAAAACCCAGATATGTATGCAGTACGTAAACAGATATACAATGTATTTGCGGTATTGAAATTTCATGGAGGGGTGATTAAAAAAATGTCTGAGCGAGATCTGAAGGGGGAAGGTAATGAATAAAGGGTTGAGAAACACTGATAAGAGCTGAAGTAATTTTACCATTACTGTAGAAATTTGCATTTTGCTTTACCCTTAACATTTTTGGGTAAAGCTTTGCCACATTGCTACATGATCTTTGTATTGATCACTTTTATAGGCTTCATAATCCATCAGTCCATCTACCTGCTTGTAGTATAATTTTTTAAAAACATGTTTTTTTAAATTTATTTTTGAGAGAGAGAGAGAGAGAGAGAGCGTGAACAGGGGAAAGGCAGAGAGAGAGAGAGAGAGAGAGAGAGAGAGAGAGGGAGGGGGAGAGGGAGAGGGAGACACAGAATCTGAAGCAGGCTCCAGGCTCTGAGCTGTCAGTGCAGGGCCGGACGCGGGACTTGAACTCACAAACTGCGAGATCATGACCTGAGCTGAAGTTGGCTGCTCAACTGACCAAGCCATCCAGGTGCCCCACATGTAGCGTAATTTTTAAACCATAATATTTGATCCTACTTTTGGAAACTTAGCTTATTTTCCTTTTTCTTTCTTTTTTTGGTTCTTATTCTAAATAATGACGCAGTGAACGTTTTTGTTCAAGGCAGTTTTCTTTCCTTTTGATTGATATGTCCTTAGGATGATTTCCCTGAAGTAGCTGTAACATGGCAAGGTGGATAGTTCTTGATTGCTCTTGCTTTCGAAGTGGTTGCAGTAGCTTGAAATGCTGCTGGAAGGCGTGAGGGCTCGAGTGGCCACAGAGCCTGGCCGGAAATTCAGGGTTCAACATTTCAGCAGACATTTACCGAATGACAGTTTGATGCTTCATCCGTCACTTAGCAGAGGGCTGCGCTGTTGGTGTCTGTAGAAGCACATGGAATGAATGGACTAAAAGGTTTTGTGGGAGTAACGGACGTGTCAGCCAGGACTCCTCAGTTGCCTGTGGCAGAAGTTGATCTGGGAAAAGTTGGAGTTTAAAACATCTTGCAATGGAGAGGTCTAGGGATAGGACTGTCCTCAGGCCCAGTTGCATTCTGGTGCTGAGAGCATCATCAGGATGACCTTTCTGTCCGTTTCGAAACTCCACTTTCCTCTTGGTTGGCTTCTCCTCCAGCAGCCTCTGTCTACCCCATGGAGGCAAGATGCCTGCCCGCAGCTCTCGGGTCACAGCCTACCGTGTAGCAACACCCAAGCAGAGGGTGGGCCTCTTTCCCAGTTGCTCCCGCAGAAGTCCTGGGGCTGACTCACAGCAGTCTGGCAGGCTATGTGGTCATCCTGGAATCCATCACTGTGGCTCTTGTTGGCCGGGTCTGGGTCGCACGCCCAGTCCAGAGCCCGAGGGTGGCATCTGACTGCTTGTTGTCTGGATAGAGGAGGGACTGACGGGAGAGGGCTGTGAGGAAGGTGGGTTGTGAGCAGAGACCTGAGGGAGGAGAAGGGTTGCTCCTGAGTTTTGCTCCTGAGCAGCTGAAGGGGGGGTAAGCCTTGCCTCTCACTGAGGTGGGGAGGGTGGCGGAACATCAGTTTGGGGCGTGGGCGGTAGCAGTTGGAAGCCTTAGGGGGAGTGGGGACTCTTCCTGGGCCTTGACTTCTGCTTGCCTGTCTGGGAGCCCTCCAGGGGTCTGGCTCTGGTGCTTTCTCTGTCGTTCCTGCAGCGCCCTGCTGGGCTGTGCTCCCTCCAGGCTTTACTTGGAGGGAACCTTGTCCATCGCATGTTATTTTTCCTTGCCTGTCTGCATGTTTTAGGATCTGCTCTTTTCTCCCTCACCTTAAAAAATAAATACATAAAAAATAAAAAAGCAAAAAACCCCAAATGACTTTAAAGATGATTGTGAATTCATGGAATATCCCTATAGACATACCTTCCAAGAACATTAGGATATTTAGATTTTTAGTTATTGCACTTCTGTCTCTGCTCAGTGCATATGCATTTTACATAATTGCCTTGAGTCTACATCTGAATTAGTGTTTCCACTTACATTATAGCATTAATCCATGTGTCTTCCTGTCACCGTTATTTAAAAAGGCTGCATAACGTTCCACCAAATGGATGTACCATTGTAGGAAAAGAGAGTAAATTCCATTTATGATGTTCAAGGATAGAATTGGCAAGCGTTTTCTGTAAAGACCCAGATAATAAATATTTTCTGCTTTGTGGGCCATCTGGTCTCCATCCCAACTACTCATCCCTGTTGGAGTATAAAAGCAGCAGAGGCAATCAATAAACGAAAGGATGTGGCTGTGTTCCAATAAAACTTTATTTAGAAGAACAGGCAGCAGCTGGATTTGGTGTTTGCTGACCCCCATTCCAGAATACCCCGGGAGGAGTCTGAGTGCCCCTGATGCTGTGGTTGGGCTGTTACTGTGGCCTCGTGGGATAAAGTTGGGACTCAGTCCTGGATTGAACTCCCTGTGGCAGGACCTGAGCATGTTCTGGAACTTCTCTGACTCTTAATTCCCTCATCAGAAGATGCAGGTTAAAGCAAGCGATGGACCCGTAGTTCCTTAGTATTTGGAGCATAGAGGAACTGGTGAAATAGTCACTTCTTCCTTTTCTCATTTCCCCTCTTCCTCCTCTTTAGCTTAGTTTCCAGGGTGTCAGGAAGGTATTTGGATGTTTTGTTAACTTTGTGTGTGGACTTCCCCCTTGCTTTTCAGAACCTACTGCCGCGATACATTGTTGGCAGTGAGTGCTGTGTGTGCCTGCTTCCCCACACTTTACTGGCAGTGGAGAATTGCATCCTCGGTGTTCCTTGGTGAATTGAGTAGTTATATAATGGCAACATGTGGCAGCTAATTTGGTAGGTTTATAATTTGCATTTCTCCAGCCATGAGGGAAGATTCATTTTCCCTTCAGAGTGCTTGCACAGTGCCATTATAGTGTTTTTTTTGTAAGCAGAGATTGGCAAACTGTGCCGGGCACCTGTGTTAACGTTAATAAAGTTTTATTGGAACACAAGCACATCCGTTCATTGACTCTCGATAACAACTGCTTTCGCTGTCCGGTGGCAGAATTGAGTGGCCGTGACAGAGAGACCTTATGGCTTGCAAAGCCTAAAATATTCACCATCTGTTCTCTACGGAAGATGTTTGCTGAGCCCTGCTCTAGAGTGAATTCTTTGCCTGTTGATGAATATGCTGTTGACTTAGTCTTTGGTCTTAGACATCACAAGGCCACTTGGATGGCCTGAGGCCATCTCTCTGCCTTGAAGCAGAGCCTGCCCCTTTCCATTGTGTGGTGACGGACGCTCTGTCCTTTTGTCCTGGCCCAGCTGTGCCACTTTACCCCACAGTACAGGGAACTAGCGCCTGGACTTTGGGGAAGAATGGAGTCTATTTTATCCCTTCGTGCGCAAACGCTGAGCAGACACAACGGCTGCTTCACTCCACCCGTTACCCCCGCGTGGGGCTGCTGCCGTGTCCTGGCTCGCTGTGTCTTCTCCATTTAAAGCAGCCACTTGGGGAGCCACAGAACCTAACCCCAGAGCCCTGACTCGACCACTGTTGAGCTCCTTCCATGAGTGGGGGCGTATTGACGCTGGCTCACCCCCTGAGTGAGAAGGCTCACAGTCAAGCATAGGGTCAGGAGATTTCTGATTCCCCATAATCCTTTCTGTGGTGGCGATTATACCAGGGGTGTGGTGTGGCTGGAGGGTCGTGGGGACGCCCTGTAGAGAGCAGTGAATTGTGCTGGGGCAGGGAGGTTTCTCACAGAAGGTGACAGTTGAGCTGGCCACTGGGAGGTTGGTTTGTCTTTAGTGGCCCTTTGTGGAGTCCCTTTGCCTGCATGCAAGCTGGGCTGCCCGAGGTTAGCCTGGTCTTGTGGAGGCTGGAAGGCCTGGGTGTTGGGGTCCAGCGTTGGGGCATTCTTCCTGGGACAAGGGATCGATGTCTCCAAACCTCCGTTCCTTTATCCGTTAGGAAGGGGTCACCAGCGCACATCTCGTGGGTGGATATAAAGGTTTAATGTGTATCTCAGAACAGAAGATTTGTAGCAGATCTGGGCCCTAGGCGTGTTGTGTTTGGTTCAGGCAGAGTTGGCTGAAACACTGCTGTAAAATTAGGTGCCAACTGATTGACGTGAAGATCTGAGTTTCTGTCTCCTTTGAAAAAGCACAAGATAGGGCAACTGCATGTTGGTGTTGCTGTGCGGTGCTGTCCGCTGGAGCCCAGTAGCAGCTGCCGTCTCTCCAGAGGCACCCCTCCGTCCCTTCCTGTCCCTCTTTTCTGCCCTCCCTGCCCACTGCACTCATTTCCATTCTGCGCCTGACCTTGGAGGCATGGGGGTTGGGAGGGAAGATCTGATCTTGGGCTTGTACATGCCTCTCTGGCCTGTACGAGGCCGCCCTTTGTGCCCATTCTCTCTTGCTTCTGCTTTGGAATGGTGGTGGGTTTTTGGGCATCGTGGAAACTAAACAAACAACGGCACTAAACTCTCCACTGGGCTGAGAGCGCCAAGCATCCTGTATGCCTGCAAACATGAGCAAGCCGGCCTTGCAGCGGTGGCCACGCGTTGGTGGTGTACCTGTCCCTTGCCAGGCTCTGATGTGGGCCGTTGGTTATAGGGTGAGGGAATATTAAGGTGTGGGTCTGATCTGTAGTCTTCCGGAAATCCCTAACGTGTAACCGTCTTACTGCTTACTGAATAGCCATAACGGCTAGAAACACAGTGTTGTGTTAATTTTTAAAACCTCCATCTGATTAATTCTGCTAGGGCAGTGGTAGGCAAACTATGGCCCGTAGGGCAAATCCAGCCCAAGGCCTGTTCTTGTAAACAGCTATGCTCGTTCCGTAATGTATTATCTATGGCTGCTTTTGAGATGTCAGAGCAGAGTTGAGGAGTTGGGACCACATGACCCACAAAGCCTAAAATGTTTACTGTCTGGCTCTTGACGGAAAAAGTTTGCTGACCTCTGTCCTGGGCCACTGCATTAAAGGTGCAGGTTTATTCAGTGAAAACCAGAAATACAAATCATCTGAGACAGCCCATCACATGCTTAGGACTTGATAGAAACTCAGTGTTAATTGCACTTAACATGCACTTAACTTCATGGGTTGCATGAACAACTCATATAATATCATTGAGTGTATCGTGTGTTTGTTGTATAAGATCACTCAGTCATTTGCTGCCACCTGTGCCGCTGTGTAGGTAATCGGTGCAGGGTGAAGGCCATGGGAACAGAAGGGCCGGGGCCACAGCCCGGAGCAGCAGTCACAGCAGGGCTGGCTCTCCCGTGAAGGAAGAGCTGTGCTGGCAGCTGGAAGCGTGTGCAGGCGCGGGCGTGGCTTTTGGTAAACTTGCGGGGAGATATTCTGACATCCTTGCATGCTGTGAGAATTGCACAGATGAGGGGAGCCCGGGGGGCTCAGTCGGTTAAGCATCCGGCTCTCGGTTTCCGCTCAGGTGAGGATCTCATAGTTTTGTGGGTTCAAGCCCCACGTCAGGTTGTGCACTGAAGGTGTGGAGCCTGCTTGGGATTCTCTTTCCCTCTCTCTCTCTGCTCCTCCCCTACTGTCTCTCTCAAAATAAATAAACTTTACAACAAAAGAATTGCACAGATGAGAAGAAAAAACTGACTTGGTGGGGCAGTTGCTCTATATGTCCTTGAGCAGATGAGAGGAGACAGGAGTCAGAGCACAAGTGGAGGTTTCAGTTATTTAGCCTCTCAGAGCCTCAGTTTCTTCATCTCTGAAGTGGGATAATCACATGTACTTTCAGGAAGAATTTCCTAATTGCAGCATTGCTGACAGGCCAGATAACTCTGCCGTGGGGCCGTCCTGTGTGCTGTCGGAGGTTTAACAGCATCCCTGGCCTCCACCTGCCCCGTGCCCCCTCCGACTTGTGCCGACAATATCTGCAGACATTGCCCAATGTCCCGTGGTGAAGGCAAAATCACCCTGGTTGAGAGCCACGTATCTCCACCCACCCTTCGTAGGGCCTCTCGTAACGAAACCTCTCAGAACTTGCTTTATTGGACTGTGCCTGTTCCCCGTTATTAGGCTGATGATGCAGAAGTGAAGGACCTCTTAGCATCAGACCCCCTCAGTGGAACCAGAAATATGGAAGAGAAGTGAGGCGGGGGCTGGGTGCTGCTATCTGGAGTCCTTTTGCCCTCCTGCCCCCCCCCCCCTTAACAATTATTAAACCAACCATTTCAAAGTGAACAATTCACTGGCATTTACTACATTAATGGTGTCGTGTAACCAGCATCTCTGTCTAGTTCCAAAAGATTTTCATCACCCCAAAGGAGACCCCGGACTCATTAAGCACTTGTGTTCTGTCTGTGTGGATTGACCTATTCTAGTTCTTTCCATCTTTTAAAGCACAGCTCAAGTTCCTACTTTTTCAGTAAGCCTCCCTGGGCCCTGGCAGAATGGCAGTGTAGCATAGTACAGGGAGCACTAGTCCGGGAGTCAGGCAGACCAGGGGCTTAGCCTCTGTTGCACCACTGATTTTGCCACGTGACCTTGGGCAGAATTCCTGGCATGCAGCGGGCACCCAAAGAACATTGCCCTTTTCTTCCCGTCCAAGTACCTGTTCAGTGCATTGCAAGGATTAGCCTTCAACCAGAGAAATACGTGGCGTGACTTTACGTCTGCCGCTGCATGGAGAGCCAGGGAAATACTACTGTTTGAGTGTGTACGTGGCCTTGATCAAATGACCTACCTCCTCTGAGAGTGGCACCTTTATTTAACCTTGACCTCCAGGGTCCTTGCAAGGATTAGAGCAGGAATGTACGTAGAGTGCCTGGTATATCTTGATTGTTTTCCCCTCCCTGGAGTCCATGGGCCCTTTATCTCTTTTATCTCCCTCAGGGCAGTGAGCACAGAGGCCTGGATTGCGTAGCTTCCCCGTGCTTCAGAGAGAAAGCAGCCAGTTGAAAGCAATTCTTAGAGCCAGATGTCTGACACCCCTGGGGGGTATAGGGCTGTCAACAACAAGCTGTCAACAACAATAATAATAGCTAACATGTAACAAGTGATTGGTATAGACTAGGCACTGTTTTAGGTGCAATGTGGATGCTTGTTTATTTAATAGATCTAGGAGGTGCAGAGAGGATAAGTAACTTACCTATAGTCACATAGCCAGTGGTAAGGAATCTGGGCTATCCCATTCTTTTTCTTTTCTTCCTTTTTTTTTTTTTTTTTAATGTTTATTTATTTTGGAGAGCGAGACTGAGTGCAAGCAGGGGAGGGGTAGAGAGGGAGATACAGAATCGGAAGCAGGCTCCAGGCTCTGAGCTGTCAGCACAGAGCCTAACGTGGGGCACGAACCCACAAACTGAGAGATCATGACCTGAGCTGAAGTCTTAACCCAGGGAGTTACTGAGGCGCCCCTGGGTTTTCTTAACCCCTGCTCTTTCTCCCTAGGAAGTAACTGAAGGCTGGAGGTTTGTGGTAGAAATTGATTTAGGATCCTCAGGATTCTAAACATTAAAAACAACAAAGATACACATACACATGTCATATCTGTGTTAGAGCCTCAGGGGATCACTGCATTTCTCCGACAGTTTTGTGGCCCCCTGGGGGTATTCCCTGGGGTACCTTTCCATTTTCTATTTTCATTTTGATAGTGATCTACCAAGAAATTCAGAAGAAGCCTGTTCGGGCCCTTCTGGTCAAGGGTGTGGACTGAGGGCTGCCCTTGGAAAAGGCAGAGAGCAGGAAGGCTGGGGCTTGCTTCCCAGAGAATCACGGAGAAATCCTTGCTGAGTCGGCAGTGGGGCTGTGACTGCAGGTTTGTTACAAGGCTTGAAAGGCAGCAAGATTTAGCAGACGGCCGAGCCAGGAGCTAGTGGACTTGAAACCGAATCTCTCGAGTACTTCCTATGAGACCAGCCTTGGGTGCTCCCCACTGAGCCTCAGGGCTCCGGTGAATGGAGCCACTTTATCTGTGTCAGGGTTTGAATGTCTATCCCTTAATGGCACCCCCCGCCGCCCTTCTTCACTGGGAGGAGGCGGGAAGGACCCTGGTGGCATAGATTCTTCTGCCTGTCTTGTCTCCACCAGGGCCCCATGTTCCAGACTGCAGAGCTAGGAGAACATGATCTCATGCAGAAACCAGTGCCCAGAGAAGGGAAGTGAGTGTCCCCGTCACGTGGCCAGCAAGCAGCCCTATGGGGATAACTCATGATGCCTTGTGACTTTCCACTGGTGCTCCTTCCACTGCTCCTCAGGGCCGTGGCCTCCCGGGCACCCCCTGCAGAGACTGCATGCCCCCAAGGCCGCCTGGGCTCCCTTTGCCCTACGACACTCCTTTCTCTGAGTCCGCAGTTAGGGCCAGGGTGGCCACAGGTGCCTCTTCTGAGGTCAGGATGGTGTCACACAAGTGCACTTCTTACCCGCAGAGGGATTACAGCCAGGAAGGGTGAATGGAGGGCTGAGGCCCGCACAACCTCAGATCGGTCCTCCGTAGTGAACAGGCCTTTTTTCGAACCACAAAGAGAGGCTTTGCAAGGTAGGGCAGAGGAGGCTGCTGACATCTCATCTAGGAAAAGCAGTGGCTCAAGACACTGTAGAAAAGATATGGGATCATCATGCCTGTCAGGAAGCATAGGCTGTGACGTCCTTGCTGTTCAGGTGTGGGTCAGGAACCAGCGGCCTCAGCATCACCGGGAGCTCGTGAGAAATACCAAATTCCAGGCCCCACCCAGAACTGCTGAATCAGAACCTGTCTTTGAACAAGACCCCAGGAGATTTGTGTGAATCCAAAAACTTGAGAATCACTGTACTAAAAATGACCAGTAGCAAGATGATGGAGATTTTTATTTTCTTGGCACATTTTTTTCTCCTGATTTGTTTTTTACTGTGGTAAAATACACATAACAAAATTCACCATCATAACCACTTCTCTTTAAATTTCTTTTTCCACGTTTATTTATTTTTGAGACAGAGAGAGACAGAGCATGAGTGGGGGAGGGTCGGAGAGAGAGGGAGACACAGAATCTGAAACAGAATCTGACACAGAATCTGAGCTGCCAGCACAGAGCCCGTTGTGGGGCTCGAACTCACAGACCACGAGATCATGACCTGAGCCGAAGTTGGACACTTAACCGACTGAGCCACCCAGGCGCCCCTTTTTAATATTTATTTTTGAAAGAGAGAGTGTGCGCACGTGCACATGCATGAGTGAGGGAGGGGCAGAGAGAGGGAGACGCAGAACCCGAAGCAGGCTCCAGGCTCTGAGCTGCCAGCACAGAGCCTGATGCGGGGCTCCCACCCATGACCTGCGGGATCATGACCTGTGCTGAATTTGGACGCTCAACCGACTGAGCCACCCAGGCACCCTGCAGTATTTATCTTTTTGGGGACTTAGCATAATGTCCTCGAGATTCATCCATCTAGCAGATTGCAGAATTTCCTTCCTTTTTGCAACTGAATAATAATGCATTGTGTAGATAGGCCACATTTCGCTTATCCCTTTATCTGTCGATCGACACTTGGGCTGTTTCACATTTCAGCCACTGTGAGTGATGCTGCTGTGAACATGGGTGTACAAGTATCTCTTCGAGACCCTGCTTTCAATTCTTTTGGGTGTCTATCCAGATGTGGAATAGATGGGTCATATGCTAATTCTATCACATAAATTACTTTTATGATAAAAGAAAATGGCAAGGGCATTTCAGGGTGGAAAGCCTTGTCGAGTTTCCAGCTGGCACTGCCCAAGGCCAGGTAGCGTTGTTGGATGCAGTACTTGGAAGAAGGAAGAAGGAGAGCCCGACTTGTCCATCCTGGCGTTAGAGAAGAGCGGGAGCCAAACATGTTAAACAAAGAGTAGGATTTATTGACAGACACAGGTATCAAGAGAGCTGTTTGGGGGGT
This sequence comes from Panthera uncia, assembly GCF_023721935.1. NCBI lineage: Eukaryota > Metazoa > Chordata > Mammalia > Carnivora > Felidae > Panthera > Panthera uncia. Next base: position 4,607,001 of record NC_064815.1, read on the forward strand.
CTTGGGCAGGTGGCATCTTCAGGCGTCCTGAATGATGCTTCATCATGGCCTTGTGAGGTGGGAATGACATGGAGGCCATCCTTTCTCAGAGCCCTCCAGAAAAAATAACAGTGGCAGAGTTCGGGAAGTCAGTTGTATCACCGTGTGTCCGTGACTGGCTGTATCTCTGGGTCTGGAGTGAGGCAGCAGCCTTGTGTGGTGGCCTGGACATAGACTCTGGAAGGGCATGGTCTTGACTGAGGGTTACAGTTCCACCAAGTGGTATTCAGATGAGAACAAAACCTACCCCAAGCCTGTGATTTTGGTCCGCGAGGCCCTTTGTAACTGGCTCCTGCCTGCTGTCTCCTCTTTACTTCCTCCTTTTGGCTTTTTGCTCAAGTCACAGCTGATTTCCTTCTGATCCTGGAAGACTAGAAACCAAGCTTGTTCCTGCCTCTGGGCATCTACCCTGGCAGCCTGCTCTGCCTGGAATGCTGGTCTGCCGTAGCTCTCCAGGCTTGCTCCTGGTCCCCATACAGGGCTCAGCTCACCTGTCGGCTGGGTGGAGAGGCCTTCCATCGCCACCCCGGCCGCCGGGGCCTCTTGCTTCCTCCCTGTCTCATCACCCATCTGCTTTTCTTTCGCCTATGACTCTCTGACGTCCTCCCATTGTAGGTTTACTTAGGTGCTCTGGGTTTCTTCCCTAATAGAAGTTTTGCTCCGTGAGAAGATGGCTCTTGTCTACCACTTAACTCCTGTGTCCCCAGCACTTGGGACACTGCCTGGCACACGGTAGAAGTTAGATTAGTACTGAGTGCATCGCGCACAATGCTATTCTCCCTGAGCTTCACCTTCCCCGTCTGTGGTGTGGTGGTGGTGGGGGGGGGGGATCCCGATCCCTTGGTTGCAGGGTGGTTGTGGAAATTACAGGGTGTGATCATGCCGAGCACTGAGTGTAGCGGCTGGCACGCAGGAAGTACTCCACACACGGTCACGGTGGTGGTCAGCCCAGTGGCCCTGGCATGATTTGGATGAATCGCTGACCGTCTGTGGGGTGATGCCCAGCTGGTACTCCCTGGTGAAGCCCGTGTTGAGTTGCCCAAGAGAGAAGCAGCTTGGTGATACTTCCAGGCTTATGGCGGGGGGCATCTGCTCTTGTACCTCTGAATTTGAGTCTCGTTTGAAATGACTGTGTTCTGTGTTTGGTGCGTCACAGTACGTAGCCGTGTCTCTGTTGATTGGGGTCCCTGGGCCTCGCAAGGGACCGCAGATGTAGCTCTGACAGGGTTCTGCTTGGTGCTTTAAAGTGTGCCTGCCTTTGACCCTCATAAAAGGAAGTTGAGCACACACTACGTGCATTGGTTAGGAATGCTTTTGGCTGCAAGTAACAGCCCGGCATAGAGCGGTTTGAGCAAACAGGGTTATTTGCTGTGTGAGAGGTGGGAGATTTCTGGTATTGGTTCAGCAGTGAAATGGCATCAGGGCTGGAGTCTCTGTGATTCCCTTGACCTTCCTCCCAAGCTTGTTGCTTCATGGCTGCCCGGTGATGCTCTGGCTCCCCCCAGGGTGTTTATGGTGAAGGCATGAAGGATGGAAGGAGGAGTGAAGCGATTACCATCTGTTCTTTGATCAGGAAGGCGTGGTTTCCCCACTGCCCACGGCCCTCTGCTTTCTAAGGCCAGCCTTCCAAAAGAGGCCGAGAAAAGGAGTAATTTGGTTTTGCAGCTTGTACCGCAGGAGGTGGCCTGGGGAAAGGATGCCGGAGAGAGTGAGGCCAGCCAGTGGGCAGTGCCTGCCATACTAGGGAACCTCCATTATAGTTACACTGTGGGTTCTCACCTGGGGGGGCAGTTTGTTCCCGGAGGACATTTGCTAACATCCGGAGACACTTTTGTTGCCACAACCAGGGTGTGTGTATGTGCGTGTGTCGTGCACTCGGTACCTGGTGGCTGGAGGCCAGGGATGCTCCTGACACCCTGCCGTTCACAGGGCAGCCCCACCACAGAGAATGATCCGGCCCAAACGTTAGAAGCGCCAAGGTGGGGTAACCCTGGGTTAGACTATGCTGGACACGTTCTTCAACTTCGGGGAATACTAGTTCAGCTGCTTTCCTGTGATGCCTAACAGGCAGATGGCCAGACTCCATTGTAATGATGTAGGTTATGGGTACCTGGTCTTGTTCTCGCAGAGGCGGCTGATGCTAGGTGGGGACAGCCCTACACCACGTGGCAGAAAGTCTCGATAAAAGGCTTACGTGCAACAGAACTAATGACGCCTTGTTGCATTTTAGGATCACAGAACAATGACTTGAAAAGACAGTTTCTGCTGGAGCGACTCCTGGATGCAGTGAAACAGGTAAGAGGGAATCTCGCATTTGCCTCTGAGGTCGAGTAACGGTGCCAGGCAGTTCACATGGGGTCATCTCTGCCCTTCCACGTGCGCGGACTTACTCCCACTTTCCGGGAGCAGTGAGGCTGGCCGTGTTCCCCAGGAAACGATAGGGCAGGTCAGGCAGTCCGAAGCAGCGAGGGAGGGGCGCCCGCGTCCTGACTTTCTGATACCTTTGGAGGCCCCCGTCCTTCGTGACGTCCCCGTGGGAGGAGCGTTGGTGTTGGTTTTGAAGTCTCCCTCCAGGCAGTTTGATGGCAATGCTTCCGGGAGCTGAGGTGGTGGTTGGAGTTAGCTCCGCCCCCCCACCCCGGGCACAAGAGCAGAGGCAGACAGGAGGAAGGATGGGCCCTCCTGGAGGGACCCCTCCCAGGGTCCGGTGGGCCCTCCCGGAGGGCTCTCCTCGGTGCCGCTTTTGGCGTCCGGCTTTTGGCCGGGCCTGGAAGCAAGCTTTGGTTTAGGCTGGCGTCAGCGTGCCGGCCTGGCCTGCGTGAGTCACACGTGCATCATTTAGTGCACGCTCGTCACGTCCCAGGCCCCCGGCTAAGCGCTCCCCGTTGAATCCTTCCCACCAGCCTCTGAGGCAGTTCGTGCAGTTGTTTCCAGTTTACCCACAAGGAAACTGAAGCTCCGAGAGGTCCAATACTTTGCTCCGGGAGTTACAGGTAATAAGTAGCAAAGTGAGGATCCGACCCTGACCTCCAGGTAGCTCACATTTTGGAAAGGCGACTGACAGTTACATGCATGTTAAGAGCCAGGTAGGGCGAGAAGTGCTTCTGGAGAGATGTGTGTCGAGCGTGGGACTGAGCCCAGAGAACCTGGCGTCTCCCCGGCCTCCAGGCGTCCTGGTGTGGTGCGTGGTGGAGGGGACACAGGCTCAGGTGCCGCTGGAGTCGAATACCAGCTTCACTGCCTCCAAGCTGTGTGTGCCGGGGCCTCTCATCCAGCCTCTCTGAGCAGCCCGCTTCTCTGTCATCGGGTCACCGCTCTCCAGAGCGCTGTGGAGGGAACCGCATTCGTTAGCGTAGGTACAGGGCCCAGCGCCTGGGCCACAGCAACGGAGCCCACATTACTCATTTCTTTTATTCCACAAGTGGGAAATATAAGGAAAATGAAGAGGCAAGTGGAACCACTTTACATCTATATATTTAAGTGTATTTATTTTGAGGGGAGGGTGCAGAGCCCAACGCGGGGCTTGAACTCACGGACCTGGAGATCATGACCTGAGCCGAAATCAAGCGTTCAGTGCTCAGCCGACTGATTTCACCCAGGCGCCCCTGGCACCACTTTAAGTGTAGCCGTTAAACAGAAATAAATGGGAGCTGATGCCCAGAGCTGCTGTTATTATTGTTGTTAAATATTTCAGTGGGTGAAAGTGTACATATGGTTTTTAAAAATCAATCTTACTGACGTATAATTGAGGCATGCAATAAAATACACTAATTTTAACTCTGCAGTTCCACGTGTTTTGACAAATACATCATTTAAATTCATTAATGCATTCATTCTTTGGATGAATAAGTTCTGGAATCTTGCGAGCCTGCTCCCCACAGGGGAGAGAGTGGCTGGCTGATGGCTGTGCGATATTGTGAATTGAATGGTATAACTAAAAATGGTTAAGATGGTGAATTTTACATTATCTATATTTTACCACAATTAGAAAAGAAAGAATGGTTTGCTTTTATCTGTATCCACCCTGGGTGAATTGTCATTCGGCACAACCAGATGACATGTTTGAGGCTTGAATCATGCTGCCATAATTTCCTAGCCAGTCATAACAACTCTGGGGCCCTTTCCAAAGGCACCCATCACCACAGATTTGTGTAAGTATTAATTGTCGCCTGTGGGGAGCTCTGTGTTCAGACAGTCAGCTGCTGACATACAGAAGCTTCCTAGAAAATCTGCACAAGGCTGTGTACTTCAGTTTTCCTCTTAGCACTGTTTTCCCACACGCCTTCCTTCTGTGCAAGTGGGAGATAAAGGCTTCAGTAGGTGGCGGCTGGAAGGCTGCCTCACGTCTTGGCTTGACACCTGGGACAAGGGGACACCCCGACTCGGTACCTGGAGTTTCTGGCCCTGTGTGTCCCATGACCCCGAAGGCCTGTGTGGGCTGTTTGTGACGTTTGAGTGTCCCATCCCAACCGCTAATCTCAGCGGCTTCTTTTTCCGTGCAGTGCCAGATCCGCTTTGGAGGGAGAAAGGAGATCGCCTCGGATTCCGACAGCAGGTAAACGTGTCGCTTCTAAAACCATCTACTGTCAAGACCAAAAAGGCGGCCAGAGCTGAGTCGCTTCTGTGTTGTCTCTGCAGCCGAGAGGTGCGGTGATTCAGCTTGGGTAAGCTGTGGACCACCTACGCAGTGACAGCTCCTGTCGCGTATTCGCGGCTTCCTGTACTACTCCTTCTGGTAGTCCGTTCTGAGGAAATTGTTTGAAATACCTTTCTGCATAAGGTTATTTTCAGGGTAATTGATAATGATGGCAAGTCAGAAATCTAAGCAGAGCATCAGTAGAACAGAATGTCACATAGCCATTAAATTGATGTCCACACAGCATTGACTTGAAGCAGAGGAATGCACATGTAGTAATTTACAAATTATGTAGTTAAAACGAAAAGACCAGGATATAAAGTTATGTCAATGCAGAGTGATGCTAGCTATGTTAAACCACCACTCTGGAGAAGAACATACCAGAATGTGAACACAGGTAATCCTGGGTCTAAGAATATTGGGAATATTGGGAATCTTTATACTTTCTGTTGGTCTTCATATTTTATACTGTGATTGCTTGTTTCCTTTATATATATATACATACATACATATATATATATATATATATATATATATATATATATGTATATATATATAAAAGAAGCCCCAAAATTGGCATTGACTTTCCTGACCCGGGAAGGACTGACATAATTGTGTAAGCTTCTCACGTTGCCTGGGAGGAGATGGGAATGTTTTGGCAAAGGTAAGAGACACACAGGCATTTGCTTTGTGAAGTCATTCAGTGATTCATGGTGGCGGGAGGAACATTCCCCGCAAAGGAAGGGAAATGAGGGAACTCGCTTGCTCGGTGCTCATGTCATTCCGGAGACTGGCCGTGGCCCGGCCCACTCACCCCAGCCCACCCAGCAGAGCTCGTGCCTGGTCTGTCCTTTCAGACCTGTGTCTGTGACACACTTTATCAGCCGGAGCAAAGCGCATAGCGCCACATTGTCATAGAGCTGCAGGGACTATTTGAAACTGGTGGAGGTTTAACACTGTACCCCTCCCGTATCCTGTCTCTCCTTCACCTGGTTTTTCTCCCTGGCACTTACCACCAGCTGACAGACTGTATGTTAGGCTTGTTTATTTTGTTGGTTTCTGTCTCTGGGTGTGGTCATGTCAGCTTTGTGCAGACAGGGATGTTTGCTGTCTTGATCACTGATGTAAGTCTGATGCCTGGAAGCGTGTAGAAGGTGCTTAGGAAAGACCCGTCAGGGTGAGCGACTGGGTGAGCGCGTGCACGGCATCGTATCGTAGTCAGCTGTTTAATCTGTGGCACCACGAGGCTTGTGAGCTTTGAGGGCCGAGGGGCGACTCCTCTAGTGTGTATCTCTCTTTTGCACAGACATTTTGTGCCTGTCGCACATTTGGTTCTTAGTATGTGGTTGTGGCATCAGATCATTAGACTGATTTATTGTTTCAGTTCTCTTTTGTTTCAGTAGATGAAATTATTGTTATTACAGAACTTGCCATGTTGCATTGTAATAACTGGTTTATGAATGCTTTTGTGCCTTGACTGTGAACATGGAGACAGCAGGCAGGCCCTGGGTCCTGACCTCTCTCCTTCCCAGCAGAGTACTCATAAGCAGTAAGTAAAACGGACGTAAATCTGTAGGCGTTTCCTGGAAGATAAAATAGCCATGGAAAGTGCCAGAGGAAAAGCTTTATCCTTAAGAGTATAAAAGCTGTATCCTTACTGAGATTTTTATTTACTTACTTGTCAATGTCTGTTTCTGTTTCATTGATCTTTTTGTCTGTCCTTCCACCCCATAGCATACAGTTTTAATAAGTGTAAATATAGAATAATTCTTTTTTTTTATGATTTGCATTTTACAGTTGTTCTTGAGGCTCTACTATGGGGCCTGGCCTTGGTCAGCACAGGGGTCCTGATTTGGGGACACAAGGTCCACCTGCATCAGAATCATCTGGGAGGCTCATTCATTAATGATGCAATTCTCCCTCCCATCCTAGACCAGCTACACATATGTGTGTGAGTGCGTGTGCATGCATGTGTGTGCATGGGTGAGGGTGTGTGTGCTCAGGACTTCTCCATCACTTTTTTATTTTCGTAATTATCCTGTTCTTTTCTTGAGAGAGAGAATCCATCTCTAAATGTTAAATGAGTGTGTTCTTATATAATAGAATATACTACTAAAGTTTTTAGTAGGTAAAATATTAGGTTTCATAGAAGTTAGAAAGTTAATTCCTTCAATGAGAGCTGTGGTTTATGGCTAAAAGGAGGGTGCTGCTTTATGTTAATAATAATGGTTACTGCTTCTTATTTATTTTGGGAGAGAGAGAGAGAGAGAGAGAGAGAGAGAGAGAGAGAGCGAGCATGCACACACATGGCAGAGGAGCAGAGAGAAGCAGAGACCGAATCCCTGGCAGGCTCCACCCCATCAGCACAGAGCCCGATGGGGGGCTTGAACTCACAAACTGTGAGATGGTGACCTGAGCTGAGATCAAGAGTCAGATGCTTAACCAACTGCGCCATCCAGGTGCCCCGATAGTTACTGCTTCTCACGTCACTGGCCACTCCTTGTGCATGTTGACGCTTAGTCTCCTACACAGTGTCTGGAGTGGTCGTGTTACTCCTTCTTCACGGACGAGAAAACAGACTCTGTCAAGTAGAGTAATGCAGCCAAGGTTAGACATCTGAGAAAGTTAGAGTTGAAAGTGGGACCCTAGTTTCTCGGGCCCCGAAGTCCATTCTTCCCGTGTTAGGCTACAATTAGTGATTATGTTGATTTTGAAGCTGTGTTTAAAAAAATTGTTTTGGGGCGCCTGAGTGGCTCGGTTGGTTAAGCATCCGACTGTGGCTCAGGTCATGATTTCACAGTTCGTGAGTTCTAGCCCCGCGTCGGGCTCTGTGCTGACAGCTTGGAGCCTGGAGCCTGCTTTGGATTCTGTGTCTCCCTCTCTCTCTGCCCCTTTGCTGCTCACGGTCTGTCTCTCAAAAATAAATGAACATCAAAAAAAATTGTTTTTCCCCCACATTGAGGGTTCCTTCTCCATATCAGAGTCTTGGTCTTATCTTTGCAATATGTTTGGGTAGAGGTGGCACCACCTTCATACAGGAAAGGCCGCATCATTGTCCTTATGTTGTGACAAAGCTTAACCTTGCAGTTAAGAACATTTTGTTGTGGGGTCTGGAAAGATAGATGAGTCCCCTTTCTTCTCCACCCCTGACAATTGGCCCAGCACCAGAGGTCACCTCACATGTATTATTCACTGCTTTCCAGCTCCCTGCTATCACCCTGTCCCGGTCACCACACCCCCCATAGGATGGCTGCCATCGACTGACTCCCTGCCTTCCTTTTTGTCCTGCTTCCTCTGCACAGAGAGACTTACGAAGAATGCAGTTGCCGTCCCTTCACTCTGCCATAGAGAACCTTCGCTCTTTGGAAAAAGACTCGCATCCCTGATACAGTCTGGCTCTTTGCTCCAGCTACTCTGGCCTGGCCTTTTCTGGTTTTGTTTTGTTTTGTTTTGTTTGTTTTCAAAGCCTTTGAATAATTGTCGGGGAAGTCTTCAGGTCCCCTGACTGCAGTTCTCCCCCTGCCCCACCAGACTCCAAAGTCCCAATCATCTGGAGCTATTTTCCTTGCTTTGTACCATGGATCTGCACACTTTCTGCGAGGGGTTGTCCTTTGTGACCCCTGCTCAATACTGTCAGAGTCTAGAAATCTCTGTTTCACATTACGCGTTGGTACGATGGATTGATTACGTTTATCTGTTCAACCGCATGACAAGCTGGAAATAAACCTATTTTGCGCACACTGTGTCCACAGTGCCTGGCACATAGTAAGTGCTCAATAAATATTTATTGGGTCACTCATTTGTTCAGCAGTTAGTTGCTGAATGCTTAGCTGGTGTCAGGTTCTGTGCTGGACATGGGGCCTTCTCAAGTATTTCAGGAGTGTTTCTACCCTTCGGGTGGCTTTCTTTCTACTGGGGAAGATAGCCCAGTGGGACAGTGATTACAGAACATGACTTGAGGGCTATGTCTAGGAGGTTGGGGATGTGCCCTGGGCAGGCTGGCGGGAGAGAGCTCTGGCTCTCACTGCCTGGCTTCGAGTCTGGCTCTTCCCCTTTGCGGTTGAGCCACCTGCCTAACTTCTCAGAGCCCAAGAATTAGGTCTACTGTGATATCTTGATTTAAACAGGAAACATATTTGTTCTTTGCCATTCTTGGCCTTGTGCTGTAAAACCCCTGGAATTTCCAAAGTGATGAGAGCCATGAAGGTGTCTTCTGTTATGTGAATACAGTGACTTTTAGAAAGTCCCAAAGGTTGGGGGCTGGTGGCCAGGAGAACCAGCCACGCTATTAAATGGTTGGAACTTTCTTTCCCAGCAGCTCCCCCTCCTCCCTCCCCGGGGCAGAGGTGAGGAGCTGGAGGTGGAGTTCAGTTGCCAGCTCCTGGTGATTTAATCAGTTGTGCCTATGTCATGAAATCTTCATACAAACCCAAAAGGATGGGGTCCTGAGAGCTCCTGTGTTGATGAGCACACAGGGGTGCAGGGAGAGAGGCGCTCCTGAGGAGGGCACGGAAGTTGCGTGTTCTCTTCCTTTACCTGGCCCCGCGCAGCCCTCCCCCCGGCTGTTCCTGAGTTCACATCATCCTCTTATAATAAGCCGGTTATCTAGTAAGTAAAATGTTTCTCTGAGTTCTGTGAGTCGCTCTGGCAAATTCATCTAACCCCCGGAGGAGGCCGTGGGAATGTTTGAGATACACAGCCGGTCAGGCAGAAGTACAGGTGACAGCCTGGGCTTGTGACCGGGGTTGGGGCGGGGCGGGGGGATGTGTGGCGTCTCATAGAACTGAGACCTTGTTCTGAATAGTACTAATTCACCATAGCCACACTTTTGGTTCATGGAGGAAAGCTCTATTAATTATGAGGGAAAGGGAATATAAGCAATTCAACAATTCCAGTAAACATAAAGAGGGAGAAAAATACAGAGAAGAACAGAAAAGGCTAAATTCATCAAATCGGGTACTCACAACATCCAGCCTTCTGGCTGGGTGAGCCCGGCGGCGAGCAGCCCCATTGGAGTCCCGATGGAGCGTCCTGAGCAGAGCACCCTCCCCTCAGGTGGGACTTCCGACTAAGTCTTCCCACCGGGGCAACATCTACACTTACCCGTATGTGATTTATTAAGTCTGCCCGAGTGCGGTCCTGAGCAAGCCGTTTTTTCCTCTGTTTCTCTTATTGTATCTCACAATCTCTGGAGCCTGGGTGTGTGCATATTTCTCTGCCCTCCCTGATCCATTCCAGGGGCCCAGCCTGGTCTGGCTCAAGGAGGTGAGGCGAATTAATTCCTCTTGGCGTCGGGGACAGAAGGGCCAGTTCTGATCCTGAGCCCGGATACGGAGCACAAGCCGACTAGTAAGCCCCCCATGACTGTGTGTGTGCGCGGCTCTGGGCGGAAATGCACGACAAGCCACACCAACAGCTTCTTTGCAGAACAGACCTTCACCTGTGGGGTCTCTAATGCTGTCTCCAGGTGGAAAATGTCAGAATTGAGTTGAGGTGTAGGACACCCAGCTGGTGTCAGAGAATCGCTTGGTGGTGTGGGGAAAACTCACGCATCTGAAAAGGTGGTTGGAATCAGAGCTGCCCTGCCATTTGGGAGGATTAAGTCAGATACTGTGTCTAAAAGTGCCAAACACGTCGGAGTGTTAATTTCACTCCATACGGAGTGAAGTCTGGTGGGGACGGTCCTCACTCAGCTGGGACTCCTGCCATGCGGTCTACTGATGCAGGCACTAGTCTGCAGATGGAAGGGAAGGGCAAATGTGTATTAGTGAGACTTTTCGATGTTCCCGAAGGTGGAAGATTCCTTTCCACATAACTCTGGGTACAGTTCTCAGACCCCACGTCCCGAGACGTGTCTCTTCTGTGTCATTCTCCTATAGGAAACTGAGAACAAGTGACTACTAAGATATAATGGATAATTGGAAGGGATCTTCTCTTAAAAGGCCAAGTGTTACCTTTGAAGGCCATTGAAAATGGACTGTCGTAGGTAAAGTTCTGGGCATGACTGTGAGTGTTGGCTTAGGGTCATAGCCAGATTCCAGTTGGTTGGACGAACACCAGTAGGAACTTTTTTTTTTTAATTTTTTTTTTTAATGTTTATTTATTTTTGAGACAGAGAGAGACAGAGGATGAACAGGGGAGGGGCAGAGAGAGAGGGAGACACAGAATTGGAAGCAGGCTCCAGGCTCCGAGCCATCAGCCCAGAGCCCCGACGCGGGGCTCGAACCCACGGACTGTGAGATCATGACCTGAGCCAAAGTTGGACGCCCAACCGACTGAGCCACCCAGGCGCCCCACCAGTAGGAACTTTTTTTTTTTTAATTTTTTTTTTTTAACGTTTATTTTTGAGAGAGAGAGAGACAGAGCATGAACGGGGGAGGGTCAGAGAGAGAGGGAGACACAGAATGTGAAGCAGGCTTCAGGCTCCGAGCTGTCAGCACAGAGCCCGACGCGGGGCTCGAACTCACGGATCGTGAGATCATGACCTGAGCCGAAGTTGGACGCCCAACCGACTGAGCCACCCAGGCGCCCCACCAGTAGGAACTTTTGAAAGGCTGGCACACAGCTGTATCTGCCAAGGCTCTTGGGCAACAAGCAACAGGAATCTCCAGCTAAGGATGTTGTGGGCTTGCAGAATTGACGGAAGGCCGGGTTTGGAGATGGGAAGGAGTCAAGACAACTTTGGAAGGCTCCTGTGCTGGACACAGGGGCCCAGAGGTGTCTCTTAGCAGGAATGCTGGTCCAGTTAAGGTGCTGCTGCCAGAGTGACTCTCATTCTGGTCAAGATTGAAGGTCTAGGGAGGAAACACCTGACTGGCCAGTCTCAGTCTCAGGTCACATGACCACCTGCTCGCCACCAGCAGAAGGATTTGGCTGAAGGAGCTTCCTGGGAGCCCGCTGGCTTGTGTAGTGCAAGATGTTTCCTTGGGTCACCATCCCAGGACAGGATGCAGTGAGGCAGAAGTAAACTTTCAAATGAAATCTGGGTGCTGTTATGAAGGTGGCTGTTATGAATGAACACAGGGTGGCCATAATGCCCATCAGTTGTCCCCTGTTGCTGCTGTATTGTAGTGATAGGCTTTCTTGTGACAATACCATGTGGTTTAAAAATGTTCGTGTCTAGGGGCACCTGTGTGGCTCAGTCGGTTAAGCAGCAAACTTGGGCTCGGGTCATGATCTCACAGTTCACAAGTTTGAGCCCCATATCCGGCTCTGTGCTGACAGCTCAGAGCCTGGAGCCTGCTGCGGATTCTTTGTCTCCCTCTCTCTGCCCCTCCCCTCCTTGTGCTCGGTCTCTCTCTTTCTCTCTCTCTCTGTCTCTCAAAAAATTAAATAAACATTAAAAAATAAACAAAAAATAAAAATGTTCATGTCTATGTGATCGGTGTCCTTTGATCCTTGCAATGACCCTGAGGGGTAGGCAAGCAGGAGTAGGGTAATTTCCCTGCTCTTACAGGTGTAAAACCTTGGAGGCTGGTCATTTTTGTAGCATTGACTTTGTATCTAGTACCCATTGGTTCTGGAGCATGCACTTTGGTTAGGTGGGTCACGTGGTTTGTAGGTGGTGAACAGGATTGGAGACAGACTTTGTTTTCCTACTGTGGTCCTGTTCTCTGACACTATAGCCCCTCGTGGTTTTCCTAACACACCGTTTCCCCAAAAAGTACTTAATATTAAGTGTTAAATGTCAGGGCATTCAATTCCCCTCAGCTGCCTAATGGCTCAGTGGTTCGCCTTTTCTTTTCTAGTCTCAGTGATACTGGGGGAGAGACCTGGTTTGGTATTAATGTGAGGTTGGATGAAATGAAATTACTGATACTTGGTCCTTTCGACCTGCGAAGACAACAGTATCCTACGGTTCAAAGTGTGTCCAGCACAGCCCCCTCCTCCTGTCTAAACAGAGGCTTCGGGCTTAGCCTTCCTCCAGCAGAGCGGCACAGGGGCTTGCTCTGTGGGGCCCAGTGCTGCGACAGCAATAGAGTTTTCCCTTGTCAAACAGGCGTCTCTCCCGTGGAAAACAGGAGTCAAACCCAGGACAAGTAAACCAGCCTACCCATGCTCGGATGTAACAAAAGTTGCCCATCTGTTTGTGAATGGCTCAAGTCTGGGAAAGAGCGCTGCCCGTGTGCCTTTTGTACACAATGTTATTCTGTTATAGCCGAAATCGCAAAGCGTGAGCCTGTGGGAGGCAGATGTGTTTGATCTTTCGGAGATCACACAGCAAGATGTAAAGCGTCAGACACCACGGACATGAAAGGAAATGGCAGGCGAGGCTCCTTGCATGATTTTGTCCTCCGAAAGCCCCCCAGGAGGAAGTGGGGCAGTCAGCAGACTCCCGAGCGCAGCGTTTCTCCTCACCCCTTCCCGTCGGAGTTGCGGTCCTGCTCTGTTTGGCCCTCAGAACAAAGACCCATTCTTGTGCTTCATGAAAATTATTCCACGTACTGTCAGCCACACTGGCCTTGGGAGAGGCTGTAATGTGTGTTTTGAATAGTTTGCCTTCCGGAAATAATGGCCCAAGGACTCAGCAGACACTGGAAGTCACCTCAAGGGCCAGATACGTTATTGTTCCTCAGAAGCGTCTCCTTCCTCCGTGGAATTACAGAACACCGTCTGGAAGGTGTCCATTGGAATTATCGGCAGCGACCCAAACTTGGGGCCGGCAGGATGAGTGTGGGAATTGGAGCTCAGTTTGAATCCTCTTGTCGCCAGTCCCCAGTCATGTTGGACTGTGGGCAAGTTTTGACTTTCTTGTGCCTCAACGTCCTCATCTGTAAATGGGAACAGCAGTAACTTTATCGACTCAGTAGAGCTCTGAGTCAGTTCATGTGAAGCCGAACAGCTAGTATGTTTCCAGAAATTGGTAGCTATTGTTACTGTCGTTGTAATTTTATGTAAAGTGTCCGGACACTTGGTAAATATTCTCTGCGCACTGGGTCTCTTTGCCGTGATGGGTGGCAATGGGTTGGCTTTGAGTATTTGTCTCAGAACATTTAGGAAATGTACATTTTTGTGATCCTTTCAGGGAATGTTGTCAGAAGAAGTCAGAGAAAGGAGCATTTCTTCTCCTTTCAAAGCTTGCCAGGGAAGAGTGATTTGTTTTGGTGATTTTTCTTTACCTGTGAAGAGTTAGAAACGTTCGTGAACTTTTCAGGAAGATACAAAACAAAACCAGCTGACCTTTGCTGTTCCTTAATGTTATTCTCAGCACAGTTGAAAACTGTCGTTATGGATTCCTCTGGACACTTATGAAACCAAATGGCTTTGTCAGGCATTCCTTTTCTTCTTTTAAAGGTCTTGTTCATCATGTGATTTTTGTCTTCAGTTTGTCATGGGTTTCTTCCCTAGCTATTAGTTTGAGGTGTTGCCTGGATGTTTTAATTCTTCTCATCCTGCAAAAAATCTTGGGGTTCATTAATTGGATTTTCTATCCTCCTGAGTACTTCATTTCCACTTTGAGGATCTGTAGTAGGTGGTTCCACATTATGTGTGTGTGTGTTTGTGTGTGTGTGTGTGTATAAATAATTTTTTTTAACATTTATTTATTTGAGAGAGAGCGAGAGCATGCCCAAGAAGGGGAGGGGCAGAGAGAGAGGGAGACACAGAATCCGAAGCAGGCTCCAGGCTCTGAGCTGTCAGCGCAGGGCCCAACACAGAGCTCAAACCCACAAACCGCAAGATCATGACCTGAGCCGGAGTCGGATGCTTAACCGACTGAGCCACCCAGGCGCCCCTGTATATATATATTTTTTCATGTTGTATATTCTTTTATTTTACTGTAGTGATCAAATGAATTGATTTCTTTTTGGAAAAAGATTATTTTTAGCTATAGGGGAACTCTAGGGCATTTAGCAAATCTGAGCACATTTCCATGTCTGAATATCAATAAATATTTGTATTGTTTATAGCCACTGACAATAGTGCTTGGCCCAGGGGAAACAATATGCAAGCACTGTCATCACCATCACCATCATCATCACTGTCCCGATAGCAGAGAGAGGCCATGAGCCTGAAGTCTAAGCTCTGACGTGAGAGGCCCACCCAGCCACAAATCACCAATTACCAGCCGTGTAATTTTGGACTTTATTATCTTCTCTAGGCCTCTGTTGTATCACCCGGAACATCAGATGATAATCATGGTCCCCGCTTCCTTGTATATAACAATGTTTGCTTGGCACAGCCAGTAAGAACTTACTAAAACTCAATACATTGTCTCCCTATGACTTGACATACCAGTGTTTGGGCCAATTTGGAAACGAAAGGCTAGAATGATCGCTCATTAATTCCTCTATGCCACAGTTATCTATCGGTAGACTACTGTGTTGGCATTAGGGATGTAAACTGGACGAGATGTTTCTCCGATTGAGTCCAGGAGACGGGCATGTAAATTGCGGACAGTCAAGGAGGCCTGTAGTAACAATTACATAGTATAGACGTGAGAGGTGAGTACTGGGTCTTTAGTGGTCACATGGGAAGAATGGGAATTCCAGCAGCAGGAGTAGCAAGTGCGAAGGTGGAGGCAGGCATGAGCAAAAGGGGGGATTGTGGATGATGTGTTGTAGGTGTTGGGAGGTGATCTGGAAAGTCACTAGGTGTTTGAACTTTATCCATTAGGATATCATTGTTTTTCTTTATTTTTTTTTAAATCTTATTTTATTTTAAGTTTATTTATTTATTTTGAAAGAGAGAGAGAGAGAGCAAGCGATTGAGCAGGACCTGGGGAGAGGCAGAAAGAGAGGGGGAGAAGAATCCCAAGCATTGTTAGTGCGGAGCCTGACCTGGGGCTCGAACTCCTGTACGGTGAGATCATGACCTGAGGTGAAACCAAGAGTCTGTTGCTTAACTGACGAGCCACCCAGGTGCCCCTAAATTGTTTTTTTTTTAATGTTTTATTTATTTTTTGAGAGGGAGAGCGTAAGTAGGGGAGGGGCAGAAAGAAGGGGGACAGAGGATCCAAAGCGGGCTGTGTGCCGACAGGCTGACAGCAGTGAGCCCGATATGGGGCTCGAACTCATGAACCACCAGATCATGACTTGAGCTGAAGTCAGACGCTCAACTGACTGAGCCACCCTGGTGCCCCTCTTTTTTTTTTTTTTTTTTTTTTTTAATTCATTTTGAGAGAGAGAGAGCAGTGGAGGGCCAGAGAGAAGAAGAGAGAGTCCCAAGCAGGCTCCACGCTGTCAGCGGAGAGCCCAGTATGGGGCTTGAATTCATGAGCCGTGAGATCACGACCTGAGCCGAAATCAAGAGTTGGATGCTTAACTGACTGAGCCCCCCAGGCACCCCAGTTAGGGTATCATTTCTTAGGCTGTGGCTATTTGCATACCATTTTCACAGTTTTTGCCATTTCTCTATACCGTCTGAGCCAGGTGTTGGCTTGTGGTGGAATTTGAAGGCCCTGCCTTATGACTCTGGTCTTGTCCTAAGTAACGGCATCAGTGATATCAAAGACGGACGGCTGGTTATAGATTTTCTTGATGCATTGAAGTGATTAACATAGAAATGTTCATCTGTGTCCCTTCTGAAATTGTGTCATGGACTGTATGCCATGGCAAAGTGTGGCGTGGGTGAGAGAGAAATAAAGGACAATATAGTCAGATCTGCATTTCCCGAGGAGGTGGGGGGGATGGCTGGGTGCGATGGGGCCCGGGGAGCAGGGGATAGTGGGGCTGGGTGGAGGGAGTGCTCTTGGGAGGAGAGACGGAAGGATCGAGAAGCATTGTGACTGAGCCTTGATAAGCCTGAGGTGCTGACTGGACACGGAGGATGAGACGTCCGTTCTCTGGCTCTAAGGTGCGGCCAGAAATCAGAACAAACTGGTTTTCAATTGTTCCCTTTTGTTTGAAAGCAGGCTTCGGCGTGAAGTTTTCTTTCTCCCAGACTGTGGGTTCCCACCAGGCTTGGAGACCCATGGGCCACTGGCTTAATGCCCCTTCTGTGTCTCATTTCCCATTTATTCCCTCCTTCTGCATCTAGGGACTCTCGTCTCCGTTCTTTTTCCCTTTTAATGTCACCAGCCCCTTCAGCTGATTTCCTTCCCAGCTGCCAGCCCCTGTTCCTGATTTTGAAACGTCTCTTCTACCGGGAGAAGCCGGGATAATGTTTGCTTCTGGAGAGAGCTGGAGGTCTGTCCACCCCAGAGAAGACAGATCCTGTGTTGGTGTTAGTAACTTGTGAAAATGGTCAGAAATTACGATTTAACCCATTTAAGAATTGCTTATTGTTTTGATTTCTCGCTCTTCTGGTAGAACATACATTTGATTTTTTTTACTTTCTTTTTACACCCTCAAATGCTCACACTTAACACTGTCTTGAAAACTATTGCCTTGTGAGTTTTCGCCCTTACCAGGCTTGCATTTTTTTTTTCTGGTTCTGTGTCAACTTTTTTTTTTGTTCTCTTTTTTACTCCCTTCCCTCCCTCTGGGTACCTTGTGTTCATGACCGAGATTTATTGGTTCTGCGGTTTTCTCCATGTTCTCAGAATTTTTACAAATAAAACACAGGTTTTATTGCTATTGTTTTACAAAAATTGAATCCTATGTAACGTTCTGCTTCTGCATTTTCTCTCTTGGCCGAACCCTTTCCAAGTTACGGTTCCAATAATTGTTCTAATTACTTTTAGTTTTTTAATTCTACTAGTTTTTATTTTTTTTAAAGTTTATTTATTTATTTTTGAAAGAGAGAGAGTGAGCGAGCAGGGAAGGGGCAGAGAGAGAGGGAGAGAGAATCCCAAGCAGGCTGCACACTGTCAGTGTGGAGCCTGATGCAGGACTCAAACTCCTATACCATGAGAATATGACTTGAGCTGAAATCAAGAGTCAGGTGCTTCACCAGCTGAGCCACCCAGGTTCCCCTTGAGCATCTTTTCTTTTTCTTCTTTTTTTACAAAAAAAAAATTTTTTTTTTAACATTTATGTACTTTTGAAGGACAGAGAGAGACAGAGCGTGAGCCAGAAAGGGGCAGAGAGAGAGGGAGACACAGAATCTGAAGCAGGCTCCAGGCTCTGAGCTGTCAGCTCAGCTTGAGCAGAGCTTGAGCTTGTGAACCACAAGATCATGACCTGAGCCAAAGTCAGACACTTAACCAACTGAGCCACCCAGGTGCCCCTCTTTTTCTTCTTTTGAGAGAGAGAGAGAGAGAGAGAGAGAGAGAGAATGAGTGAGCAAGGGGCAGAGAGGGAGAGAGAGAGAGAATCTCAGGAGGGCAGAGGATGATGAATCCTGAAGTGGGGCTGGAACTCAAGAACCGTGAGACCATGACCTGAGCCAAACTCGGATCCTTAAGTGACTGAGCCACCCAGGTGCCCCTGCATATTTTTTATTTGTGGGTTAGAAACACTTTTTAAAATCTTTTTGTAGATATTCTTTTTTTTTTTTTTGCTTAACATTATGATCTAAACTTAAAAAGAAATGTATTTCAAGTTCTCTATTAGCATTTAAAATAAAATAGTTGTACACTTTTTCCTCATCATAACTTTTAAATCGTATTTCTTCATTTGTTGTAGCTCAAGGTAGCAATATTTCTGGTTTTTGAGACAAGAATATTTCTTTAATGCTTATTTTGGAAAGGAGCTAAGTTCCGGAAAGCATAAAGGCAAGAAAGACATCAGCAGTAATTCCTTTGCCAAGTGGCTCTTAATTTTTTTCACCTAATTCCCTTTAGGATTTTTTTTTTTTTTTTTTTAGCATAGTTGGGAACATACTTAGTATGTAGTTTTATATCCCGCTTACTTTTCATTTTATGTTTTAAACCTGTGGGTCTTCACTAGAAACTCTTGGTATGAGTTTTAAGGGCTAAATAGCATTTGACGATATGCTCTGTTACTGTTCATTCAACTAGTTCCCCGTGTCAGCTCTTTAGGTGTTTTTTTAACTTTCCACAGGTGCAGATAATGTGTTCCGAATATTTTCATTTGTAAATCTTTATCCGACTTGTAGATTGCAGCGGAGGACTGGTCTTTGCCAGTGAAATTCACAGGCTACAGGATGTGCCCTTTGGAAAAGTTAGTTCATAAGGCACAAATACAGAGCATAGCCGCTGCAAATGGTTGTCATGTCACGGCCTTGCCGTAGTAAGGCTGGTGATGATCGTGCTGCCTTCAATCTGGCACAGGGCTGATGCTGTTAATTGCCTGATTTTTAGGGGTACAGTTGACTCCACTCCAGGTGACATTGGAGCTTTCCACATGAGGATAATCCAGTCCATTTTCATAACTGTACTTGGTTTTCTCCAAAAGGTTCCTCTAACACGTGAAAGGAGCGCTTTGCAATGTGCCCTCCTTCATAAGGTTACTTTTATTGTTGATCCTGTCTGTTGTTCTAACGTTTGCCATAAAAAAGTAGACGATTCTTAAGAATCTTACTGTAGATTGATGTGGCAGGTTAAGGAGTCTTGAAATAGAGTTTGCAGCTTGCGGAATTTCAGCAGTAAACTAGTTAAGCTCATGCCGTGTCCCCCTGTGCTGGTGGTAGATAACTTTCACATTCAGCCGGAGCAGGCTATTTGATTTTCCATACATGAACTCCTTTTATCAAGCTTTACTGAGCACCTTGAGGACCGTTTTTTTTTTTTTTTTTCTTTTTAAATAGCTTTTTTGAAGTCTAATATACATACCATACAAATCTACCTCTTGTAAGGGTACAATGCAGTGATTTTTTTTTTTCAGTACTTTTATAGAGTTGTGCGACCATTAACCACAATATAGTTTTAGGACATTTTCATCGTGCCAAAGTTTCCTCCTGTGCCAATTTATAGTTAACCCCTGATTCCAGCATTAGGCGACCACGAATTGACTTTTGGTTTGTATATATTTACCTTTTCTCAGCGTTTCATGGAATCCTGCACTGTGTAGCCTTTTGGGTCTGACTTCTTTCTCTTAGCATAGTGTTTCCAAGGCTCATCTTCGTTGTAGTGTCAGTTTTTCACCCCTTTGTAGGGGGTGCTGAGCAGTGTTCTGTATCGATACACCACAGTCGATGTATCTCTTCATCTGGTAAACAGTTGTATGCGTAAAAACCTGAAGTGATTTTTTTTTTGACTGGTGCTTTTTATTTAAATTTCTTTTAATGTTTTATTTATTTTTGAGAGAGAGAGATAGAGCATCAGCAGGGGAGGGGCAGAGAGAGAGGGAGACACAGAGTCCGAAGCAGGCTCTGGGCCCTGAGCATCAGCACAGAGTCCAGTGTGGGGATTGAACTCACGAACCACGAGATCATGACCTGAGCTGAAGTTGGATGCTTAACCGACTGAGCCATCCAGGTGCCCCTAAATTTAAAAATTTTTTCTATCTTAAAGAGAGAGCGGGAGCGAGAGGTAGAGAGAGGGAGAGAGATGGAGAGAGAGAGAATCCCAAGTGAGTTCCATGCTTAGTGTGTAGCCTGATGTGGGGCTCAGTTCCATGACTCTGGGATCATGACCTGAGCCGAAATCAAGAGTTGGATGCTGGGGCACCTGGGTGCTCAGTTGGTTGGGCGACTGACTTCGGCTCAGGGCATGATCTCACCGTTTTGTGGGTTCAAGCCCCATGTCACCCTCTGTGCTGACAGCTCAGAGCCTGGAGCCTGTTTCAGATTCTGTGTCTTCCTCTTTCCGCCCCTCCCCTGCTCACCCTCTGTGTCTCTCTGTCTCTCAATAATAAATAAATGTTAAAAAAAAAAAAAAGTCGGATGCTCAACCGAATGAGTCACTCAGGTGCCTCTTGATTGGTGATTTTAAAAATATGAAAACAGGGAGACTCTTAAATATGGAGAACAGAGGGTTACTGGAGGGGTTGTTGGGGGGGGTGGGCTA
Organism: Panthera uncia; assembly: GCF_023721935.1. Classification (NCBI taxonomy): domain Eukaryota; kingdom Metazoa; phylum Chordata; class Mammalia; order Carnivora; family Felidae; genus Panthera; species Panthera uncia. The sequence continues at coordinate 4,627,466 of NC_064815.1, forward strand.
AATGGGTAAGGGACATTAAGGAATCTACTCCTGAAACCATTGTTGTACTATGTGCTAACTAATTTGGATGTAAATTAAAAAAAAATCAATAAAAAAATGAAAACAGGGGTGCCTGGGTGGCTCAGTCAGTTAAGTGTCTGACTTTGGCTTAGGTCTTGATATCACAGTTTGTGAGTTCAATCCCCACGTTGGGCTCTGTGCTGACAGCTCAGAGCCTGGAACTGCTTCGGATTCTGTGTCTCCCTCTCTCTCTGCACCCCCTGCCCCTACTTGCACTCTTCCTCTCAAAAATAAACGTTAAAAAGTTTTTAAAAATCTGAAAACATTTGCTGTTAAGTCCCCCCACTTAATTAAAAACATGCCCAATTCGCTGACTTACATTAGAAGTTGGATGTGATGAAATGCCATGGAGGCAGCCAGCCCACCACAGTGATGCCAGAAAGCATTTAGCAGAGAGCATTCTGGGAAATAGGAGAGACCAAGCTGAGAAAATGAAGAGCCCCACTCAAGCAGGTGCCCCTTTGCTTTGCAGGAATTAACATAGAAATGAGTAAAGATGAGAAGAAATGGAAGCCTTAGGGTGTGAGGTCATAAATCAGCGCCTGTAGTGTGTCTGCCATGCGTTAACGAGGTGGAGATGCGTGTGGTTGGACGAGTGTGTTCTGCCTGATTCAACCGACCTGGACCCGAAATACGAATTGTACAACATCTCCTGAGACGCGTCTCTCGCCTGAATGTGCAAGTCTGTATTCTGAGTCCCCCAGGGGAGGCACCATTTTGGCCACGGTTACCACACTTGTGCCACATACTGGGACAGGCATTGTGCTACATACCGGGACACGGAAGATGCATGAGGCACGATCCCTGGTGTCTGGGAGCTCAAGTTAGTGAGAGGAGACAGCTCTAGGAAGCAGCTCATTAACAGAGAGGTTGGTCAAGTGCCGTACTAGAAAGAAGGTCAGAATGAGAAGCCCTCAGGAAGGCTTCCTGGTGGAGGGGACCCTCGAGCCAAGTCTTGAATGACCAGTAGGTACAAGGTCAGGTAGAATGGGAAGTGAAAAGGGGACATGGGGAGGGTGATAAACAGAATGGCCTTTGGCAAGGCGGTCATCGCAATGAATTAATTATAGGATTAGTACCCCCTGTGGGTTTTCTGCTGCATTAGGTTGATTGTGACATGTCTGCATCTGGAAGGTAATACTGATGATGTAACCTGAGCCTTGGGGACTGGGTCTGTGCTGTTCACCTGCATTCCATTCTCTTTAGGGGCCAGATATTATCTAGAGTTGGCGGGGCAGTTACTGACTTGTGCACTAGAACCAAGCAAACTAACAGGGATTGTTGATTTCATTACCATATTTGCCGATAATTTGTTTAAAGGTACAGGCTGTGGTTTATTATGGAGAATAATAATTCTGGTGTATTCCTCCCGGGATAGGGCTTTGGCTGGGCTCCATTTTGCCATACGTCTTTTGGTTGCTGTGGAATTTATTTATTTATTTATTTATTTTTCAACGTTTTTTATTTATTTTTGGGACAGAGAGAGACAGAGCATGAACGGGGGAGGGGCAGAGAGAGAGGGAGACACAGAATCGGAAACAGGCTCCAGGCTCCGAGCCATCAGCCCAGAGCCTGACGCGGGGCTCGAACTCACGGACCGCGAGATCGTGACCTGGCTGAAGTCGGACGCTTAACCGACTGCGCCACCCAGGCGCCCCTGCTGTGGAATTTAGATAGTTTTGCTAGGTGTCCCAGCTTTCAGGAAGCCCTTAAATGTGTGCCTGGGTAAACTTGCAGAGAGACTGGCATAGGCACAGCTCATATTTAAGGGTGACATCTGCCCAGCAAAGAGGGTTGTTCCAGTGTGGGGGAGTAATCTGGGACTCAGGGTTCAAGATTATTTACTCATTTACCTGCCCGCTGAGAAAGGATTTAGGGAGCAAGTCCTGTGTACCAGACATTGAGCCAGTTGCAGGAGAGCCAAGGTAGGAGCTGGAAACCAGCGTAGTTGAAGACACTTGTTCGGTTTGGGATGCCACATAGGTTTCTTTCCTGTGGAGGGCCAGCTTTGATCATTGGCAGTGGTCGCCTGGAATGCTGGGATGGATTAGTGATGTCTGTCATGAGCACAGGCTGGAGAGTGAATGTATGAATGCTGGGTATTTGATGCTCTGTTAGGGTTTTCTGGTGCAGGCAGAGGACTCGAGTAAAAGTGGGGTATGGGAGAGAGAGGACATTTGTCTTAGAATAAGCATGTTTGTCTTGGTATGGGGTGTATTGGAAACTACCTTGGATCAGTTCAGGCTTGGGCAGGACTGGAGTACAGATGTTGTTAATTATGTACTGTCTTATATTGCTGCTTATTAGGTACTCATGTTACTGTCTCTGAAATGTCTTTAGCCTGTTTTTTTTTAGGTGTAAAATGGAGGTAATACCACCTGTATCATAATGTTGGTGGAAAGAGTTAATGAAATAATGGCTATGAAAATATTTTACCACCCACAGAGCAATAAACTCTTGGAGTATTATTGCTACAGGTGTAGAGGTGAGTGGATCAGGAGACGCCTGAAGTTAGGCAAGGTTGAGCCAGATGGTGATGGCCTCCGGGCCTTTGCACTGGGTCCCCCTGCCCAGCCTGCTATGTCTTGTCACATCCGGGTCGTAACTCCAAGGTTACCTCCATTTGGGCCACCGAATCTGAGCCTGTTCCTGACGTCTCCACCTATCACCTCGTCTTGTTTTATTTTCTTCAAAGTTCTCATAACTGAAATGGTCTGCTTAGTTTGTATATCTCCCTCTGTTAGAACCATGCAAATGTGGTGAGGCAGAGACCTTGGTATGTCTTTGTATCCTCAGAGCCTAGATTAATAGAGCCTGGCACAGAGGAGTTCAGGATTTTTTAACGTATGTTGTATGAGTGAATGGAAGGGTCTCTGAAGTCCACAGACCCGATGGGCCTTGGGGCCCGAGAGCCCTGGGATGGTTGTTAAGAATAGGACATAGTAGCTGTGACCTCCTCTCTTTGCCAACATGATCTTGAAACTATTTCCGTGGTTATTGAGAAATAAATTTAATTGAATCCACAGTAGTTGTAACTTAATTGAAAATTCTTTCCATTAACTCTGGATCTGACTTCACAATATTCTTGCAACAAAATAAAGAACAAGAATCAGAATTCATATTATTTTTTTAGTGTATGTAACAGGCCATGAAATTATACAATGTTTCCAATTTGGCAGGCTGGTGCATTCAATCTCTTCAAAGATAATCTAATTCTTTAAAGTACATGTGATATGAATTAGAGTTGGAACTTGTGAATTGGATACAGTTAGCAGCCAGCCCCTCCCTAAGCCTAACTGATCTGTTTTTAAATTGGATTTTATTCTTTTCTCCTCTGATGGCTGGCACCAATTCCATTTCCCTTGTTTCCTGGGAATTGTTACTATGCGTTCAGGAGTCTGATGAATATGGCCAGACTTTGTGGGGCTTCCTGGACTTATGTGAAATGAACAGAAACGGGGAGAGGTGTGTGGAGAGGCCCCAGTCAATTCCGTGTCACTTACCTGACTGCCAATCCAGCTGTCCAGTGTGTACCTTCCCACTGAGCTTTACAACCGCTGACACATCCCCTCCCCGGAGGTGCTGGGGCTGCCCTGGTTGTCTGTCTCCCTTCACAGACGGACTGATGAATCACTGGTTCCCTTGCAGGGTGACCTGTCTGTGCGCCCAGTTTGAGGCCGTCCTGCAGCATGGCCTGAAGAGGAGCCGGGGATTGGCGCTCACGGCGGCCGCAATCAAACAGGCAGCAGGCTTCGCCAGCAAAACAGAAACAGGTACTGCTTGGCCTGATGCAGCGCAGAGGATGAGGTCTTTTCTGTTGCCCTGCTTTTAAAAAGTTTTCATTTATTTTTTAATCGTGTGGGACGGGGGTGGGGGGAGCGTGGTGGTGCAGAAATCCACGAGTGAGAAAGTCTTACCCGCAGTCACTATTGGCATTGTCCTTTGCGGACCCCTTGGAGCCGCGGGTTGCCATCTCTGGGGGCTCGGGGTGCTGCAGCCAAGGTGCATATGTGACCAGCGTGGCTGGCAATCGCTGGGAACTCAACGTGTTCTAATTTTGTGCATGGGGATAGCACGCCATTCCGCGGTCAAGTCTGTCTTCAGCAACAGCGACAGCAGGTCTCTGAGCTTACGCCTCTGCTACCGTCCGTATGCGTGTTGCCCGAGCATTTCCCGCGTGTCCTGCTCCTGTGTGTCTGACCGACGGGCCAATGTTAATAATGACTACTGACACATAGGAACAGTTTGCACAAGCCTGGAACCTCGTCAGTCTTTTATGTCAGTTAGCTCATTCGGCAGCCTTGTGAGTAGCAGGGACCTTATTTTCTCCATTGTGCAGATGAGGAAACTGTTCGAAGCGATTTGCTTTGGATCTGAACCTAGAAGCATCTTATTTCCTATAAGATACGTACTCTGCCCTTCCTCCAGGACATTTTATTAAAAAAAAATTTTTTTTAACGTTTATTTATTTTTGAGACAGAGAGAGACAGAGCATGAACAGGGAGAGGCAGAGAGAGAGGGAAACATAGAATCTGAAACAGGCTCCAGGCTCCGAGCTGTCAGCACAGAGCCCGACGCGGGGCTCGAACTCAAGGACTGTGAGATCATGACCTGAGCTGAAGTTGGACGCTTAAGCGACCGAGCCACCCAGGGGCCCCCCTCCAGGACATTTTAAAGAGTAGGTTCTTTCAGACCCTGCTTGTGGGTGCTGCTCTGAGTTCCTGAATCTTGTCACTGTGGCGACGTGCATGTCACTGCTGACTGAAATGTTCGGAGGGCCCCTCGCTCACAGCTGACCATCGGCCCTCGCCGTGTCTGGCCGGGGCGTCTATGGGAATTCTCTGCCAGACAAGGCAGGTCTCTGCCTCTCCCTCTGTCTCTCCCCCTCCCTCTCCCTCGTGTTGTGTGTCTGCCTTCCTTGGATTCTCAGCTCTGTCGTTCATCTCCCCAGTTGCTCCTGTTCACGAGCGAACGTGCTTCCCCTTGGGGTCAGGGGACAGCCATGAGAGGGATTCCCATCACTGTCGATTTTTCTTCTGTGCTCCTGGGTCCCTTCTTTAAGATTTGGGGACATACGGGGCCGGGTCAGACAGGAGCCGCCTGCAAGGGCCTCATTCCTCGTGGAAGCCACCGCCTGCTGCCTTGGTCACCTAGGATGTTGGCCTCTGCCGTCTTGGTGGCTTCTGTCCTCCACACGCAGCCAGCTCAGTGCTCTGGGCTGGTTGATGAGCTGCTGGAGGACGTACCTTTTCCCACGGTCCTCCTCACCATGATGGGCCCTCGTGTTTCTTCTCGTTTCCTTCTTCCCTGTCTGTGCGCAGCTACTTGAGAGAAACCAGTGTGGGGTAGGCCACGAGGCCTTGGGTCTGCTTCGGTCCGACGAGGGCAGCCGCTGGCCGGTGGGAGGCAACCTTGGCTTTGGAGTCAGGCCCTGAGGGTAAGGCTGGTAGACCCTAGGGCAGCGCCCCTGCTGCGTCTTCGTTGTTTTCACCGGTGAGGCTGACATACATTCCGTCTCCCTGGGGGGCTGTCTGGAGGCTTCCGCCGAGGCTGCCTCCGTTCCTAGAGCCTAGTCACCGTGTAACCAGTTACTCTCCTCTCCCCAACACCCTTTAAACGCGTAGACTCTTCCTCCGTCTCCTCCCACGGGGGCTCCAAACTTCGGCCGTGCAGGATGGCTCTGTCTGGCCCTACCCGGACTAGGATTCGTGTCTTTCTCTTACTTGGGCCTGGTGATCAGAGGAGCACCAGCACACGTGTGAGGCTGTGGCCACCGTTCGTTCGTGCCGCTTCCCGGTGTCTCAGCGCCCTTTCTGCACCTGCATCCGGGACAGACCCCAGCCGGTGAGCAGGGTCTGTGCTTTGCTTTCTGCCGTGGAAGAGGTTCCGGGCCTCCCGACAATTAGGAGTGGGGGAAAGACCCAACTGGCTTAGCCTGCGAGTGGCTGCCAAGGGCTTCCTTCAGTCTTGTCGCGGTGCAGTTAACCAGTCACTGGTACACTTGGTCTTTGGCTGATTAGAGCCTCTTTCCTCTTATTGAACGTTTTATTAAATCCTTATATGGGGGTGGTGGTGGTGGGTTTTCAGCTGCCAGGAGTCAGGATGAATCAGATTGGTGGCTGTTTACAGCTGTTTGTAAAGCCATTGGAATGACCGTAGCAGGCGGAATGGAGAAAATGAAATCTTGAGAGGAGGGTTGGATGTGAATGAGTGTCACTGTGCTCCCTTGTCCCTGCTGGCTGCTGGCCTGGGCCCTTTATGTAGCTTTGCAGTTAATACCAGACCCTAGAGCCAGAGACGTGTGACCCTAGAAATCCCGCTCTGTGACTCGTCACACGTGAGCTCCCTGGGACATCCTCTCTCTGAGCTTCCATTTCCTCATGTGTAAAATAAGGTCACGGTTTTGTGGTGGGGGCTTGATGAGAAAGCGCGTGCAGAGCCCAGGCCTGGGCACAGAGCTGCCAGAGCTGGTGCTTGATAACCTGGCAGCACCTTTCCAGGCTGGGTGATGATGCCCTTATTTTTCGGATGATGCCACCGAGGATCAGATAAGTGAATAAGTTGCACACTTTTGCATAGCTAGTAAATGGCATAGCTGAGGCTTCCAACCAGGTCAGACTGATGTCAGATTCCTGGCTGCTGTCAGCTCCCCCCTCTTCAGGCAGGAGGCCTGGTGCCCTGCCCTTTGTTGCTCCTCTGTAGACCACTGTAGCCCAGTTAACTGGACTGGAAGCGACAGGGGACAATAGGATAACAGTGAATTAACCCACAGGCTGTTGCAGTAGCTCTGTTTACACATGAGGAACATTACCTTTTGAAGAGAGGAGAACGGAGTTCAAGGTAATGACTGAACAAAATGATACTGTCGAAAATCACAATACAGTCGATAGTACTGAGGGTCTGCCAGGCAGGACTGCGTTTGTTCAGCTGGGGTTGGGGTGCACGTTGGGCTGAGTTTAGAAACTGGTGTCCTTGTACAGTGTGCTTAAAAAAATTTTTTTTTAAAGTTCTCAACATTTAAAAATGATGAGATTTTGTGCTGAAAGATGGATTTCTAGCTTTTCTTCAGCTTGAGGATCTCTGGCTCTGGGCCCACACTTACTGTTGACTGTGCCCCTGACAGCTGAGATAGTGTTGTGTTGTTAGCATTCTTGCTGTTCTTACCTGAAATTTAGCAGTTTTCGAACATAAACACTTCTCAGATGGTAAACCCCTGAAGTCAGTTTCCAGAGTGCAGAATGGTGGTCTCTTTCATTTCTGTCTAGTTATAAACTTGCTTTCTAGGGAGAGGATTTGTTAACTTCTCACTTGGCTATCGCCAGAAGCCCCTTATTTTTTGTTGTCGTCTTGATATTGAGTGCATTCTTGTCTTTGGCATGTGCTTGGTAGTTTTGACTGAGTCCCAGGTGTTGTGTATGTTGTGTATGTGACTGAGTCCCAGGTGTTGTTGGAAGCTTGGGATGATGTTCTCTTTCTTCAGAGAGAATTCACTCTTGCTGCTCAGGCAAGTACGGTAGAGGAAGATCAGTTTTCTCCTGCTGAGGACTGAGCATTTCATGCCTGGGCTTCAGCATTTGCGAGGGCTGATCCATTTCTGCTTTTGCCTTACTGCTAGGACTAGGTATTTGGGGTTTCCAGCGTATTTCCGTTTCCTAGAGCTGCCATAACAAACTTCCACACCCTGGGTGGCTCAAAACAGCAGAGAGAAATTTATCGTCTCCCGGTTGTAGAGGCCAGGAATCCAGAATCTGGGTGTTGGCACGGTTGGTCCCTTCTGGATGCTCTGAGGGAGCATGCGTGCCCAGCTTCCGGTGGTTGTCTGCTGTCCTTGGCGGTCCTGGTTGTAGCTGCTTCAGTCCAGTCTGAGCCTGTGTCTTCCCGTGGCCTCTTCCTTCTGTGTCTCTGTCTCCTTGTCCTCCTCTCTCCTTAGAACAACAGCCCAATGGGATTTAGCCCCACCCTACTCCAGTATTACCTCAACTTAACTAGTTACATCTGCAGAGATCCTTTTTCCAAGTAAAGTCACATTCTGTGGTTTCAGACGGACAGGAATTTTCGGGGGACACTGTTTCGTCCAGCCCACATTGGATCCCTGAGCTGTTTACCAGTTTCCATCCTCGTCTGCTGGTTCTGAGCTCTAATTTTTTCCTTTCAGACCTTGTGGAAATTCTGAAAGCTCTGTTTAGCTTCTCGTCAGAAACTCTGTAGCCGGAAGAAGCCTCGAGGGTGAAGTAAGGCCCCAAGCGTAGGACTGTCCGTGGACTTCCCTTCTCTTTGGGATCTGAGTTCTTTAAGTCTTGCCTGGGCAGCAAGGTCCTCAGGACCTCCCAGGTCCTCAATTTTGTTTCAGTTAAATAACTGCCTAGCGCTTTCAGTTGTTTTTGTGGGAGAGGTGGTCTGGACTCCTCTTTCAAAGATGAGAAAGTGGCCCCTTGAAGTGACACTTTGAGTGTGTGCCTTTTTCTATTGCTAGATCGCGCCCTTCATGTGTGGCCATCTCGGTTACTTTCCTATAAGTCAGGCGTCAGGTTTTCCTTCTGTGATGAACTGTAGCCTGAGACAGGGGTTGTGCAGGCAGATTTCCTCCAGTTTTGTGAGGTTTTTAGCCAGCACCTGCATCCACCTCTCTGCCCCCCTCCCCCCCGCCCCCCATTCCCTAGTTTGCTTGTCTGTTAGGCATTTTTGATTTGTTTTTGGCTTAGCATTCAGGGTTCATTTGTTTGTCTTTTGATTTGGGGAGTTTTTACCCAAACATCCCTGAATTGTGAAATGTTGGTAGGGCAGACGTGATTACACACAGTTATGCCACCAGCTCAGTTTTGTCTTGTCATGCATTGTCTGCAGGTGTGGGACAGTGTCCAAGCCTCGCTGAGATCTCCTCGAATAGATCGTGCAGACGTGTGGGTTGTGCGGGACCCAGAGATGCTTGGGATGAGGTTACCCAGTGTGTCATCTTTGGGATTTAAACCCCAGAAGTGAGAGCCTGCTTGTGTATGGGGGAACTGTTTCCTCTTTGATCTGTGGCTGGATTTATCTCCACAAAAGATTGATTTGGGGATGGCGAGAGGGGAGTCTGCATTTTCAGAGTCCGGGCCTGCAGTCTATGTGCCTTGCAGCGAGGCAGGTCAGTGTGAATAGTGACAGCAGGCATTGGTTATTCCTCCCCCAGCAGTTCTGCCCTTCTTGCTGAGACAATGCTGATTTTGTTCAGATGTTGGGTGGCCAAGAGCTTCAGGCCTGGAGCTAGCTGCAGGGGCAGTGAATCCAGACCAGATCAGGCCAGCCGTAATGATGATCAGCTTGCCAGTAGCTGCTTTTAGTACAGACCCAAGACGCCGTTAAGGAAGGAGAAGTCTGCTGTGGGCTTCTGAGAAAATTCATTGCCACCTGAACGGAAATAGGAGAGAAGACTTACTTTGTGGCCTTGGGTTGTTGCTTGAGACTGTGATGTTTGGAACTTTGGCAATGATCTTGTGATGAAGGGGGACAGATCTGAGGACAGAGCAGCTCAGAAAGATGGAAAGTACCTGGTTCCTTGGTAGTGTCACTGAGCTTCTAAATTAACCAACTCCAGACCTGCCTTACCTCTGGACTTGATGTGTAAACGTCTAAACGTTTCCTAATGGTTTAAGCCATCTTGAGTTGGATCTCTTTTGACACGCATCCAAACACATCCTAACTTAAACAGTAGAGGAGAGCCAGACAACTTAAAAAAAAAGTCAAAGGCCTGTGTTCCAGAAGTGAGAGGAAAGTTGTGAATAGCACGTTAATCTTGGAAACAAAACTGGGATGTTTTCTCCTTTTTAATCAATTGGCTGACCACAGGCCTGGCTTCCTTGTTTGCTAGTGACTCATTCTGAGCACCTCCCGTGAGCCAGGGGATTTGTTAGACCCTCTGTTCCTGATTTCATTTTACTCTTGAAACGTCTGTGCATAGTGAATGATTGTGTCCCCGTTTTATAGGTGAAGAAAATACGGCTCAAAGAAATGAAATTGTTTTCTTAATGCTCCAGAACTAATGATTGTGACAGAGCTGGGATTTTTACTCAGGTCCACATGATTGTGATTCTGTAACTCCTACTCTTTTATTCATGATGGTATGTTTCCAGAAAGAGGGCTCTCTGAGAGATCCTGATCCTTTCCCTTCCCCCATTTGAATTCATGAGTAAATTAAGCAGCAAGTAATAAGTTATGATCACTTAGGGCAGAGGTCAGCAAACTACGTCCTGCTACTTCTTTTTATAGATAAAGTTTTATTGGAACACAGCCACATGCGTTTATCTACTTAGTTTGTGTGGTGGCTTTTAGGCAGCTGTGACTGAGACTGTTGGTCCCATAAAGTCTAAAGTATCTGGTATTTGACCCTTTGCAGAACAAGTTCTCTAATCCCCATCTTTGAGAACAAAGGACAGGGGTTCCATTTTTCCTTACCACACCGTATTCACATGTGTGTACCCCCACTGGATGGTAAGCTTTGGGACTGCAGGGTATCATGTGTGTCTTACTTCCTCTTGACTTTCCAGCTCCTAGCAGAGTTTTTGGGAAATATATAGGTACTTCAATAAAAATGTATTCATAAATGCGATATTTCAATTTGCACAGTCCTATCTTTCGTGATTTCTGAGGTACCAGAGTGCTACCAAGGAAGAGAGCAAAGATCGATTTTTAAAGTTACTAAAGATGAATTAAAAGCGGCAGAGAGCTCTGCATAGGCTTGGCTTGGGATTGGAGGGTTTTGCCCAAAGTTGTCAATGTGGAATGCGGTGTGGAAAAAGGAATTATTTTTCATTCTACTGGAGAACGGAGACGGACCCACTGCAGCGTGTGCCTGTCTTGGTCTGCTTGGGCTGCCGTAACGAGAGACCACAGCCGGAGGAGCCTAGAAGCAACAGCAGTTTATTTCTCACAGTTCTAGAGGCTGGGAGGTCCAGGATCAAGGTGCCGGCATGGTTGAGTGAGGGCCCCTTCTCTGCTCCATAGCCGGTGCCTCTCTCTGTGTTCTTACGGGGTGGAAGGAGCACGGGACACCCTGGAACCTCTTTCCTAAGGGCCGTGATCCCATTCCACAAGGCCTCCACCTTCTTGGCCTAAGCGTTCTCCTGAAGGCCCCACCTCCTAATACCATCACTTTAGGGCCAGGAGTCTTGGAGGGACACGTTCAGACTGCACGGGTGACATTTCTCTGCAAAACCTTGGAATTTGCTGTTTTTGTGAATCACTAACATATCGTCATGAGGTGACGTGTTGGCGGTCTGTGACAGGGTCATACGCTTGGTTCAGGACATACCAGAGTGGCACCTGCTGTTATGGATCTGCCTGTCCTGTAGAGCGTAAGTCTGATTTCCTTGTCTGTTCAGCAGCCGTGGGCAGCAAGGACCCTGTGAGGTTGAAACAGTCTCCCCCTCTCTGCCACCACGTCCTGGCATACTTACTGCTGCTTTGTGCATCCTTCTGTCATTTCTACACCCTCAAATATTAAATATCGTTCGTCTTCTCATTCTTTCGTTCATTCTTGTTTCTGTGCATACAAGTACTGCCCGAATTCCTTGGTGAAAACTGCTGTCCGTGTGTTCATTACTGAGAGTTCTCCCTCCCCCGACCCCCTCTTTTACGTGTCTCTGTTTGGATGTACCACGGGCTCATCGCAGGTTCCAGGACGGAATCTTCCTGACCTCCCCCATTTGCTCCTGTATTCCTTGCTTAGCGAATGGCTCTGCCCTTCACCCAGCTTTCCTGACAGCCCCTGGGCTTCCTTGCAGCCTTCTTGTCCTTCCCCTCTGCCCTGTTTTATCCTTCTGCCATCCGTTGCCATCTTCTCTAGTCCGCTGTGCACGTTGTGCCAGGCGGGGGCGGGGGTGTCTTCAGTGACCAGCCTGCTCCCCTGCCTCCTACTTGAAGTTCTGTCACGGTTCTTTTCAGAGTGGGGCCGGAGGACACACACCTTGTCATGGCTTCCAAGGTCTCTCCCCTCCCTGCTTTGTCTGTCTCTGCCCTTCCTCTAAGCCCTGCCACACACCCAGGGCTGACATGGAGATGGCAGGTAAGACATTGCAACACTCGGATCCAGTCGATAAACCATGACCCGAGTCTTGTGAGTTCCCCTCCTGCCACAGCCCCTGCCGGGGGGGCTTCTGGGACCTCTTCATGATTCAGCCCCTAAAGTGTTAATGCTAGACTCTCTGGGGGAGAAGGTCTTCAGTACCTCTGTCTTTTCATTGCTCATTGATCGCTTTAGATGGTTAAATCCTAAATTTTGAACGGCACTGCTGGTCTTTGCAGACCTGAAGCTGTCGAGTCTGGAAGTGTACTTCGTTCTTACCTTTCCATTACCCTCCTTCCTCCCTAGCCCTCGCTCAAACGCTAACGACTCAAACTTCTCTTCTCGCTTTTAAATTGTGGCAAAACATATATAACTTAAAGATGACCGTTGTAACCATTCTAAGTGTATACATTGTACGACCATCACCACCATTCACCTCAGAACCTTTTCATTTCCCCTTGTTCACAGTCCATCCCCATTAAACACGGACTCTCCATTGTCCCTCCTCCCAGCCCCTGGCACCCGCCATTCTCCTTTCCGTCTCTATGAATGTGTCTTCAGTACTTCTTGTAAGTAAGGTGTACTTCTACTCCACACGGATAAGGCTTATTTCATTTAACATAATGTCTTCAGGGTTTGCGCCTTTGTAGTATTTCAGAATTTCCTTCCTTTTTAAGGCTGAATAATACTCCATTGTGTACGCGTGCACACACACACACACACACACACACACACACACACCCCACTTTACTCATCTCTGGCTGCACACCGGGGTTGCTTCTATTTGTAGTAATGCTGCCATGAACGTGGGTGTCGACAGAACTATTTGCATCCCTGCTCTCCGTTCTTTTGGATAAATACCCAGAAGTAGAATTGCTGGATCAGGTGGTAATTTTATGTTTCACTTTTTGAAGAGACGCTGTATTGCTGTTTTCTGTAGCGGCTGCCTCATTGTACATTCATTCCTACTGGCCACAGGCGGGGGTTCCAGTTTGTCCACATTCTAGCCAACGCTCGTTATTTTCATTCATTAAGTGATTATTTTAAAAAGATGTTATTTATTTTTTTTAAGTTTATTTTATTTTGAGCGAGAGACAGAGAATGAGAATGTGCGGGGGGAGGGTCAGAGCGGGAGAGAGAGAATCCCAAGCAGGCTCCACACTCAGTGTGGGGCCCAACGTGGGGCTCGATCCCACCGCCGTGAGATCATGGCCGGAGCCAATATCAGGACTCAGGTGTTTAACCATCCGAGCCACCCAGGTGCACCCATTAATTTATTTTTTGATAATACCCATTCAAATGGCTGGGAAGTGGTATCTCATTGTGGTTTTGATCTGCTCTCTCTTGCAATTTCAGATTTCTCCCCCAAAAAGTCATTCGTGAGCTCTTCACCCAGTTCACCTGGCCTCTGCCCACCCTCTAGGTGTCTTCTTCTCCTTTCTGCCCTCCCCCCAACTCTCACACCCAATAGTCTTGAGTCCTTGTCTCATCAAACCTATTTCTGGCGCTATTTGTTTTCCTGACTTTCTCTCTCGATGGTCAAGGGCTGGATCTATTTTTGCCCTTTGTTCTTTCTTATAGCCCCAGTGTATTGCAAGGTGCCTGGCCACCAAAAAGGATGTTCAAAACAAGGACTCCAGGACCCAGACTTCAGGACGTGGGGCTCATGGTCCTGGGAAGCCAGACCCCACCCTCTGCTGTCTGTATTTCTTCACAGTCAGCTGGAAGCAGGTGGTATTAATATACACCCAGCTGTAAAATTAGAGAAACCGACTTCCTTGATCCTCAGTGGGGCTTTTTGAAAATGGTTGATTGCATTTAGCTCAAAGCAGAATTTATATTTTGCTTCATTGGGTCACCTTGGGTAACAATTTCATTTCTGTAGAAGAGTATTTTTGGAGGAAGCTTCATGTGCCGGGAGAAGCCCGGGCCCATCCTTTTGTTCATGAGGGGAAGTCCACTCCCCACCCTCCCACCCCTGTAAGGTTTTCAGTTCCCTCTTTGTGTTTCTGTGTCATGTTTATAAACTTGCAAATCAGCTAGTTTTGGCACAAAGAGCCTTGGAAGGATGTGTGTGGAAGGTGTGAAGGAAACACTGAGCTCTGTCCAGGGGTGGTGATAAACATGTTTAACAGCTGGTAGAGAACGCTGGCCTTGGGGGGAAGTCAGAGCCAGAATGCTAGCCCCCTTGGGCCAGGTGTGCACCTGTGAGCTCCTTGATTACAGGGATGTCCACAGTGTCCTGGGGAGGGTCCTTGACAGTCTGGGTGGCTGAGGGCGTGGGCCAGTGGCTGCTTACTAAAGGGCACGAAACTGTCCCAGCATATAAGGATCCTCTGTAGCCAGACTGAGGCCTCTGGGCCAAACCTTTGGCTGTTTGAAAGGTGTCTCATTTTATTTTATTATTATTATTATTTTTTTTTTTTAATTTTTTTTTCAACATTTTTTATTTATTTTTGGGACAGATAGAGACAGAGCATGAACGGGGGAGGGGCAGAGAGAGAGGGAGACACAGAATCGGAAATAGGCTCCAGGCTCCGAGCCATCAGCCCAGAGCCTGACGCGGGGCTTGAACTCACGGACCGCGAGATCGTGACCTGGCTGAAGTCAGACGCTTAACCGACTGCGCCACCCAGGCGCCCCAATTATTATTTTTTAAAGGAGGCTTCATGCCCAGTGTGGAGCCCAATGTGGGGCTTGAACTCAGGGCCCTGAGCTGAATTCAAGAGTCAGATGCTTAACCGACTGAGCCACCTAGGTACCCCTAAAAGTGTTTGATTTTAATGTCTAGTAAATTAACTCAGATTTGGCCTCAGAGTTGTCAGTTTTCAATCCGTAATTGCCTGGCCTGTTGGACCCATGAGTCCTTTGCTTTATTCCTGTCAGCATGAACACGAGTCTTCAGCAGAGGATGGGGTACATCCCTAAATGGAAACGAGGCACAAGCCTTAGAAGCCCTTCGTGTGGCCCGTTCCCCCTTTTTAGTAAAGGAGGTGGTGTAGACTCGCATGTTCTGTGGGTGGATGCCAAGTGCGCTCTGCTACATTGTTACAGCTCGGGACTTCAACCCCGGATGCTCGCCGGGGCCAGGCAGACGACAGAGATGAGCGCATCAGGCCGGTGAAAGGCCCCTGGGTTGGTGCCCACTGAGTTGTCTGGCCGCTGCAGAGCAGGCTGGGAAGGGTTGTCTGGGGGTTCAGGAAGAAGAGAGATTTCGATGAGCAGCTAGCAGCCTGGGACGGGGTGGGGGTTCAGTCTTCTGCATAGAGCGGTCAGAGACCATCTCTATGGACTTTTGAATAGAGACCTGAGGGAGGGAGGGAGGAAGCCATACTGTTACCTGGGGGAAGACGTCTTAGGTAGTTCAACACATTGAAAAGCCTGTAGTCCTTTGCCTGTTTGCTTTCAAATTTATTGTCTGCCTTCCCTGCAGACTGTGTTTCCCAGGCTCCCTTGCCCACTGTCTTCACGCTCGTCCAGAGGGAGATAGTGATGAGGTTAGAAGGTGGGAGGAAAAGGGAAGCTAGAGCATTTCTTCCCGGCCTCACACGGCATCTGTAGCAACGCCGTGCTTCCTCTGTGGTCTGTCGAGGTCCCATGAGGTCTGCTGGTTAGGCCTTGGCTTTCCTGTTTCACCGTCCTCTCTGGTGCCAATGCCACAGTCCAGCCGTTGCCCGGCTGGCATGTATTTAGGAGTGGAATTGCTGGACCATACGGTAATTCTGTGTTTACTTTTTGAGGAACCACCGAACTATTGTCAACAGTGGCCGTGCTATTTTATATTGATAATTTATTTTTTTTGAGTAGAGATGGGATTGCCTTTATCTCTTTGCAGTTGAACTTAACTCTGCTGTTAAATCTCCTTTTAGTTCTTATACTCTTTTTTTTTTCAAGGTTTTTAAAAGTTTGTTTATTTTGAAAGAAAGAGAGAGAACTAGCGGAGGAGGGGCGCAGAGAGAGAGGGACTGAGGATCCGAATCAGTCTCTGTGCTGACAGCACAGAGCCCGACGTGGGGCACGAACTCACGAACTGTGAGATCATGACCTGAGCCGAAGTTGGAGGCTTAAGTGACTGAACCACCTAGGTGCCCCTCAGTTCTTACACTTTTTTAAACAAAAAAAAATTTTTAATGTTTATTATTTATTTTTGAGAGAGAGAGAGAGAGCACAAGTGGGCAAGGGGCAGAGAGAGAGGGAGGCACAGAATCCGAAGCAGGCTCCAGGCTCCACGCTGTCAGCACAAAGCCTGATGCGGGGCTCAAACCCACAGACCGCGAGATTATGACCTGAGCCAAAGTCAGACGCTCAACCCAGATACCCTGGTTCTTATACTTTGAACACTACCTGTTGCTTTTGTTCTTCTGGCTTCAGGGATGGATTGGCTTTCTGCCATTAGTAATTTCTGTGGCCTCATTATTCTCTTATTTGGCCTCGTAGCTCTTGCAAAGTCTTCGTAACAGATGGCCTGTGTGAAATTCCTTCAGTGGACTCCCTGGTGCGGTTTCTGTTCATGGCCGGGGAGGCCCCGAGGTGGAGTGTGTTTGACATGTTGGACGAGTGTCAGGCACATCAGCGAGGCTGCAGCAGGGTCAGTCGGGATGGGGGAGAGCGCAACAGGGTGAAGCCCACAGGTGGGGGAGGAGCCAGGCCACAGCCGGGCAGTAGGTGGCAGTTTATCCTCCTTATCTTGCTTTGTTTTTCTGATCTACACCCACCTCCACCAAGATAATTGGCCCTTGTTCTCTGGAGTCAGTAGGGATGATTAGTGTTTATCCATCTATCAATTCATTTTTAGAGAGATGCCAATGGGGGGGGGTGGAGGGTGGAGGCTGGGGAGGGGCAGAGGGAGAGAGGGCGAGAGAGAGAATCTCAAGGAGGCTCCATGCTCAGTGCAGAGCCCAATACGGGGCTCGATCCCATGACCCTGGGATCATGACCTGAACTGAAATCAGGAGTCAGGTGCTCAACCGAATGAGCCACCCAGGCACCCCGGGATGTTTAGGTTTTAGATGTAAATGGACTGGAGTCTTCAAAAGTGATCCAGTATCTGTGATTATTGTGCATTTGTTCATTCTTAAAAATGTACCAAGTTCTGAATTATAAGCTTTAAATTGGCAGATTTTATGTTAAGTAAATCTTACCACAGTTAAAAAAGAAACCTAGGGTGGAGCCTGGGTGCCTCCGTCGCTTGAGCATCTGATTCTGGATTTCACCTCAGGTCATGATCCCATGGTTGGGGGATTGAGCAGTCTGTTGGGAGTCTGACTGAGATTCTCTCTCTCTCTGCCCTTCTACCCCACTCGTGTGCACACACTCTCTCTGTAAAATTAAAAAAAAATCTGGAAGTGGCTATAGTTACCTTTAATTGGCAAGTTTAAGGTTTTTTCCTAAGAGAGAGTTTAATAGCAGAGTTAATTTCATTTGCACAGAAATAAAGGCCATTCCATCTCTATTAATAAAAAATATATCAATGTAAAATGGTATAGCTGCTCAGAAAGGTAAATAGCGGCGCCCGGGTGGCTCAGTCTAAGTGTCTGATTTCGGCTCAGGTCATGATCTCACCACTTGTGAGTTTGAGCCCCATGTCAGGCTCTCTGCTGACAACTCAGAGCCTGGAGCCTGGTTGGGATTCTGTGTCTTCCTCTCTCTCTGCCCCTCTTCCACTCAGACTGTCTCTCTCCCTCAAAAATAAATGAACTTAAAAAAAAAAGTAAACGGAATTATTGTACGGTCCAGCAATTCCACTCCTAAATACAGACCTAAAAGAATTGAAAGCAGGGACTCAAACGGACACTCGTATACAAAAATGTTCCTAAAAGCCTTATTCACAAGAGCCAAAAGATGCAAAAAAGGCAAATGTCTGCCGACAGATGAATAGATGAATGCAACGTGGTATGGACATATAGTGGGGATATTACTCAGACAAAAAGAAGTGAAGTACAGATAAATACTGTAATGTGGATGATCCTTGAAACGTGATGCTAAATGAGAGTAGCCAGACACAGAAGGTCGTATGTTGAATGGATTCCACCCAGAGGAAGTATCTGGAATAGTCACATTACCAGAGACGGAAAGTAAAATAGAGGCCCCTGGGGAGAGGGGACAATGGGGGAGTTAGTGTTTAATGGGTACAGAGTTTCTGTTTGGGATGATGGGAAAGTTACACGGTGGTCATGGTCATACAACATGGCGACTGTACTTAATGCTCCAGAATTCTAACTTAAAAATGGTTAACGTGGTAGGGGCGCCTGGGTGAGTCAGTCAGTTGAGCGTCTGACTTCGGCTCAGGTCATGATCTCGCATTCCATGGGTTCGAGCTCCACATCGGGCTCTGTGCTGACGGCTCGGAGCCTGGAGCCTGCTTGGGATTCTGTGTCTCCCTCTCTCTCTGCCCCTCCCCGACTTGTGCCCTGTCTCAAAAATAAAAAAATAAACACAAAAAATTAAAAAGGATGGTTAATGCGGTACATTTCATTATGTATATTTTACGATTTTTAAAAAAGCAAAAAAAAAAAAAAATCAAGTTTAGGTACTTTTTACAAGTCTTTTTGATGTGACGTTTAAACCACACTTCCTGTGTCCTGCTTTCAGGAGGTAGCCTTGTGGCTGCTTGGGGGATGGCCGGGTGCAGCCCCTTACTGGGGATTCCGCTTTGCTAAGCCAGTGGTGTCTTATAGTCAGGCTCATCCAGATTTGGATGTGACTGTGTTTGGGGGGCACCTGTGCTCACCTAAGCCTGAGGCTGGACTAAAGGGGTGCTTGGTTGCCTTTTGTCCCTGGAATCATTGACAGAGTGTATGCATGACTCTGTTAGTTTTTTAACACTTATTTTTTTACGTTTATTTATTTTTGAGAGAGTGAGACAAAGTGAGAGTGGGGTAGGGGCAGAGAGAGCGGGAGACACAGGATCCGAAGCAGGCTCCAGGCTCCGAGCCATCAGCACAGAGCCCGACGTGGGGCTCGAACCCACAGACCGTGAGATCATAACCTGAGCTGAAGTCAGACGCTCAACCGACTGAGCCACCCAGGTGCCCCTGTTAGTTTTTTTACTTAAAATCCATGACCCGTTTCTTCTTTGGCTTCACAGATCTTGATTTTGCCTGGGGCTGTGGGATATCTTCTAGGTAATGGATCGTAAGTGATTAAGCTAGTCTTGACATTCTGTATCTCTGCTCCCTTTGGTTTTCTGGGATTCCTTACACCAGCCTGGAAAAAAAAGGGGTGATGGGGCTGGTTTTATCCTGTCCTCTTTCTTTGTGTTCTGATTGTGGATGTGATGCCCAGCGTGGTGGCAGCGCTCTGAGACAGTGAGGGGAAGGTCAGGAGCTCGGAGATTCCCCGCGACAGAGCCTTTGAACCAGCTGCCTACCTCCAGACTAAGTGTGTGAGAAGAACAATCCTTTCTTCGTCTACAAGGAGCCTGGCCCCCTGTTGTTGGGTTTTCTGTTTCTTGTTGAGCAGGGCTTTTTTTGTTTTTGTGTATTTTTGAGGGATGCAAAAATTCTTCACTTTTCTGCATGCGGGTATTGCTTGGTGCCTGGCATGTCCCCTGTCCCCTGTAAATGATTGTCAGGTGACTGAAGAGCATACTCTCTGTCACAGCATCAGGCTGCTTCTGCTTGCAGGGGACAGCAAGCCACTTAGATGTCAGCAAAACAGGGCACTTCTAACTCAGGTAACAGGAAACTGAGGGTGAGCTGGGTTCCGGGGCTCAGCACCCCCCGCACCCGTCTCTGGCTCTCAGCCCTACTTCTGTCTGGGTGGGTGTCTTTCCAGGTGGGCGCAGTCTACAGGAGAGGGAGGAAAAGAGCCCCAGGTGGCTCCAGGTTTACAGGGTTATTAGAGCTCCTGCTTCTAGCACAGTGGATGGCAGCCTCTTCCTTGAGGGATCACATAGTAGGTATTTGGGGGTCTGTGGGCAACTCCCCAGCTAGGACTGTGTAGCAGGAAAGCAGCCACAGACGGTATGTCTACAAATGGGCACGACTGCGGTCCAGTAAAACTTCACTTACGTAGACAAGTCGTGGGCCAGGTTTGGCCCTTAGGCCACTGTTTGCTGACTTCGGTTCTGGAAGAGACAAGGTCTCTTCTGTAGTGGTTCGTGTAGAAGCTGCGGGGAGAAGCCTGTGGTCCAGGGCTGGGACTAGGGTGAGGCCAGTAAGGCATTTGCCGCAGCCTGAAAATTTATGGGGGCACCAAAAATTTAGCAACCAAGAGAAATGACATCTTCGTGCAATATTTTTAAAAAGTCAGAATTAATACAGAAAAAAAGATGATGCACAAGATAGTAATCAGGGCCGGGATGAGCACAGGGTGGTGAGCGGGGCCAATTGTGGTCTACACCCTGCTCCTCCAGGTGGCTGCCCCGCTGGGTTACCTGTCCACCCCGGTGGGAGGAGAGCTTCACAGGCAACCAGATGGAATGCGGTTCTCCTAGGAAGGAGGGACACGGCTCCCGGAAGAAAGGGGGGAAGGGATACTGCTTGCCTACTGTGGTGCCTTGGCCCGAAGCATTTTAAGCTTGATTTTCTCATTTTTTCCCCTTGTCACAAACCGTAAAGGTGGGTACTGTTATCCCCATTTTACAGATGAGGAACCTGAAGGACAGAATAAGTTGCCCAAGGCCACATGGTGCCTGAACTAGAATTTGAGTCAGGGTTTTTGTCCTTGTCCAAAGCGTCTCAGCATCTATTAAAGTTGAGGCCTGTTAGAAACTTTGCCAAAGGGCTTGTGGTGTTCGTCGTCCTCTGTGAAAGGTGCTCCGGGAGGGAGCTCGCTGCAGCGCCCCCTGCATGGCTCTCGTTTGTGTGGGCAGACGGCTTTCCGGCGTTTGGAGAACCAGGAGCCCTCACCCCCTTTTGGAATCAGCCCCTGGTTTCGGGCCATAAGGGATCAGTGTTAATCCCGAAATTAAGTTACGGACACTGTAAGCCTTAAACGGCAGGTGAGGTGAGAGGCACTGGAAATAGACCGTATTAATGCTGGCAGTGCAGGTGGAGCCCTGCCGGGATAATTCTTATCATCACCCGCATCACTTTGGCAGGCTTTAGAAGGATTCTGTAGCGCTAAGCAATTTATGAAATTGAAAGGTGAAAACACACGTTCAGGTGCTGCGTACACATTCAAGGTCAGAGGTAGGTCACGGCAGTTCTCGAGAAAGACCGGATGCAGGTGAGAGTCACCTGATTTGAGTCATGACAGAGATGCACATGGTTGTTTGGCACGTTTCAAAACAAGCGACGGGCCTTTCGGCCTGGGCTCTTGCTCTCACTGTCGCCAGTCCTGGTTTCCGAGGGAGGCTTTGAGCGGAAGAAAGGCCGTGATGCACACGTGTGGTCTGGGCTGACCTCACGGGCTTGGGAAGGGGATTCGTGTAGCATTTAGGGATTGAGACACAAGGTAGTCCTGAGTGAGTGGCTCCGTTGGTTTCTCCAGTCATTCCCGAGGTGTTTATTACGTCTGATCCTGGAGGTTAGCTGGATCCACAGGTTCCCCCGCGTACGCATTCAGTTGCTGTTACCAGAAAAAGGAGAAGAGGACACAACACAATTGCTTCTGTTCGAGAAGGTAGTCATTGAGCAGATGGTGGTTGGCCGTCATGGCCCGGGCGTCGTGTTCAGGCTTTGCTTCCCTTTTCTCCGGTCTCCCCGAAATCTCTGAGTGATTCTGCGCTTTGGGGCTTATTTGAAGGGAGAGGAATCTGAAGCTTAGCATGGCCGAGGGAGCTGTCCAGGGCCATTCTGTTGATTGGTCTCTTCACTGTTGTCTGACCTGCTGGACTGGAAGCTTGTTGGTCGGGCGTGAATCCTTATCTACCTGGTAGCCCACAGCCTTGCCTGGCCCGTGGCAGCTCCCACGAAGCAGTCCAGGGGCGCCTGGGAGGCTCAGCTGGTTAAGGGCCCTTCTTCTGATTTCGGCTTAAGTCATGATCTCATAGTTCGTGGGTTCGAGCCCTGTTTCGGGCTCTGTGCTGACATGCTGAGCCTGCTTGGAATTCACTCCCCCTCTGCCCTTCCTCTGCTTGTGCGCGCGCTCTCTCTCTCTCTCTCTCTCTCTCTCTCTCTCTCTCTCTCTCCGTCTCTCAAAATAAATAAGTAGAGGAAAACTTGAAAACAAATGCAGTCCATGCTGACTGAGCTGAACTGAATGCTTCCAGCGAGCTTACTAACCTGGGATACAGTTTATGGAGATGCATGCCTTTGCATTCTTCTAGAAGGCAGGTGGAAAGATCACGTCTCATTCTCAGAGGGGTCTGTGATCCTGTTTAGCTCCAGGAGTAGAATCACCGTCTGTCCGCAGAGACTCCGCATTTCCCCCTTTGGGATAGGAAGCAGTTGTGAACATGACTGTTTTGATGAAGGTCGAACCCTCCCTCGTTGCGCAAGGCTCTCTGATTTAGCGGTTTGCAGTCAGGCAGCTCCGAGGTCCCATTCTGCTGTAGCGCTTACTGATCGTGTATCCCTGGGTGAAATTAACACATTGGTCAGGCTTTGGACCTTGTCTTTTTTTTTTTTAACGTTTATTTATTTTTGAGA
The DNA here is from genome assembly GCF_023721935.1 of Panthera uncia. Lineage (NCBI taxonomy): Eukaryota > Metazoa > Chordata > Mammalia > Carnivora > Felidae > Panthera > Panthera uncia. Next base: position 4,650,101 of record NC_064815.1, read on the forward strand.
CAGAGAGAGACAGAGCATGAACGGGGGAGGGTCAGAGAGAGGGAGACACAAAATCCGAAACAGGCTCCAGGCTCTGAGCGGTCAGCACAGAGCCCGACGCGGGGCTCCAACTCATGGACTGCGAGTGGACCTTGTCTTTGACACAGAGATGGCCTTGGTGCTTAAGAGGACTGAGGTCAGGGGTAAAGTCTTCAGTGCGGTGGCTGGGACTTAGCTAATAAGGCTCCATCCACCAGCTGTTGTTGTTGTTGCTGCTGTAATTGGCAGCATGAAAAAGTGTTGATGAGCCAATGTGCAGAAAATTGATCACAAGATTAGGAAGATACTAGAATTAGAATTATGAAAAAATCTGTTGTGTGTGGATGAAAAAGGCAGGATGCGAGGAGATACAATAACTTTCTTAGCTCTTCCTTAAAGCCTCAAGTCTGTTCTCCCTCAGTCATATGGAAATCTTTTGTAGGGAAGTAGAAATGAGGACAGTTATGTACAAGAATGTTCAAAGCAGTAAGTAGGGATAATTGGCAATATATCATGTTTCCAGCAGAAGAGAAATAGTTCAATTATGTTTAACTGGGAGGCTGTCAAATACCATGTCTTCAAAGATCTTAAAAACTTTTTTTTCAATGTTTATTTATTTTTGAGAGAGACCACGAGCAGGGGAGGGGCAGAGAGAGTGGGAGACACAGAATCCGAAGCAGGCTCCAGGCTCCGAGCTGTCAGCACAGAGTCTGACACGGGGCTTGAACCCACATACCATTAGATCATGACCTGAGCCGAAGTTGGACGCCCAGTTAACTGAGCCACCCAGGTGCCCCGAATGTCTTCAAAGATTTTTAAATGTTATAGGAAAATGTTTGTGATCCAGACCAGTAAGGAAACAAACCAGGATTCAAAATTACACTCTTTGGTACCTTTCTTTTTCTGTGCTAAGGAAGTAACTCTTTTGCAGAAATGACTGGGAACTGTAAAATGACGCGCGTCCCAGGCTGAGTGCCACAGTGTCCGTCCCTCTCTCTGCAGAGCCGGTGTTCTGGTTCTACGTGAAGGAGGTCCTCAGCAAGCACGAGCTGCCACGCTTCTACTCCCTGCGCCACATCGCCTCAGACGTGGGCCGCGGCCGGGCCTGGCTCCGCTGTGCCCTCAATGAACACTCCCTAGAGCGGTACCTGCACATGCTCCTGGCCGACCGCAGCAGGCTCAGGTACCCGGGATGGGCATCTGCGGGGAGGGGTAGCCGAGCGCTTGGAATTGCAGAATCTGACTGCCCGGGTTTGCATCCCAGTCTCCCCATCGGGGCGGGTGGGTTCCCCTCTTATAGTCCCTGTTGGTTCAGCTGTGCTGTGGGCAGGGTTGGTCGGAGAATTAGTGCCAGAGTGGAAGCTCGTAAAGGGCTCAGCATGGCACCTGTAGACAGCAAGCACTCCGTAAATGTTTATTATTATGTAGGTGTGGGATGCAGAGGGAGCTGTCATCCCGGGACATAGCCTGCTCTTCCTTTGGTGGTTTAATCTGGGCTTCTTTCAGATCCAGAATTTCTTTCTCTTCAGATACTGGGTGTTCAGTATAAGTTTCATGTGTGTTTTTCCTTTGTGCTGGGTTCTTTACATTTCCTTCTGTTTTGTTTTGTTTTGTTTTTCTTTGAGGTTAATCAATCCCATACTGACTGAAAGAAATAGGGAAGTTTTGTGTAGGGGATAGAAGTCAATTGTTAGTTTAAAATTACCCATTTTATGATGTTTCCTCTTTTTGTTTTCCCCTTGATTGTGGACTTAAAGCTCACTCCATCAGTTACATAGGTCAGTTTTTGCTGCCAAAACAAATATCATAAAACCCTCAGTGACTTGAGATATAGCCACATTTACCTCTCCCCCTGCTACGTGTCTGTCGTGGATGAGTCTGGGTTTCCCATCTCAGGGTTCCAGGCTGACGTAGGATCCGTGTGAATGTTGCTTCCACGGTCGCTGAGGTAGGAAGAAGGGATGTGGGTTGAACTGAGCGTTGGTTTTTAAAGCTTCTGCCCAGAGAGAACCTTCACTTCCACTCACATTTCATTGCCCAGCAAGTCACATGGCGGCAGCCTAGCTCGGCAAGGTGGGGGTGCCTGGCTGTCACAGAGCAGTGGGGAGAGGGCACCGAATATGGGTCCACTGTGGTACGGTCAGCCACGTTCCTTTCAAAACCGTGTGACGCGCTGTCATTTTCTTATACTCGTGGTGTTGATATCTCTGTGTTAGTGGCTGTTATTTACCACCTGAGAATGGTGGACGAGACATGTCGTTTTGTGTCACCTGATGATGCAAAGGGACGGTGATCCATCCCACACTGGTGACCTGAGTAGTTTCCCCATTAGCAGTGCCCAGATCCTCAGTAGTGAGGATTTGATTTCAGTGAATTAATCTCATTTAATTCAGTAAGCCGGCATTTCATCAGTGCCGTGATGCATGGCCACGATTTTATCTGCTGCCACGTGCTCCCTGGCTTGTCTCCCCTTCTGTTTTGTGTGTGTGTGTGTGTGTGTGTGTGTGTGCGCTGCTTGTGGTCATCTCCCTACCAGCAGTTTGTTATGTGTTCTGGGATGATCCAGTCAGGCCCTTACACATACCCCTGAAGTTCTCCCGGTGATGATGCTCGTGGCGCCTCGCTTGGCTGGACACTCAGACTGTGGGTCTGAAATGGGAGGCAGGGGGGCCAGGAATGCCATGCTGGACAGCACCCGTGTGCTGTTCAGCTCTGGGCCGTGAGGCTGTGAACGTCTGCGAGCACTCCCCCCCCCCAACCCCACCCTGAGCATTAAGCGGTTTTAGTTGAGGAGAACACACCCCGTTTCTTACATTTCCAGGAAGCTCCTCCCAGCAGATCATTTGCAAGTAGTTCCGAGTTGTCCCACTCCGTTTCAAGGTGGACTGTTAACAACGAACAGCCCAATCACAGTTGAACTTAGCTGAATCACTGGCCACTTATCCACCTAGCTGTGGGAAAACCAAATTCACTTATACGCTTGGAACCTGGCTTAGATTTTTAAAGAGTCACGGCATTGGGAATTGGAGGTACCGTTGGCATGCCAGCTCAAACACGTTTGTGCTTCCGCTGACGTTCTGCTGGGTGAGTCTGTTGAAAGTGGGGCGTTTCTTCTTTCCTGTTAGTTGTCCTCAGTCACTCGAGCGGGGAATGCATCCCGTCTCCTGCTGAACCCCATGACCCTCACCACTGATGGTGCTTCAGTGATTTGAGCTTTGAGGCAATTAACTGAGAGTTCTCCTACCTGGTGGCTGAGTCAGGGGTTGAGGATATTGGCTTGCTGTGGTTTAGCAGGGGTTGGATAAAGAGCCAGGGCACTGGGCTGGGAGACCTGCTTTGAGCCCTGCCTGTACCATTACTGCCGACGACCTTGGACAATCCCTGTAGGCCTTACTGACCTCTTGCTATAGCCGTTTAGATTCATGGGGCCCTTTTAGCTTCCCAGCCCTTTCCAGGGATAACTCGGGCTTTTGGGTCTGCAGCCCAAGGAAGTATTTCATGCAAATGTTGTGGTTGCTGGAGCTACAGAATTCTAGAATTTCTTTCTGAAGTTGTTTCTTGCAGTAGCTTGGTCAGGGGGCCAGCTTGGATTTCTTGTGTGTCTTACAGACATTCCCTGAGTGAGCACTACCTCTCTGTTCGTCTCCTTCCCCTTTGCCTCTTGATATAAATACCCTGTTTACGTTGCCCATTTCAGTACACTGGAGCTCAAGGCACCAATGAGGAAGTCGTAGGATATATACCTTCAGTCCTTTACAACCAGAAGCTTCATCCCCATGGAGACCTTGGATTTCCGCTCTGGGATGACCGGGCGTGGATTTTCCAGGGAGCCATGTAAGGGAATTTATTTGGCTGATGGATGCAGAGAACTGCTGTTCAGAGCTTTTCCCCTTTCTCTTTCAATTTGCAGCACTTTTTATGAAGACTGGTCTTTTGTGATGGATGAAGAAAGGTCTAGCATGCTTCCCACCATGGCAGCTGGTAAGCCCGGCTCAGGCCAGGATTGATGAGTCCTTGAAGTGTGGTGAGCACAGTCGGCTACCTGGGAGGGAATTTATAACTCCAGGGGATGCTGTGATTTCCCCTGTCCCTTGCTGACTTAATGGGTCACTGGCCACTGCCCTTCCTTTGGTGGAATTGATTACTGAGCCCATTTGTCTTGAATTGGATACCCTGGTAGGGAAAGCCTGGGGGTGGGGGCTTTGGCCGTGGCTTTACCAGTATAACATGAAGACCTGGGGATTTGGAAGCAGGAGACCTGCCTTTGAAGCCTGGCCCTACCCCTTCCTGGCTGGTGGCCTGGGGCAGATCCTGTGAGCTCTGTCACCCTTACTGCCTGCTCCTCTGCAAGGCAGGGATCTTGATAGCATGGGAATTGTTTTCAAAGTGCCATGAGAGAATCACACGTGACGAGAGTAACATGTGATTTATTAGCGTGAGAGCCCTGGATTGATGTTAGTTGGTGCATCGTTAGATTATCATTTGATTTTCACTCAAAGGGTGAGCCCAACAGAAGTGGGTAACTTGCTTCTTTCTTTAAAATCCTTCCTTGCCTCCCTCCTTTTTTTTTTTTTTTTCCCTGAAGGTTCACACTAAGGCCCACATATTGAGAGTTAATGTTAGTCGTGTCCACCGAGGAGGAGAAGTCAGGCTCTGACCGTGAATTCTGGGTAGGCCAGAATTCTGCAAGCTTTTACCTAAAGTAATCGTGGTAATGATACTGGTTGGCACACATTTTTGGTTGCGTACTGAGCTGAGTGTTCTTGGTGGGTGATTGTCTTTGATACCCTGTGAAAGCGATGCTGTTGGCCCCGTTTTACAGATAAGGAAGCTGAGGCTCAGGTGGTGCGTGGCCTGACCAAGGTCTCCTAGAACGTGGTAGGATTCACCGCAGGCCCTCTCACCCCAGGGCTTACATCTTAACCTCCCCCCAGGCTGACCTCTTGTCTTCCACAGATAGGGAGAGGATTTGGATTTGGAAAGACTCCCCTCCTGCCATCGCTGGTGTCTACTGACCCCATTTTGTGGGAGGTTTTTTAATCCGTGTTTAAGATCAGCCCGTCCCCTCTTGCGTGTTCTGCCAGGCCCCACGTGTTCATCGTGGTGGGGGCGTGAGTCTCCCATGGCAGACACTCCAGACTTTTCCCTTTTTTGGGACAGGTCTGAACTCTATCCTCTTCGCAATTAACATCGACAACAAGGACTTAAATGGGCAGAGTAAGTTTGCTCCTACCGTCTCAGACCTCTTGAAGGAGTCCACGCAGAACGTGACCTCCTTGCTGAAGGAATCCACGCAAGGAGTGAGCAGCCTTTTCAGGGAGATCACAGCGTCCTCTGCTGTCTCCATCCTTATCAAACCCGAGCAGGACACGGAGCCCCTGCCCGTCGTGTCCAAGCACGTCAGCACCGGTGAGCAGGATGGGGCATGCGTGGTGGAACAGGGGGTTCGGGTGAAAGGACGACTGGCCGCGGCCAAGAGGGATGCATCTGGTGGTCTGAAAGTCCCAAGGGGAATGAAATCTATGTTCCCTTCGTTTTTAGTTCATGTTTGTGTTCGTGTTTATTTTTCTTCCGCTTACTCACTCTGGAAGGGGCTGAGAGCCCTGCTGAGCTGTGGAGATGATATGGTGGGAGAGCAGACAGCTCACTGAGAGCACACTGAATGTGAGGGTGTGTGAGTCGCATGGAAACAGAAGAGCTGGAACTTCATGCATTTATTCCTTCCTTTGTTCACATGTTCTTTGTTCACTGCGTTCTGTGTGCTCAGCGGGGAACTAGGAAGATTGCTAACATTTAGACCGCAGTCTCTTTTGGGCTGGGTAGGGGTACCCATTTGATGGCAAATTATACAAATAAGTGAGTATCCTCTTGATAAATGGGATAAAAGCCAAGCAGGGAGTGCTATCAAGAATGTGTACTCTTGCTGGAGGGTGGAGGGGGGGGTGACAGTTAGGTGCAGGCCAAGGGGGAGGGAGGAGTTGGTCAGCTTTGACTCTAGGCTGTGGGGAAGCAAAGTTGATTTAGTTGAGATCAGTTTTATGAGAAGTTTGTGATACGCTTTGAGGCTTCCGGGGCGTCCAGAATGTTGCTACAGCAAAGTTGGAGATTTGGGGTTTAAGTACGTAGTCCTAGTATTCTCAAACCTCTTAAACAAGGCAGTGATCATGGGCATCTCTTTGGAATTATTAATGACGGTGAAGATTCAGAACCCATGGGGTCTTTGGTATACATTGGCTTTATCTGTCTGGTCCTCCCCTTCTCCGGCAGAGACCCCCAGCAAATGACAGGAAATAGGACCGTTGGGGGCTTTGTGAAGCCAAGACCCTGGAAGTTGTATACCCCACGGAGCGTTCTTTCCATCCATTTTGGGGACTCTGCTTTTGACACTGTCTCAGCGTTTGATACACTGGTGAAGCATCCCCATGTGGTTCAGACGGGATGGAGTGTCTGGAGTCAGCTTGAAGTGTCTCACACCCAAGTTTGAGGATTAAGATGGGTGAACAAACTGGTTCACATAAGTACTAGTCACCAAGACAGCCTTGATTTCTGTTTCAGGTAGTCTTTGCTGTGTAACAAACAGCCTCCAAAGTGTAGTGGCTTGAAACAACCACAATTTATTATTTTTTTGATGACTGTGCATTGATGGGATAGTTCTGCTGGTGTCACTTGGGCTTCCTCATGGGGCTGTCCCGAGCTGGTGGCTGAGCCGGAAGATCTAAGACGGTCTCACTCATGTGCCTGGGAATAGTGCCCACTGTTGGCTGGGGCATCTGTTTTTCTACACGTGGCCTCCTCTGCTCTAATAAGCTAGGCTGGCTTCCTTCCCCGGTAGTTTCAGGGCAGCATTCGAGGGGGTGCAGCACCTACTGATGGCTGGGCTCCAGAGTTCGCCGTTACTTGTGCCACATGCTGCAGGGAAGATGTGAGCACTGAGCCAGCCCGTGCTCAAGGGGGTGGGGAAATAGACACACCCTCGGAAGGAGGAGCAGCCGAGTCCCATTGTAAAGGGGACCATTGACCACCACCCCAAACGGGTGTTCTTGGTCTCATCAGTCAGCCAGGAGAGTACTTTCCAAAGTGAAAGTTGTCTCAGGAGTGGGAGCACCCTCTGAATCAAAGTGCTCAGAAGGGACAATTGTAATGTGTGCTCTGTGATGTGTTTGTTTACCCCAGAAGTGTAGTCCCACATCCATTTTGTTCAGTCTCCTGTAGACAGGTTTTTCTCCCTCGAGGATTAAAAAAAATCTGAACGTATCTGAAGTGTATTTTTCCATTGACCAGCAGAGGAATTGCCATGATGTGGACGCCACATGGCTCAATTGTGGCTTTATCTTGCCTACTTCTTGTGACACCATATGTTCTTTTACCAGATGCCAAATGTAAAAAGGAGCGGAAGAAGAAGAAAAAGGTGACCAACATCATCTCGTTTGATGATGACGAAGAGGAGAACTCTGGCGATGTTTTTAAGAAGATACCCGGGGCCGGGGAGAGTTCAGAGGACAACTCTGACCGCTCCTCGGTCAACATCTTGTCGGCCTTTGAAAGCCCCTTCGGGCCAAATTCCAACGGAAGTCAGAGCAGCAACTCATGGAAAATTGATTCTCTGTCTTTGAACGGGGAGTTTGGGTACCAGAAGCTCGACGTGAAAAGCATCGATGACGAGGATGTGGATAACAACGAGGATGATGTGTACGGAGGGAGCATGTCCGGAAGGAAGTGCCTGGGCCACTCGGGGTCGCCTGAGAAGTAAGTTCCACTTGGAGCTTTTAGCATAGGGTTGGCGTGTTAACGGCTGTCTCTTTCTGCAGCATCGGGTGAAGTGAACGCACACACGGTTTATAGGAGGCATCATTCGCTTTTCTGATCTTGAGTTAGGAGGAAGGAGCGTTAGCTTACTGTCCTCCTGAGAACGAACTCGAGGGAAGGGAGTGCATTTGAAGGTCCTTCTAAAGTTGGTGTCCAGACGCATGCCTTGACATTCTCGCCTTAGGTACGTGTCCTTCATTCCTGTTGCTTGGATGTTGCTTGTGTCTCTAACTTGCTCCTCGCACAGGAAGCTCGGGAAAGAGGCAGGGTTTTTCTCGAGCACAGTCGCAGGCTGCCAGTTTCTCTGTTTATGTACCGGCGCGTGAACAGCAGGAATTTGCCTGCACTTGCCGCTTGAACAGTGGACTTGGCGGTAGGTGGATGTTTGGAAGGGCCCTGATGCACACGGGGGCAGAAAGCACAACAGCACAGTTCAGAGCGTGGATCCTGGAATCAACACAGCCTGGCTTCTCATTTCCTAGCTGCGTGGATTTGCTTGGACACATTTACCTCCCAGAGCCTCAGGCCTCATCTGAGACCTGGGAGCAAAACAGCACCTGCTTCTCGGAGTCGTTGGGTTAGCGGCAGACGTGCGTGGGGCCTTTGGCAGCAAGAAGGCACACAGGTCAGCTGCTTCTGCTCTCGCTGCTCTGTACTCATTCCTGTGCTTGGTCTTACTCTGAGCACTGGATGAACGAGCTGCCCCTTCACTTGGGCCTTGCGGTGCACGGGGCCATCGTCACGCTGGCTTCACACCCAGCCCGTGACAGCATCACCTGGAGATGCCGACACCCCGCGGCGGGATTAGGGGCGCAGCGTCTCTGGCTGTGAGCTTCTCATGTCCCGCCTCGTTCTGTCTCATGACACGGTGCCTGTTTCTGATTTCTGCTCTTTGCCCTCATTCACACGGGTGCCTGTCTGAGCAGCGTTACTGTATCGATCACCTGTGATAGGCCGGGCACGGCGGGCTCCTCGCGTACCCGCCCTGGGAGGTTGGTGGGTGCCACGCTCACTTGGTGGATGAAGGCAGACAGCAGAGATGTGTCAGAGCAGCGGCAGGGCGGGCCCTAAGGTTCAGTTACGCTGTGCTCCCACGCTTTTACTGTCAGCTGTTTTCCATGTTTCTACATGACGTAGGGATATCGCTTGGTTGACAGTCCATTGGATCAACTTGTCATGATTTGCTAACGTCTCTTTCCCCCGCGTTCAGTATTTAGGTTGTTGGCCTTTGATGTTGTTGCTGCTGTTTTTGCCTTTTTGTGATCAGCCATTCTGAACTGGACGTGTTCACGCACGAGCATTTCTTCTACTCCTGGAGGGTGTGTTGGGGTAGGTCCCCCGGAGTGTTGCTCTTGTCCAGAGGGATGAGCGTTGGCCACCTGGGACCCACGTACTGTGACCCGCTGTGTGAGTCCGGGTCTCCAGAGAAGCAGAACCGATGGGGGCGGCGTGTGTCTGCGTGTGGGCAGGAGTCCTGCCCGCTTGTCCGCGGTTCCATTTGCCACGGTTTCCTTTCCACGGTTTCTGTTCCCCCGGAGCCAACCGTGGTCCTGGAGCAGTGGCGCTCCTTCTCCCGGCTCATCACGAGGTCCGCGGTGGCCTTGTGCTGCGTCACAGCGCCCGCATTCACTCTGCTTCATCTCACTGATGTCGGCAGGCTGGGTCCGAGGACCCAGAAGGGCTCCCACAGGACCAGCCACGAGCAGCCCTGGCTGCACACAGGCTAGAAATCAAACTCGAGCCAGCAGAAGGTGAAGACAGAACTTGCTGAAGGCATGGAGTACAGGGACGGTGTGTTTGGGAGACTCAGCAAGGGAAGGACGGCGTCATGTCCTTGCTTGGAGCCCGGGATTTTTTACTGAGGATTGTGCTCTGGGGTATGTCACCTCTCGGGCGTCCGGGAACCACTTAGAACAAAGACCAGGATCCAGGTGTTACGCCTTGGAGCTAGGGGGGGTCTTGGTGTCGAGGGGTCCAGCACCGGTGGTCTGGAATACTCTCTCTCCGTTCTGGCCTGGTCCTTCCTTGGATGTGATCTGGCCTAAAGAAATCATTCGCTCCTTGTCCCTTACAAGGAGGATGTCTGCTATTTGCATTTTGAGGCACATGTAACATGGGGTTGCGGGTCCTAGCAGGAAAAGGAGCAGGAAGGGGAGCAAAAAGCCGATTTCTGTGGAGTCCTTCAGCTTCCCTGCCTCCTCATCACGTGGGCGGTGCGTCTTCTCACGTCATCACGAGAAGGGTGACTACAGTGCAGTATGATATCTTGAGAGAGAGAGAGAGAGAGACCACATTCACGAAACTTTTGTGGCAGATCACGGTTACAGTTGTCATATTGCATTGTAAGTTACTGTTGTTAATCTCCTAATGTGCCTCATTTATAAATTAAACTTTACTATAGGTGTGTATGGATAGGAAAACACAGTATATCTATAGAGGGCTCAGTAATGTGTGTACTCTTAGGAATTCCTTGGGGGGTCTTGGGATGTATCCCCTGCGGATAAGGAGAGGGAGACGCTACCGTCTGTCTGTATCTGTCTGTCTAGATAGATTTTAAGGAATGGGCTCACGTGATTGTGGACACCTGACAGGTCCAGGATCTGTAGGACGTAGGCCAGCGGGCTGGAGACCCAGGGAGGAGCTACATTTCCAGTCCAGAGGCAGGCTGCTGGCAGAATTCCTTCTTCTTTTAAAAAAAAAAATTTTTTTTTAATGTTTTTATTTATTTTTGAGACAGAGAGAGACAGAGCATGAGCAGAGAAGGGGCAGAGAGAGAGGGAGACACAGAATCTGAAGCAGGCTCCAGGCTCTGAGCTGTTAGCAAAGAGCCCGACGCGGGGCTCGAACTCACACACTGCAAGATCATGACCTGAGCCGAAGTCGGACCCTCAACCGACTGAGCCACCCAGGCGCCCCCAGAATTCCTTCTTCTTTGGGGGACCTCGGTTTTTCCTGTTAAGACCATCAGCTGATTGGATGAGACCCAGCCAAACATGGAGGGTGATCTGCTTTACTCTGAGTCCACCCTCTTAGGTGTTAATCTCATCTGAACATATCTCCTCAAGCAACTGGAACAACGTTTGATCAGATATCTTGGTGCCGTGGCCTAGCCACGTTGCCACATAACATCCACATAAGCCCTTTGTTCTTAAGCAGGGCCTTTTGGGACGTGCCACTTGCATTCAGTGTCTCTGTGGGTGAGTGCATCTCTGAGTTGATTCACCCTGTGTGTTTTTTGTCCCCAGACACAGTCATTTCTCTTCCTATTAGACTGGGGCCATTGAGGGAAGCCTGAGCGGGAGGGCAGCCTGCGAGCCAAGGTAGCCACCGCCGGCATTGTGATGTGTAAGACACAAAACAGTGCAGGGTGACCTTTACAGGGGCCCGGGCCCTTCCAGGCCATTGGGCCTCCCGCACATTCTGGACGGACTCTCCCTGGCGTAAGGCGGGGGATCTTGATTGAGCATTCTGCAGAGCCCCTTGGCGAAGAGCGGAGAATGATGAGATGGCCCACTGAGTAATACTTTCGTTTTGATTCTAAGCTCACGTTCACAGGAGAGGTCTGGGAGCTGGAGGGGCCGGCGTCTTAGCAGTTGAGCAGCACAGCCAGGTTTGTGAGGGAAAAGTGGCCCTTCCTGGAGAAGCTCTCTGTGGATGTGACAGCCTCTGGCCAGTCAGTGCCCTGATTGTCTTTAAAATGCTCTGTTGGCCAAAAGCTGGGTTTATGTTTCTGTTTGCTGGCAGTTAAAACGCTTCTTTGATGACCGAGGGAAAAAATCTTGTCCCTCCCGCCTCAATATTTACAAGTGTTTGGTTTGCCTTTTTTTTTTTTTCCTTACAAGAGGATAATATCTTTATCATAGAAAGGGGTTTTTCTGTCACTTGACAGTGACTTGACTGTGTCCTTGGACACCAGTAGGGAAGTGGGGTGAACACATAATTCAAAAAGAATTACAAACATAGGGGAAACTGTTAACATCTTGCTAGCAATTAAGCAAGTGCAGAGTGCAGCAGACAGCTGGAATTTTCCCCGGGATTTAAACTGAAAACCGGAGAAAAGGAGAGCCCTAGGTTAGTGCCCTGGGGGGAGGGCTTGCTCTCTGCGTGTCCTCAGCTGCTTGGTACCTTCTAGGCACACAGTAGGCCTTAAATGTGGAGTGGATGATGGGGCGAGTCTGGCGCACAGGGCCGCCAGATCCTCACAGATCACGTCCCTCGTGTTGACCGCCTTGTGGAAAGACGGTTTGACGCGACCTCAGGAGCCTCCGAAATGTTTGTCCCACCTGATTCAGCAGTTTTGTTGCTGGGAATCTACCCTGAGGAACGAGCCTCCGGAAAGGAAAACCTGTTGCTGCCTCTTGACTCCAAAGTCCTTGCTCACAGAAGTAGAACACTGGAGCTGACCTCAGCTCTCGTGTAGTTTAAACTCGAACGTCTTAACGATGCAGATCTTGGACATCTTTTTTTTTTTTTTTTTAAGTTTTTAACGTTAAATCCAGTAGTTAACGTAGTGTTTCATTAGTTTCAGGTGTACAATACAGGGAGTCAGCAGTTCCATACAGGACCCAGTGGGATCTGGAACATCTTAAATGACATTTAAGAGTGTCTTAGTAGTGTGAACACAAACTTATGAATTAATATGGAGTGGGAAAGAGCAAAATATTAATCCTACATTGAGTTTCGTTATGACCTCTTAAAGGAAAATACGTGTAGAACGGAGCCACTACGGAAATGGTGTCTAATGCGGTTTTGCTTTTGGTGGTGTGGCTTTTGGTGTATCCCCTCCCCCCCCCCCCCCCCCCCCCCGCCACCCCCCGCTTTTTGGCATTTTCTAGCTTTTAAAAGAAATGTCTGACTTTTTTGATGAAAAGCAACACCCATTACTGTTTTTAAGCCAGATGTGGCACCACGTTCTGAGTGGGTCTGTGCCTTAGGAATCACTTCAGTATTAAGTCATTTTGGGGGTGGTGACCCTTGGGCTCTTTTGCTTGGGTTCTGAATCTCGACTAAGGGGACCTGGCTTCACCTGTGCTCTGCCCGTGTTGCTGAGAAGTGGCAAAATTTTCCCTTAGAAAGAGCAGAAAATCCCATCTGCCTGGAGCAAATGATTCTGCTGCCTTCTCCTGAAGGGCCCCCCTGAGCGCCTCTGGGTGTCTGGGAGTCCCCTGGGTCGCCAGTTGCTAGATTGGAGCCCCAGGAGGGCGGCTCTGTACAGATTCTAGAGGCACAGCCAAGTTCACCCCAGAGCCCGGCCCAAGTTTGGTTCTGCTGGTGCACCCCACCCAGTCTGCCGAGCGTCTCATTGTGGGTGTGACCTGCACGGTTAAATGACGGAGTTTGCAAAATTCTGGTAGGATTATTTCCCGTTTGTTGCTCTGAGCCAAATGTTTGACCAAGAGGTAGACAGGACTGAAAGGAAAAGCTCTAACCGACTCTGGAAGCAGCACAGGCTTGCCCCCAGAGGCGGGCCCTCTCCCCTCACCCCTTTTTAAAATTTAAATTCTAGTTAGTTAACTATCGGTTTCAGGAGTAGAACTCAGGGATTCCTCACTTCCATACAACACCCGGTGCTCATCACACGCCCTCCTTAGTACCCATCACCCATCTAGCCCAGCCCCCACCCACCCCTCCCACCTCCCTGGTTGTTACTTTTTAAAGGATTGCTAAGGACAACAACAACAGCAAAGAAGAATACTTATGCCACAAAGCCTAAAATATATCCTGTTTGGTCCTTTACAAAAAATTATTGTTGATCCCTGCCCTGAACCAAAAGAAAAACTACATACATCATGCCACATGGTGGGCGGCAGCCATGGGGCCCAATGTAATTGGATTTGGAAGATGTGGCCTCAGATCCCTGAAGCCTTGGTTCTGTCCAGGATGCTGAACTTGCACCAGTGACATAACCTCCTGGAACTGGTTTCCTCTCTCCCGCCCCTCACTTCCCCCTCTTCCTCTCCCATTCCCTTCCTCTTCCTCCTCCTCCTCCTCCCCCTCCCTCCCTTCCTTCCTCCCTTCCTCTGTTAAGTAGGCATGACCATGGTTTGCTTTGGATTTCTTTATAACTGTGTCCCAGAAAAGAAACTGAGTTACAGAAAGAAAGGAAGGAAGGAAGGAAGGAAGGAAAGGGAAGAAGGAAAGGAAGGAAGGAAGGAAGGAAGGGAAGGAGGGAGGAAGGAAAGGAAGGAAGGGAGGGAGGGAAGGAGGGAGGGAGGAAAGGAAGGAAGGATGGAAGGAGGATTCTATGAACTTTAAAGCCTGTGCAAACATATTCTGGTATTTATTCATGTCTCCTACTTGCCCAGAGACAACTGCTGCAGTGGGGAAATCCTTTCTCAGACACACTGAACTGAACCAGCTGGTGTGACAAAAATGGTCCAGGTTGCTCTTGTACTTTGTGGATAAGGGGATGGCATGACAGCTCTTATGAGCCTGCTTTATGTTTAAGCTGACCCCCTTTCTTGGAAGGGACCCAGACACGATCTGGTCTGATTCTGCCATTTTACTAATGAGGGCTCGAGAACCAGCCAGGCAAAGGGACACTCGCCCCGGGTCTCGTGGCTGCCGTCACTCCAGAGCCTGGGACACTCTATCCTTCCTCCTGCTTCAGGACTTTGCACCTGCTTTTCCCTTGCCTGCGTTCCTCTCGTCCTCCTCTTCACTTGGCTGACCTTGCAGTCTCACTTTCAGCTCTCCTCTGTCACCTGTTTTCTTCAAGGAAGCTTTCCGTGGCCTTCCTGACCAGCTCCATGGATCTGATCTGCTGTCTTATGTCTACTTGTGGGATTGTGTGGTTCATGTCCTGGTCCCCCTATGACTGTAAGCTCCCGGAGGGCGGGATAAACACTATTTGCTGGCTCTTTGGCCAGCACAAAATATACGTGAGCACAGAGCCTGGCATATGGTAAGGGCTCAAGAAACACTGGTTGAAGGCACGAATGTACGAGGTCTGGGTCTGGACCACACGCTCCTGCTCCCAGCCTGGGCCTCCTGTCTTCAGCTCAGTCATGGTCTGGTTGGTTCCCCAGAGGGAACTTGAGGGAGGCCGGCGGATGCTCGTGGCCCTCAGAGGCTCTTCGGTCTGTCACGCAGCTGTACTCTCTCACTTCAGGCCGCTGGATGCAAACGCCCGCCTCGCCCAGATGCACAGCTGGGCCCCGCTGCAGGTGCTCCAAGGTGACGCTGATGTCCTCTTTCCGGTCAGCGGAGCGGGCTCGTATGGCCCTGCAGGTGGGTGTTCCCCGATGACGTGTTCCGTCCATTCATGAGCTTGGGCCCCGGGAGCCAGCAGCAGGGTCCGGGTCCCTTCTGCAGTAGGACTGCACGAAGGGGTGTGGGACCCAGGGCTGCAGAGGCTTGTTGAGGTTGGGACTGCCTGAGGCTTTGGCTTCTCTTCTTGCTGAACCCGAGGGCTTGACTTGCTCCCACCTGAGCGAGTGCTGGGCCAAACCAGCTGACACGTCATGAAGGAGCCCCCAAGCCTGTGTTTTTTCCTCCCCAGTGATTTTGTTTTGGAACTTGGGCATATACAAGCAGACCACAAATGGTGATGTTATTGCTGCCTCTTAGGGAAAAAGTTACAGGACTGTAGCTCTAAAGGCCCCAGCACCCTTTGCAACCAAGTGCTTGGGGTCAGAGAGTAGCTTGCTTGAAACCTGCCTTTAGAGCGGATGAGCGTTTCGGACCCCTTCCATTTGGTTGAGTGTGCTCTTGTGTGGTTTGTTACTCTTATCTTTGGCTAGAGCAGGTCACAGGGAGCAGCGGGAGAGGGGCGAATGGGAGGGAGCAGCGGGAGAGGGGCGAATGGGACGCAGATGAGCCTGGTTGGTCCAGGGGTGGGCGTGCGGTGCAGCCGGTACGGTGCCCGGCGGCTGTCACGGCCCCGCGGCACTACCCGGTTAGTGAGGCCCCAGCCTCTTCCCCTCCCCTGCCCACAACCCCCCATATAGGCCCCTTCTCACCCTCCCAGGGCCGGGTCTGAGAGGACGTAGCAGGGCCCACCGACTGTTCAGGAGGCTGTTGACATTGTGAACCGGATGGTGGACTGTTCTCGTCACCAGCGGGGGACAGAAACCCCCTCCAAGTAGCTGGAGCGCAGGGGCGGGCGGGCAGGACCCTCACTGGTGGCAGTCTAGAGTGGGGGTCAGGGAACCTGGCTCCAGGAGCCGCGTGAGCCGGTCACCTCTCCGGGTGGCAGTGCTCTTGGCGGAAACTGAGGCTCCAGAGCGTGGTGGCTGAGTGACTCCGTCCGCCGGGCTGGGCTCCTCTTCGGAAGGTGCAGCCGGTGGTGATCCTGACAGCTGACGCGTACCAAGCCCTTGGAGCGAGTCCGGGACTGCAGGGCAGCCGGTGTGGATGAACACGTCCCCTCTCGCCCACGGCCCGTGAGGGAGGGCCGGGCGTGTTCTCTCACTTTCCTCTAGATTTGTGGCAGGGACTCCCAGGTGAATGTGGGGAGAGGCGCCAGGCACCTGCCGCGGCCCCGAGAGAGCCTGCCGTCCACGTGGGCATCTCGTGCCGGGGCGTTGGAACGAAGAAGGGCGTTCGTGTGTGTCCCCCGTCCCGCGCCCCGCACTTCCTCATGTGGTCTGTCCTGTCTCTGCTGCCCTTTGACAATCTTGCTCTCTCTTGCCCTCTCCCCTTTCGGCCTCAGCCGCGCGGCCTTCTTACCAGCCAGCGCTTCTCCTGGGGTCTCCGCTGAAACCGCTGAGAGGCGCCGGCTGGTGGGCCCGGCTTCTCCTTTCCCTCAGGTGGCCGTCTGTGGTCCCAGCGGCCAGCGGTGGGGTTGGGTGCCTCGCCATTGTCCACTGAGCACGGTGCACGTGGGGGCTCGCAGAAAGCAGGTGGTCCTGATGCCCACGTGGGACCCGTGTGGGACTTCCAGCTGGTGACCCAACACCCTACTCACCTTGTCGCCCTCCCCACCGAGGGGGCCTTTGTGCCGGGCTGCAGGTGCCCGCACTAGGCACGCTGTCTCGTTTCTGGTGGCCCCTTCCTCTCGGGGCTGGGGGCTGGGGGCTGGCTGCCCCGGGGGCACTGCCCTGTTGCCCTCTGTGCTGGGGTGGAGTCTTCCAGAACCCAGCACTCCTCCTCCCTCTGCGGGCTTCCTCCAGGGTCTGCGGGGAAAGCGGCCTCTGGCCAGCCTCCAGCATCCTCTCGGGAAGCTTTCTACCGGTCCCGCCTCTGCTTGTCAGCCTTCCAGACCCGAGGCTTCACCTTGTCACTGTTGGGGGACCCCGAGCTCCAGCTTATCTCCATTATCCTCATCAGACATGCTGTGTGTGAGCCGCCTGCCAGCTTGTTAGTTTACTGTGGTAACAAAGCCGCCAGGAGTCCCGGGAGCCTGTGACAGCCTTGGGCAGACTCGCCGTGGGTAGGAGTTGGATAGGAAGACAAATTATGCTCAGGTTGCAGAAGACAGGAGAGACAGCACCGGAGTTGATCTGCTGCCCGACTGGAAGGCCAGGTGGCATCGAGTCCCTCCCGGCCTGGCCCCCGTTTCCCTGGGAGGCGGGTGGACCTCTGGTGTCAGGACTCACCTGTCAGGGTGGCCTTTCCCTGGGCGGCTCGGAGTGCATGCTCTCGGCATTCCTGTCCCAGACTCCTTTGCTCCTGGTCACTTCTGACCGCTCTCCTTTCTGAGTGACACCCTTCTACTTGAGCAGGGTTAACATAGTCTCTCATTTTGGCCAGGGAGCCATTTTGTGTCTTTAATGACAGTTTTGGACCCAGATGGCTCTACCCTTAGGAGACCTTCCCATCATCTTTGAAAGTGTTGGTGTCTCTAGCGTCACTGCCGGTGGGGACATTTAGAGGAAGACAGACGGAGGCACGTGGTGGAGGAGGAGTGTTTTGGTGGCCAAATCTGGAGAGAGAGAAGGTGGCAGAGAAGGGGACTCCGGACACAGAAGTATTGTCCTGATTCATGGACGGGGAGGCTCTGTGGCTTAGGGGGCTGTGCTTTGGAGCTGGGGTTGGAGGCTCAGAGAAGGAAGACACCATTCAGGTCACATGGGACCGGGTTGTGGGATCAGATACAGTCATTCCTCTGGGCGTGTCTGTCACCTGCAACATAGCAAAGCACATTTACCATTTCTTTGAAGCTGCATGGGAGAAGAAGCCCCAAAGTCCCTTTCAACCAAGAATACTCAACGGAGGTGAACACCCATTTCTACGCATTGCACACATGAAATTGTTATTGCTCCTGTCCTCATCGAGGGTCCTGGGGTTGGTGGTGGGTCTTAGCAACTTCAGAGTTAGTTAGCTTCTTTTCTTTTCTTTTCTTTTCTTTTCTTTTCTTTTCTTTTCTTTTCTTTTCTTTTCTTTCGGTTTATTTATGTTAGAGAGACAGAGAGCATGCGCACAGGTGGGGGAGGGGCAGAGAGCGAGAATCCCAAGCAGGTTCCCTACTGTCAGTGCAGAACCCGACGCGGGGCTCGAACTCACCAACTGTGAGATCAGGACCTGAGCCGAAATCAAGAGTAAGACACTTAACCGACTGAGCCCCCCAGGTGCCCCCCAGGGTCCGTTTGAGGCCTTGTTCGTTCATTTGAGACCTTGGGTCCTCAAACCTTCATTTCCCCGGTTCTTCAACTTCTTGTCTCACTTTGGGTCTTTGGGGTTGCTTGTTGGGGTCGAGGAGGCTCTGTTGTAGCACCGCACTGACCTGAGACGGTTGATCCGGGGCTTGGCTCCCAGTGGGTAGTGTTACTGTTGGGGATGTCAGGATCTTGTGGTGCCCCTGGACCTGCATGATGTGTGGTCCCCACACCGCTCATGAAGGTCGTGTGCCACTCAGGGCTCATGGTTTTCTTTACGCAACCAGTGGGTGTCCTGCTCTGTACCGGCCCTGTGCTGGGCTTTGGGGGGATCTGGAGATGAGCCCTCCCAGCCCCTGGAGTTTTGCATGCAAGGAGGGGACAAGGGACATCAACAGCTCCCCCTGCTCCCACCCCTGCCCCCACCCTGGCCACTCTTCGCACAGCAACTGGAGTGATGTCTTAGAACTTGAATCAGATCGCCTCACTCCCCTGCTTCAAGCTCTTCTAGTGCCCTGAGGATAAGATCAGGAACCCTCACTGTGGCCCCCGAGGCCCCGGCTTGGCCCACAGCTTGATGACCTCGCGATGCCCCAGCCACACCAGCCCGCTTCTGCTCCCTCGAGCCGAGCCCACTGCCGTCTCTCTCCTCCCGCCTCCTGCAGCCTGTGCGCGTCCTTCGGGTGGCAGCCCAAGTGTCGCGTGCAGAGGGCTCCTCCGCCCCCTCCCCAGGCAAGCCGGGCGTCCTGTTCACACTGCCATAAACCTCGTGTGTCCCCATGCCCTCACCTCAGCTTGGAACCGTGTATTTGTGTAATTACTTGGTGATGCCCATCCCCCTGCTAGTCTTTGAGGTCTTCGAGGGCGGGGCTGTGTCTGCCCTGGTTCCGGTGTGACCCTGACCCTGGTCAGAGCCGGGCCCACAGTGTGGGCTCGGGAAGCCTGTGCTGAGTTGGGGGCGCAGTGGGCGGACCGAGTACCTGGGGGTGGGGCTTGCCGACGGGAGTGGACACCTGGTGGTTGGAAAACTGATATCCAGGTGGGGACATGGTATAGACAGAGGAATGGGGCGGGGAGTTCAAGGACGCCTAGAGAGAGAGGCACGTGGCCCAGATCAGCTGTGTGAGAGATCACGGAGGGGGAAAGGGCTTAGCTCTGGCTCTGGGCAGAGTGAGGTTCAGACTCTCACACATTAGCTTGTGATCTTGGACAGGTCACTGAACTCCAGGGCCGTCTCCACATCTGAAAAATTAAGATAATGGTAGCGGGCACCTCCGAGGGCGCCTTGAGGGCGCGTGAGGCAGCCTGGGCGGCCTGTGCTCCCGTGGGACATCGCTGGGCTGAGTCAGATGGAGGGTGTCTGGGATGCTGGCGGACGATGTGGGCCTTTACTCCAGCCGTGGGTTTCCGCTGTGTATGTTGGAGTCCCCGTTTCCGCTCCAGGGAGGGGAATCTGATAGCCATGAGTGGGTTGGACCATCAGGGGTGAGGCAGAACTGTGGGGGCTCCTGCAGGAGACCCCCGGAGGGTATCGAGCCTCAGCACTAGGGCGGCAGTGGAGACGACTCTGGACAAGGAGTGGGCGATAATGAGGTGGAGCCGGCAGGTCTGGGGCTCCCTGGCTCCATGATGGAGGGAGGAGGGCGCCTCGCTCTGAGGGGAGAAGGCCCAGTGGAGAGGGTGACAGAAGGGAGCAGTTTGGACGTTACGATCAGTTGGTGGGCCCTGCAGGGTGGCCCGGTAGAGCTTTCAGGTGGGCAGCTAGCACCGTGGGCCACGGGTTCCAGATTGAGGTCTCAGCCAGAGGCGCTTGCTTGGGACGTGTCCCCTTTACACAGCCGGGTGCCAGGGCCCAGACCCTGTTGGAGTGGCCAAGGGGGGCCCCTGAGCCGGGATCCAGAGGCACAGTCACAAAGGAATCAGAAAAGATGAAGGTGGGAGGGCGGGGATGATGATGGCGGTGGCGATGGGAGCCTGTGGTAGGCAGGCTGGGCTGTAGGGTGACGTTTCCCCCTCAAACTCCTTTAAAAAAGTAGGAGCGAGTGGAATAGCTTGATGGGGATGGCAGGGTAGAAGAAAAGGTGGCAAAACATTCTCTCCTTAGGACTCCCCAAGTGCAACCCCTTTAAGAGCTGGGGAATCTCCAGCAGGATGAAACTCTGGCCAAAACGGGAGAAAAGACAGGCAGGAGGCCGAGTAGCTTAGGGCAGTGAGATGGGCTCCCTCCTGCCTCTGCCCCGTGCCTGCATCCGGGCCTGGTTCTGCAATGGCTGTCGAAAAGCCAGAAATTTCTCCACTGGGCAAGTGTTAGCCGTGGGTGATACCGGCCTTAATGTCACCGTCCAGCCCAGGGGGCCATGATTTGCACTTTTTTATGAAAAGAGACTTGAACAGCAACTAACACATTTATGAAAATCCTCAGTGCCTCTAGAGATGATTTGTGGCCTCACTTGTTCCGAATGCCTTTCTCACACACCACTCTCTCTGTGCCGGGTGGTGGCTTTTCAGAAGGCGGCAGGGCCCTGGGTTTTGATGTAGACACTGTCAGTGATGGGAGTGTGCTGCCCCCTTGTGTCTGTCATCAGCCACTACAGTGCAAGCAGTTTTGTCCAACAGAAAGCTGATTTTTGTTCTCTGATCCTGAGGCTGGCTCTGAATATGGACTTGGTGCACCATTCCAGGTGGCTCAAGGTTAAAAAGGTTAAGTGGGATGTTGGGGCCCCCTGCCTTGTGTCAGTGCCTGGTGGCAAATCTGAGATTCTGGCCAAAAGGACGAAACAAGTAGCAGATTAAAATCCGGCGTGCGGGCCAGGAAACATTTGTAAGTCGACTGGTGTAGAGAGGAGCCCGTGTCTGCACCATGCCCGTGCCTCCTGGAGAAAACGAAATGAGAACAGACTGCTGACTTTCTCTCCGCCACTGCTCTCTGTGCACAGATGCCCCCCTTGGGAGCCTGGAGAACGGGACCGGACCAGAAGACCATGTTCTCCCGGAGCCTGGGTCCCGGTACAGGTTAGTATTCAGAAGCCAGATCGCCTTTGGGATTGAATTGTCCGTTGACAGCTGTGCCTTTGATGCTTTTTTGAAGATAGGAGCGCACCTGCTGGGATTCAAGGTCAAGGCCTTATTTCACACTTATGTTCAGGTTTAGATGGGAAGTTGCCGAGGGTGTCCGCGTGAGAAACGGCGTGTTACCAAACTTCATTTGTGGACCCCCTTTACTTTTTATGATTTTGGGGGCATATCTGGGTACCTCTTCTACTGTCATTTACTGGGTTTTAACATTTGGTCACAATATTAGGCAACTTTCATATTGTGGAATACTCGAGCCACTTAGCTCTCACGTATTTGAGAAGAGCTTCGTCCCGAATAGAGTAGTAAGCACCATGTCGGTTTTCTGATTTCCAAATAAAAGTATCTCCAAGGGAAACTGAGTTGCTCAAAGTCGTTGGATATTTGGTGGCAGAGCTAAGATGGACACTGAAGTCTCCCTGATGCCACCGCGATCTTTGCGGCTCTTAGAGTTGTTTCTTTTTCTCTCTTCACGGTTTTAACTGGGTGCAAACCAGGGGTCGATCACACCTGCATTTTCAACCTCAGCTCCAGGGTGGGAGTCACTGGTTACATCAAACATGCTTGGTGTTACTGTCTCTCCCTGAGTCGACGGGGCTCTGCTCTGTGACAGTGACACTACCTGTAGGTTCCTACACGGTCAGTACATTGTCAGGGAGGACGGGGGCCACCAGGTCCATCCAGGATGTAGAGTCCTTTCTGCTGTTTCTTAAAAAAATGTTTTTAATGTTTTATTTATTTTTGAGAGAAAGAGACAGAGTGCTAGCAGGGAGAGCGGAGAGAGAGGGGGACACAGAATCCGAAGCAGGCTCCGGGCTCTGAGCTGTCAGCACACGGCCCAATGCGGGGCTCGAACTCACCGACTGTGAGATCATGACCTGATCTGAAGTTGGACTGAACCACCTGGGCACCCCTGCTGTTTGTTTTAGAAGAATACTGAGTGTTGATTTCAGGGACACAAATCAGCATCAGCGAGCAGGCACATTTGCAAAGAGGGAGTCTGCAAATGATGAGGGCTGACCGGGGTTTTGAAGGGCTGCCTCCTGCGCCTTCTGGTGGTTGTACCTGAAAACCCTGAGTCCTTGCTAGTTCTGTGTTCATTTTGAGTGGCTGAGTGTGACTTGCTCCCGTCTGCTTTTTCCCAGTGTGGAAGCCAGTCCCCCTGGCCAGGGAGGCCCTCTCAGCAGCCTGCTACCTTCCTCCTCGGTGCCAGAGTCGATGACAATTAGTAAGTACCTGCTGAGTATCCTCCCCCAAGGCCGGGTGACTCTCGGGCCTGCACCTCAGCGGGTGCCGTGGCGCTCGCCCCTGCATGACTGTGGACTTCATGAGATGTGGGGTAAAGCCAGGTGTGTGTGTCTGTAGTGTGAGTGTGCTGTGCCTTTCTAAGCTTCCTGAGCTGTGGTTAATGACCACTTTGGGCATGTGCCCGCTCTAAAGGACACACTTCAGAGCTGGAGCGGCACTGAGTTTTGAGGGGTTTGGGGGCTTGCCTCCTGTACGGTCATCCGCCACAGAGGAACTGTGCTGATTGGGTAGGTCTGGAGGAATCATTTTTATAATTAAGGAAGAGTGTATCTCTTAAGTGCGAAGGTTGTCAAAGATCAGGTTCAAATGGTTTCGAACCTTCGTGCTGGGGAAAAAGTATTAGAGATATAACAAGGTTAGGTTTGTGTGGTTTTATATAATAAAGAGAAAGCCAGCTGTAGCTTAAGGAGATAAAAATTCGTCTCTTTTTCCAGAAGTAGGCAGGCTGGGGCTGGTATGTGGCTCCATGTTCGTCAAGAGACTGGGACTCCTTCCATCTTGCCTCGTAGTCCAAAATGGCTGTTTTAGCTCCAGCCATCCCAGTCTCATCCCAGGTAGCAGGAAGGAGGAGGGAGCAAAGGAGACATTTCCTCCATTTCCATCGATAGGATTCAACTTTTTCCTCTAGCCTCTGACTGAAATTTACATTTCCTTCAATTATGAAAGTACCAGCAAACCATAGAAACCACATTCATGTTAACAAAATGGGTGACTTTATCGCCGATAGAAGTCTCAGGCCCCCGTGAGAGCTGCAACATGAAAAAAAAATCTCAGATTATTGTTTCTGCTGGAAAATAGGGTAGTTTTTAAAATGTGATAATAAAGAATTCTGTGTATTTTTGTGTTACTTTTATTTTTTACATTTTGATAATCCTATTTCAGTATAATCTGTTTCCTTTGAAATCTTGTGTGTTTTATTTTCTGTATTTTAAAATCTTTTTCTGAGAAGAGGTCCGTGGGCTTCACCAGACTGCAGAACGGGTCCATGGGGTACAAAAAAGTTGATGCCTGCCCCCAGCTGCGAGGACCCTTCCTAGAAGTGCACACAGTATCCCACTGACTTGGCAAACATCAGTCCCATGGCCTCCCCGACTGCTAGGGAGGCAGTGCCCCCTTACCCCCACCATAGGGTTTTCGTTGCTTAGGGAGGCAGTGCTCCCCACCCCGTCATTAGGGTTTTCATTGCTTAGGGAGGAAGAGCGGGGTCTGGGAGACGGCCAGCACTGTCCGAGTCAGGGATCAAGAAGGAAATGAGGTTGGTTGGTGGGAATGACCAGTCTCCTTCTGTGCAGTGAAAGCGTGCTGTTCATTGTGGCGTTTCTCAGGCTTGAGTTCGGCCGGGCAGATATTTGTCGATCTGTATATGTGGGGCGCACGGGCTGGGAGAACACTGAAGTTGCCGGCTTTCAAATTTCAGTTATTTATTTACTGCTGTACTAGTATTTACCCTGTAATTTTTTTTTTTTTAATGGGTGCACTTAGGAAAAGTTGAGTGCCTTTATTTAAAAAGGGAACTTTCCATGATCGTAGTAAATGGAGAGTCACTCTTAGTGGACCTAAATAGCAGGTAACTGAAAATAAAGGCAGCGGAAAGGAGCCAATGCTCAGTCGGCCTGGATGTCTTTGCCTGTCCCAGCTTCTGACTGAGACCCCCTCCCATTGTTAAAAGGAGGCGAGTCAGTGAGCAGCACAAGGAGGGTGTTGGGGATATCCTAGTGCTAAACTCCGATCTTTTTCCTGGAAGTAACCAGAAGGATTGAGAAGGGACAGAAGGCGTCTTGTCCGAGTCCCTGTGACTTCATGCCTTGTCTTTCTGCGTCTGCAGTGTTCTCTGTTTGTGTGGCTCCCACCTCACGTAGAGGGACGAGACTTCACTCTGGCCCTGAGGTATGTCCCCTCCAAGGAGTTTCCGTTTGCTTTGCAGAGAACGGCGACCCCGAGATCGCGGACCCGAGTACCACGCTTCATAGGGGCCTTGCCGTGGGCGCTTTACTGGGGTGCGGGCATCTCCGCGCACCCCAGCAGCTGTCCAGCACTGTGTTCCCCGGATGAAGTCCCTCCACCACCGCCGAGCTCGGGCCACGCTGCCGGCTGGCCCGTGGGTCTCCCCCAGCCACTTTGTGCCAGAGCAGGTAGCTGGCCCTGCGTGCCCACCGGCAGTAAGGTCGTCCGTCCAGACAGACTGCAGTTGCGTCGACGGCTGAGATTCAGGCTCTGTTTTCCTTGCTTTGACTCAGACGGTTTTCCGAAAATGTAAATCCGGTTGTATCACTTGCCATCTTCGGCAAGTAGGGACTTACCCAGAGTTCATGACTCGAGTCTCGGAGGAGATACGTCGGCACACCCGCATCTCGACCCTCGGTACTTTGTGGCGGTGAACGTGTGCTTCCTGGGGCGGGGGCGGGGGGTGGGGGCCCTGTTTGCTGAGGTGGCGGCAAATTTCAGCGAGCCTTCTGGACGCAGCCCTGCATCGCCCGTGTGTGTTCCGGGTGAGAGGTCAGGATCCTTAGAAATTTCGGATGGAAGGTGGGTTTGACTCGTGGCCCCCTCATCCTGCCTCTGGCACCGTGTCGTTGTAGAAAAAGGAGAAGCGTGAGCCGGTCCTGGTGTCTAGGGTGTCAGCTGGGTGTCAGCTGGGTGTCAGCTGGGGTGGCCCTAAGAGAGCCCCACAGACTGCGCGGCCTGAAAACAAACTTCTGTCTTGCAGTTCTGGAGGCTGGGAGTCCGGGTGACCGTGACGGCTCCTGGCAGGGCTGCTGTCCTTGCCTTGCAGCTGGCCTTTTCTGTCTGCCTGTGCATCCCTGGTGTCTCCTCCTCTGCTGATAAGGACCTCTGTCCTGCTGAATTAGAGTCCCACCCTTAGGACCCCATTTCACCTTAATTACCTCCTTACAGGCTCTACCTCCCAGTACAGTCCCACTGAAGGTTAGGGCTTCACATATGAATTCTGCCTGGCTGGGGGGGGGGGGACACCTGCAGTCCTGGGGAGTCCCGAGAATGGTGTCCTAGGAGCTGCCCACCTCCAGTTCAAGGATTGCATCCCAGCATGTGAAGCACGTAGGGTTCTACTCAGGGGAGATGCCTGCCTCTCTAAAACCCCGAAGAGCCTGGCTGGGGGGCCCCAGCTCTGCTCCGTGAAGCAGGGAGCGTTTCCCTCACATCCTGCCAAGCGGCTTCCCCACTTCCTTTCCCAGTCGGTACAGGTGGCTGCCTCGGCGCTGTGACGAAACTGGAGTCCTGAATCCTCGGTGCCTGGGGATAACTCACAGGTCCCCTGCCAAGCAGCCTTCCCCTCGAGAGCTCGCTCTCTCTCTCTCTCTGTCTCTCTCCTGTGTCTGTCTGTCTCTCGAGAGATGTCTCTCGATGTGGCAGAGGGTTTTGTCCCCGGAGCACCCCAAAACAGCCGCAGTTCTGCCCGGGCACTTCCATTTCCGCAGCTAAGTTTGTGTGTGTTCGTGTTTCGGGTGCGCGGGGGTGGGAACCGCGGCCCGCCTGTTGCCTTTGCGGGTGATGTGCCGTCCCAGCCAGGAGGCCACGCTCTGAAACCAGGCCCCCTGGTTCCCCAGGCTCCCCTGGGTGGACGGAACCTCTCGGGGTCTGTCATCCCAACCCAAGGAAGCCGCCAACACCCGTCTTTTGCTGAGAAGAGTATTTGGGTCAGAGCTGAGAGTCGGTGAACAGCAGCTCTTACCAGTGAGCCTGTTTGTATTGTTTCCTTAACGTTATTCTTGAGGCCTTTCCCCCTTCATCTCCCGGGGCATCCTGCCGCACGACTAATATTCCGACTTACTGGATTGTTTGGGCGGTTGGGGTGCGCCAGTCAGGTATTTTTGTTGTTTGTTTTTGCACTGACTTTCTTCACTCAGTTAAAAAAATTTTTCTGTTAAAAAGTTTTTAATTTTTTTTAATGTTTATTTCTGAGAGAGAGAGCGCAAGAGTGAGCACAAGCAGGGGAGGGGCAGAGAGAGAGGAAGACGCAGAATCGGAAGCAGGCTCCAGGCTCTGAGCTGTCAGCACAGAGCCTGACGTGGGGCTCGAACCCACGAACCGTGAGATCATGACCTGAGCCGAAGTCAGACGCTTAACCCAACTGAACCACCCAGGCTTCACTCATTTTAAGGAAAGAATGGGCAGCACCAGGCTTGTAGTAAATTATTTTTTTCTGGTTATGTGTTCCTTCCTGGTAAGTTCCTGGGCTGGGGCGTCAGCAAGCCACAGGTGAATCCTGTATTTATGGGCCTGTTACCAGTAGGCATTTTATGTTCTCAGTTAACCGCATTGCCAGTAGGGTGACAGCTGGTGACAGCTGGTGACAGCTGCCAGTTTCTTGTCAGTTCACCAGCAGTACTTGCGAATAGTTTAATGCACTCTGCTACTTGAAGAGCTGGAAAAATGGGGCTTTGAGGCTGGGTGGCTGTGCATTCCCTGGAGGGGCAGCCCCTCTCCATGCTTTTGTATGACATTTGTAACCCCCCCCCACCCCGCCTTTTGTTTCTATCCTTTTGTTGGGGACTCTGGTGCTCCCGTTGGCTCTGCTGCCTGATGTGGAGAGGAAATGTGGAGGGGGGGGGCACAGGACACTGTTCGCTGCTCACAGCGGTGGCCGTGTGGCTCGGGGAGAAGGCCAAGAGGACAGGCCGACGGCCCCCATCTCCCCGTGCTAACCTTGGCCTGTATGTCAGTGAGCAAGGAGCCAAAAAGCCTGCCCCGAGGAGTTGCCAGCCAGAGGGGAAGACCCACAGTGGCGACGTTAACAGACACATGAACTTGGCTGGCAAATCTCAAGCGCTGGAAGGGGGGCTGTTTCGGGGTATATTATTAAGACAGGTTGGTCTCAGGTGATGGCGCAGCTGAGGCCTTCAGGGTGAGGGGGACGGTGGGGCTCTGCTGGTGGGTGGTGGTGCCAGAAGTATGGCTGGGTAGCGGGAAGCGGGGAGCCCTGAGCTGCAGGATGCTGGAGACGGCCCTCAGTCGGATTTTATGCCAAGAGCAGCGGGAAGCCGGTGCAGGGTGTTAAGCAGAGCGACGTGATGTGGCTCCCGCTTGCTCTTGCAAAGGGCAGGTTGGGAGGCTCGTCTGCTACCTAGGGCACCCTCAGTAGTACGCCCTCCAGGCCTCCAGTCCTCCCCGTAAGTCCCCGCTGGCCCTTCCTTGCTTGGTGGTTCATGAAGGCCTCCCCTGTGCCTCTCAGGCTGGGACCCCTGAGTTGTCGTGCGTGCCCCCACTCTCTCAAGCCGCCAGCAATCCACAGTCGGTGCCCTGAGCGCTGTGCACGGACACCCACAATACAGCAAGGTGCTAGGTGCTGCGGAGAGCTGGGGGGGGGCTGCGCAGCCTGGGGTCTGGCCCTCCCTCCAGTGCTTCCTTGACTAGGCGTCCCTTTCTCTTGCTTTTGTCTCCCCCCAGACTCTCTGGGCCCCGTTTCCTCATGTGTAAAATGAAGACACTTACACTGGCTTCTCAGGGCCGTTCTGAGGGTTAAATGCACTGACTTAGCACGGCAGGAAACCCGAGTGCTGAACCAGGCATTACACGGGATGGGCACCCCGCCGAGTGCTTGTAAGCCCCACGCGTGGTGAGCCTTGCCGTTCTGGGTTCCCGAGTCTGCTCGTCGCCCAGCAAGGCGTGGGGACC
This sequence comes from Panthera uncia, assembly GCF_023721935.1. Taxonomy (NCBI): domain Eukaryota; kingdom Metazoa; phylum Chordata; class Mammalia; order Carnivora; family Felidae; genus Panthera; species Panthera uncia. The sequence continues at coordinate 4,678,477 of NC_064815.1, forward strand.
AGGTCGAGACTGAGGACAGTGAGAGAGTCGCCGTGAGTGTCCAGCATCATGTCATGATGTTTGGGTGGCATCTCTGGAGGAATGCCAGTTCTTTCTGGAATTATTTCCGGAGACCCTCTGTGGGGGTCAGTTTGGAACCCATTCAGTAGCCCCAAGGGGTCAAGCTCTGAACCCTAGTTGGAGCCCAAACCCCTAGGGTCGTGAGCCTGGTCCTTGGCCAGTTCCCTCCTGGTTCTTTCTAGGTGACCTCTGCCAGCCTGGCTTCAGACGGCACACCCCACCCGCGGGTTCAGACCGGTCTCTGGGGTAATTCCAGTCTCCTTCGAGGAGTGCCCCGAAGAGGTTCATAGTATGCTGTCTCCTCGCTTGTTTCGCCTCCTGTGACCCAGGCTTTATTTACGCTGTTGCCCAATTGTCACAGCATCCCTGCAGGCGGGCATCTGGGCCTCGGTTCGCAGTTGAAGAAACAGGCCGAGAGGCGCCGCGGGAGGCCTGAGTGCCAGGATGCGGTGGGACCGGGTTTTCCTCTCTCCCTCCTCGCTGTTCCTGGAAGCTCAGGGCTTCTGGAGTGCTCCGCCCTCAGAGGAAAGCATTCGGGTCTGCCGAGATGTCCCCCCTTGAAGAGGCTTCCCTCCCGAGCACTCGTCCGGAAGAGCTTTTCCTGCACCACCCATGCTGTTTTCACGTCTGCAGATTCCAGGTTTTCAAAGCCTTCCTGACCTGAAACCTGAATAGCTTTTCGTTGGATTTGCATGTCCCCGCGGGGATGTGAGCTCCTTGAAGCCAGGCGCTTTGCCTGCTCGCTTAGGGCCTGCATCCCAGGGCCTGTAATCCTGCCTGACATGTCGTTGTGGCTCAGGAGACCTTCGTGGAGTGGATGAAGGAACGGAATGGTGTTTATTCGAGTTCTGACAAACCTGGAGACTTTGGAAAGGGTTCTGCTGGAATGACCCGAAAGCCAGTTCCCCCGTCACCCCTCCGTCTCGAGCTCGGTCATGCAGCACGAGCCTGGGACTGTGAGTTACACATGGGGGTGAGTGGTACCCCCCGCCCCTGTTAGGGAGGAGGCAGCTGGTGGTGGTAGAGGGAGCACTGGCTTGAGAGTCAGGAAGCCTTGGCTCTGACACTGCCTCTGATAGTAGTGGGTCCTTCGATGTCCCTGTGCCTCAGTTTCCCCAGGTTTGAGTCGAAGGAGACTGCACTCAAGGATTCCTTATGCTTCTCACCATCTATTCTGGCAAGGGAGTCGTGATCCCTGTGTTCTGTGCAGCCGTGAAAGCCAGGTTGTTGAAGTCTGGATGTTTCTAGTGTCTTGTCTTGTTGGGCTTGTTGGTCTGTGGTCAAAGCCAGACCTTGTCATTTTCCCCATGCTGACTGGCTCCCTTGCAAATGTGCTGACCGTGGAGCTGACTTTGCATGACCTTTGGTTGGTACACTCGTAAGCACAAGCACACTGACGTTGACATCTGGCCCGTAGCTTTTCCTCGTCTAGGCCAGGTGCTGGCCGATGTAGGAGGCATGGCCATTTGGAAAGAGGCAGGATGGTATGTGTGTGGGTGCCCGGATGCCTGCGGACTGCTTTGAAAAGACACTGCCTTACAGAGTTGGTACAAGGTGAATTAACCTTCGTGAGAGGCAAATATCACCTTCGGGTTTTAATTCTGAGTGGCCAGCAGCCCCTTTTACATGGTCACTGCCAAGTTTCTATCACCAGTGCTGCTGGAAGATGAGATATATAAATCCGTTCCGTACTTTACGTGTCCTTTATTTTTATAGTGTTCCGGCGTGGGTGGTCGCAGATGAATTGAGTTGAGAAGGCAGCCTTTTGGGGTGGAAAGAACACTGGGGTCAAGCTGACCACAGTGCTGCTGTTGAAGAGCTGTGTGACCTTGTGCAAATGCTTTACCTTCTCTGAACTCGGTTTCCCCGTCCCCAAAATGAAGTGAAATACCACCTGCTTACAGGATTCTGAACGAGCTGTGTGAAATGTGTAGCACAGAGCTTCGGGTATATTATGTGTGGTGTTTTACTGGAAGCCCGGGGATGGTTTCACAGACTGCAGAAGCCCTTGCCACCGTGTGCAAAACTGTGTTAGGGAGTTTGTGCTCATACATGGATTTTTCCTGGGGAGAATTTCTTTGCTTTCGTTATTCTCCTTCAGAGGGCTCCAGACCTTGGAAGAAAGTAAGAAACACGCGGGTGCTCAGTATTTGGCGATTGCACACGGTATCTGCAGCAGCCCTAGCGGGTATGGTGGTGTTACCCTTGCCGTCGCAGTTCTGCTCTGATGTTACTACCTGTAGGCTCGCTGTGTTCTTACCCATATCCATGCCCCGAGTACTAGTGGGAGCTTGAGCAAGGTATCTACCTGTCTGTGCCTCCGTATTCTCATCTGTAAAATGGGGCTATTAGAAGTACTTGTCGAATAGGGTTGTGAGGATTAAATCAATACATACATGGAAACTACTGAAGATATTTTATGTAAATTACACCTTGGTAGGAAAAATTGGAAAAAACATGTTTGGGAGAGCGCCTGGCATATTAAGTGTTCAGTAACTGGTAGCTCTGTCATTAACATCCTCAAAGGGTACATTCCTGGCTAATCATCCTGAAGGCAGGATCTGGGCCTTCTTGTTGAGCTGCAAAGCGAGAGGCCTGATTTCCTGGTTTACTGAAATCCTCCCTGCTGCGCAGGCCCCTAAAGTTCCCTTTATGCGGCTTTTGTTCCTGAGTCTTCCCTCCTAAGTTAAGAGGAGAAGAAGGTGGTCGGTCTGAGAGGCTGGGGGCCGTGAGAAAGGAAGTGATTGGAAGGACGGTGGTTCTCAATTGGGGGTGCTTTCATCCCCAGAGGACATTGGGCAACACCTGGAGACGTTTTTGGGTGTCACACTGGGGTGGTGATGCTGTCAGCTTCCTCCTGTGCACGGGACGGCCCCCCAGCAGAGAATGGTCCAGCTCTGGAGACAGCAGTGCCCAGGGCCCGAAACCCTAAGGCCGGAGAGGGAGGCAGTGGGGCTGTTTTCCGGGATCCGTGTTTTGTTGTAAACCTGTTCCTTTTTTTTTTTTTTTTTTTTTTTTCACCACGTGCCTCCTGCATGGCCCAGGAACTAAAACTTGGGAGATAAATGGACTCCAAACGAACCCAAATGAAATGATCGTTGTCAGAGAGCATTTGTTCTTGGGCGTGACCTTGGGAGCCGTTGAGTTCCATCAGTGCAATGAGGATGATTGGGGGGGGGTGCTGTAGATGCATAAGAATAAACACCTGTAGACTGTGCTGGAATAAATGACAGCTGGATCTGATCGCTGTAGAGACACGCACATTCAGAACGTGCAGCTCCTTGGGGCTCCGCTTATTCAAAATTCCTTCAGTTGGTCCTTGTTGGTATTCATGCCTTACATTCCTTCACTTCCCCTGTAAAAATGAGTTTCTACTCCTGAATTAATTTCTTTGTTTGAATACATGATTATTTGGAAACGGGAAGTTGAAGTGGTTCAGCCTTGATTCCCTCTGATTGCAGGAAGGGCAGCCCTGCGGCCACCAGGGGGCACTCTGTTCCTTTCTCTGCTTTGCTCGAGACCGCTTCCCTTCTGCAGCTGTGGGGTGTTGCTGTCTCAATTTTGGATGCCCCGTGCTTGTGCCCTATTTTAACTGCGAGGTGGGGGTGGTGATGGCAGTGGGAGCAGCGGTCTTTTCTAGTCGACAAACATCAGGCACGCGCAGAACGTTGTATTTGCCGTTAGCGTGACTACGGTTGTACGTTGCTGGCGGCTTTCTGAGGAGGGGTGGGTGTCTGGTCCTGTTTTGAAAAGGCATCGTACAGCTAATTAGAAAACAGTTCTCCTCTGTCACTGCTTTTCACGAGGCATAATTCATTATCGGTGGAGTGTTACTCGGCATTGGAATCCTAACTGTTGCCTCCTTTTTCCTTTTTTTGGGGGGTGGGGAGAGTGATTGATAGGTCGTAAAGAGAGGTAAGCCCAGATAATCTACTCGATTGTTTCCTTTTGTGTCTCCTCACTTTTGAGAATGAGCTGGGGCAGAGGGTGAGAAACACCTCCTTGGTTGTCAATAGGCCTTGTTGAGCAGGTCCTCTTCTGTCCCGGCCCTTACTGGAAGGGGTTCTCAGTGCTAGTGAGGAGGTCTGGCTCATCGCCTGGCAACACAATTCCACACATTCTGCAGCTTGAAGAGTGCTTTGTAGCAATTCAGAGGGGGCGGCGAGGCCCGACAGCCGGCCCATTGCTTGGCTGAGCGTTTGATGATTCGGTTTCAGGCGGGGAGGGCGGGCCAACAGGCTATTGCCCTGGTTGCACTCTGAGCCCCTCGCCCACTCCCTTAAGCACAAGGAGTGCATCTGGTTGGTACAGCCAACACACGCTGGGAAAGTTTCTTTAAAGGGGAAACTTCCCACTGAATGTTATCTACTAGACCTTCAGTTGTTGTCTTGGTACTTAGAATGTTCCAGATGGAATTTAGACATGCTTCACTTTTTTATTGATGTGTTTATGTAGTCCACAACGTTTACTGAGCATCTCTCACATGCTGGGCCCTGCTGTAGGTGCTGGGGAGTCAAAGGTAAAGGAGGTTCAGCTCTGTCACTCAGAAGCACTGTGCCTCAGTTTCCCCATCATTAAAATGCAGCATCCTCTGTCGTGGTGAGGACTAAGTTAATCTAAGGTGCTTAGATTAGTGCGCTCAGCATCTGTGAGTTCTTGCTACGTGGACCCCGCCCACAAGAAGTTCAGGGTCTCTTGGAAGCAGCCACGGTGAGAAAGCCCAGAAATAAACAAAGAAGGGTTGCACGGGGCAAGGAAGGCAGTTGGGTCACGCGGGGTGGTGTATTCCTTGTTGCCTATGGGCACCAAGTGACTGGCACAGTGACCTTCCCTCACCCCCACCTTGAATGCCCCCCCCCCCCAGAACCGGAGAGGCCTCCGGCCCCACGTGGGGCGCCGCCTGGAACTGACCTGCGTGGCTGTTTCCCTGCTGCTGCCTCGCGATGGGGGCTGCTGTCCAGGCTGACAGGGGGGAAGGGCTCAGCGGTGGGTGTAGGGGGTTGGGGGGCACTCCAGGGAGAGGGCAGCCGTGTGCAAAGGCTCCTGAGGGAGGAGTCCACCCAGCCCCGCACCCCTGGGGTCTGGAGGGGCTCTTCCTGCTGCCAGGCCCTCGGTCCCCTGCCACGTGCACTCACCCTTCACAGCACCCCCGTAAGGGTGGACCCGCTGTCACCCCATCTTACAGAGAGGGGAAGGGACTTGGCTGGAGCTGGCCTGTCCCCCGTGGCACTGCCAGGAGTCTCTCTTCCAGGGTGACCTCTTGCCTTAGGCTGGGGTCACTCCCCCGTGAAGCTCTCCCTTGACCCTCGTCACCGCGGCTGCCGTGAACTACCGTCACCTCCCCAGGTCTCAGCATCATGTCTGTGCTCGTGGTTCTTTTGAGCCAAACATGATTTACCCCCTTTTGGGATTTCATGCTTCTAGTCTCAGATCTGTTGTGTTCCTGCCGGCTCCCTTAGCAACGCACACTCCTGATTTGCTTACGGACAGGGGTGCTCAGGGGTGGGTGTTGATCGCCCCTCAGCCAGGAATAATGTTTGGTCTCGAGCTCTCCAGTGGGCTCTCGGCCTGGTGGGCAGCAGCTTAGGTAATGTAACCGTTTGTTGCAGTTCTGAGCTGATCCAGAGCCGGCTTCCTGCTCAGGGGGTGAGGCACCGGCTAGATTTGTTTGAAATGCCAGCTTTGCTGGAAATGTGCCACCAGAAGAGCCGGGGCAGCTCAGCGTGTGGTCACATCACAGGGGCAGTTACCAGGTGTGACTTTGGGGGGGAGGTGGCCTGCTGGGACGGGCATCCTGTGGGTCCCCGGAGCAGTGAGGCTAAAGAATGCCCCAGGCTCCAGCGGGGGTTCCAGTCCTTAAAGGTGGGAGTCCCCCCCCCAACCCCCCCGCCGTGAGATGGCCTGATAGATAATGGGAGGGGGATAATGGGAGGCGTGCCAGGGGTTCTGGCACAATTCTTCCTTTCCCTCCATCTCTTTCCTCTCTGCGGGATCTTCAATATTACCTTTTTAAGTTTTATTTATTTATTTTGATTGCGGGGGGGGGGGGGGGGGGGGAGAGAGAGACAGACAGGGAGAAAACATGCACAAATAGGAGAGGGACAGACAGAGGGGGAGACAGAGAATTCCAAGCAGGCTTTACATGGTCAGTGCAGAGCCCGATGTGGGGCTTGAACTCAGGAACCCTGAGATCATGACCTGAGCCGACATCTAGAGTCAGCCGCTTAACCCAGTGAACCACCCAGGTGCCTCAAGGGCAACCATGAAAGTTTGTTATTTGTGTGTGAATACATTTGCACAGAAGAAACTGAAGATACTAACAGGGCGCAGTAAGGTTGGCCTTCCCCCTCGTCCCAGCCTTCCCCCTAAATCTAACCTCTGTGGAGGCAGCATCTGGAAGAGTGCAGCTGCCGGCCTGCACGGACAGGGCTGGCCCTCGCCTTTGACCCTCGCCCTGGGACAGGGTGTCAGCTTTCTTCTGAGCACACCCAGCTGCCTCAGGCATCTGCACCCACTCAGCTTCCCGGTGCCCATGACGCCGTCCCTCTGGTCCTTCTGCTGGGAGCACTGCCCACCGCCTCTGCCTCCCAGCTGGTGGCCTGGAGAGCGCTGGCTCATTTTTAAGACTCAGTCTCGGTGTCACCTCTTCTAGACGCAGAGACATCACAAATGGCCGCCTCGTTATCAGTAAAGCTGCCTGGAAAACAGCTGTAAGCCGGGAGCACGCAGGCTTGCCAAAATGTCAACCCTGCGTTCACTGCTCAGGTGGAGACCCCGCTGGGGTCGGTCCTGAGTGTCCTCCACGGGTGGGTGGGTGTGTGGGAGGGTCCCTCCCTAGGGAGAGAAGAAAACAACAAAACGCCAAGGCAACCTGGTCACACACATACGAGACAACATCCCTCACGACCTTGTAAGCTGAGACCCCTTAATCAGACTACGTGTTTGTATGTTACCACAAATGGGAGGCGAAGAAGTAAAAAATATACAAAAAACTACGCCACGTGGCCTTTGGGGCTCAGCTCTTTGGATACGAACCCAGCTGAGCGGTGCTGGCAGGAGTAGCTGTCAGGACTCTGTGCGAGAATCCTGCTACATGTGAGCCCCGAGACAGGGAACCTGCGAGGGCTGAGCACGTGCCGCCCCTCCTTGCAGGCTCCTGAGCGGACACGTCACCCGTGCCTCCATCCCTCCGGGGAGCAGGGAGTGAGGGGCAGAGAGAGCGGGGTGGGAAGGTGGGGACATTTGTCCCACATGGAGGTGGACAGTGGGAGGCGTGGTGGCACCTCTCCAACACAGAGCACCTCACTTGAGAAGGCACTTAGATTTCAGGCTGTTTTTAGGTCTGTGGTTTGGGTGGGTGACTTTCCCGAGGCTCTGTTTTCTCTTCTGCAAAACGGGATCCATAATCTCTCCCTCACAGATTTGCTGGCAACGTCCGACAAACTAGAGCTTGTCGAGTCCCTGAATCTGCTGGGTGCAGGCCGAGTGTGAGGTCCAGCACCCCTTTCACTGGCGTCCGGGTTTCGGTTCGTTGTGCCACCCTTTTCCCCCGATCCTTCCCGAAAGGCCCGCCTCCCCTTGTCCCTGAAGCACGGAGATGGGAAGGGCAGCTACCGAATGGGGTTCCCACTTACATCTAGAGGGGAGGGAAGTTAGGTTCCGCTCCTGGGGCATCAGGTGACAGGTCATAGTCAGTATCTAGTGACGCTTGCCCGAGTGCCCCCTGTGGCCTCAGCACACGTTCTGGGTGTTTGTGGGAGGCTTAGATGAGATGGGAGGGAGAACTCGGCCAGGGCCCAGGTGGGTTTTGACCTCTCCCCTCCCCATACACACACATGCTCCCGAGTTTCCGATGGGTTTAGCCAAGAAGTCAGAGTTTAGGGGAAATCAGGAGGTGGCAGGGAACAGGAGACACAGCCTCTCTAGGGTGGTGGTTCCCTTGCCTGGGCTGCTTCTACAGGATTCTGCCGGTCTTGGCTCCTGCTGCCGGTGGACTCCTGGCTTTGAGAAGGGAGCCCGCTTCGGCCATCACTGGCCGCCTGTTCTCAGACGTCCACCGCTGTTGGCGAGAATCGCACGGGTGCCCTGTGGGCATCTGGTGCGGGGAATGCGTACCAGTGGGGCTTCTCTGGGGGACAAAGCGGAGCGCCCAGGGGTGTCTGTGCCTCCCGGAGGCGGCACGTCCTGCCCTGCCGTCCACCTCTCTGGGACCTCGGGCCCTTGCACCGGCCTGGTTCTGAAAGGGGTGGGAGCAGAGGACCCTGGACGCAAACCGGTTCCTCTGGAGTGCGTTAGGGACAGTGAAGGCCGGGTCGCAGGGACTCCACGTGAACACGTGTGTGAGCACGTGTGTGTGTGCAGTGTGTCCTCAGTGCCAGGCTCCACTCCAAGTGTGTTCCGTTTATCCCCCTCCTCTGCCCTTCCCACCAGCCTCATGGGGCAGGTGTTGTCCTGCCCGTCTTACTGACAGCCAAAGGCCGAGTCTCAGAGATGAGGGGGCGTGCCTCACCTCACACAGGCGCTGAGTGCTTGTCGGGAGCGCCTGGGTTCCCCCCCCCCCCCCCCCCCCGCCTGACCCGCCCCAAGGGGGAGCAGTGCCGGCCCTGGCGGCCCCGCTCCCCCCCCCCCCCCCCCGTGCCCTGCCGCCTCCGGCCGTGTGTATCCACTCGGGCGTTCATTCAGCAAGTACCGAGAACCTGCCGTGGGCAGAGGTTCCCACAGTGCCGGCACTGCTGACCTTTGGGTCGGGTCATCCCATGCTGTGGGGGCCGCCCTGTGCACTGTAGGATGCTGACCAGCGTCCCTGGCTTCTCCCCCTCGATGCCATAGCACCTCCACTCCAGTTGTGACAATCAGAGATGTCTCCGGACATGGCCAGGTGCCCTGTGGGGTGGGCAGCCCGCCCCCTCTCAGGTGAAAACCACTGCTCTAGGGGGGAAAGCAGGAAACATGGAGCTTACCTTTTATTGGAGACTTTCGGAGACCACAAACGTAAATAAATGTATCAGGGGATGTTGTGTCTTCTGAAGCAAAATGAAGCAGAACAGGAGCACAGATGGAGGCTGACTGGAGGGGCTGCTGTGGCCTCCTGTCTGTGAAGGCCCTTCTGATGAGGGGCCTTTTTTTTTTTTTAACATTTTTTTTAAAATTTTTATTTATTTTTTTTTAAATTTTTTTTTTAACGTTTATTTATTTTTGAGACAGAGAGAGACAGAGCATGAGTGGGGGAGGGGCAGAGAGAGAGGGAGACACAGAATCTGAAACAGGCTCCAGGCTCTGAGCGGTCAGCACAGAGCCTGACGCGGGGCTCGAACCCACGGACCGTGAGATCATGACCTGAGCCAAAGTCGGACACCCAACCGACTGAGCCACCCAGGCGCCCCTAACATTTTTTTTTTTTTTAACACATTTATTTTTGAGAGACAAAGCACAAGCCGGGGAGGGGCAGAGAGAGAGGGAGACACAGAATCCGAGGCAGGTTCCAGGCTCAGAGCTGTCAGCACAGGGCCCCACCTCAGGAACCGTGAGATCATGACCTGCGTGAAGTTGGATGCTTAACCCACTGAGCCACCCAGGTGTCCCGGGTGAGGGACCTTTTGTGCAGGGGCCTGATGCAGTGAGAAAGGGAGCCGTGAGTATATTGGAGGAAGACTGTTCCTAGCAGAGGGATAGCCAGTGCTAAGGCCCTGGGGTGGGAGAGTGCCGAGTGGGGCATAGGCAGATGGAGCCAGGGGCAGGGGGAGAGGAAGGCAGAGAGGGTGGGCATGGCTTCAGCTGTCTGTATGGGATGGGACACCCACCGGGGCTCTGGAGCAGGGGAGAGACACAGACCTGTGTTTAGGAGGATCACTCTAGCCCCTGGGTGGAGAGTCGACGATGGGCCGACTGGGGGGCAAAGGAGAGACGCTGGCAGATGATGGTCGGGGTCGAGGCAGCAGACCCAGACACCGGAGGCGACTCTTGGGCTCTCTGCTTAAGAGGATGATCTCTGGGTGCTGGGGTGGCTCAGTCACTTAAGCGTCCTGAGGGTCACAATCTCCCTGTCCATGCATTCGAGCCCCGCGTCGGGCTCTGTGCTGACAACTCAGAGCCTGGAGCCTGCTTTAGATCCTGTGTCTCCTCCTCTCACGCTCTGTCCCTCTCTGTCTCAAAAATAAACACTAAAAAAAAAAAAAAAAAAAAAAAAAAGAAAGGATGCCCTGTGGGCTCTTTTGAGATTCAGATGATCATTTTGTTTGATCCCTGCCCCAGTTTGAAAGCCCTGGCCAGCCCCGGCTAGTCCTGTCCCTTCCAGAGCTGAGAGTGTGCCTCTTAATCTTTGAGCTGTACCTTCTGCAGTTCAGTCCTCTTCTTTGACCCCATTTCTTGAACAAGCACTTTTTAAAAAAGGTCAGTTAGCTTCCTGCTAGGAAGGGCAGGTACTGTGTTTCCTGATCTGAGGTCCCTGATGGGCTGAAGGAAGCAGCTTCTTCTGTGCTTAAAGCTACCATTGTTTTTTTTGCCTCATTCAAATCCAGTTGCCCTCAGATAGCTTTTTTCTTTTTCTTTTTTTAAAGTTTATTCGTTTTCAGGGGCATGCATGTCGGGGAGGGGCAGAGAGAGAGGGAGAATCCAAGCAAGTTTCATGCCATCAGCTCAGGGGCCGACACGGGGCTTGAACTCACGAACCCGTGAGATCCTGCGCTGAGCCCCAGTCAGGAGTTGGATGTTTAACCCACGCAGCCGCTCAGGCATCCCACCCCCAGTCCCCCCCCAGATAGCTTTCTGCCTCAAGTTGCCTTCCGGGCCTTCAGCTGCCCTCGAGTTACGTTCCTCTCTCCAACAACTGCATTTTATCGATCCCCTAATTAATTTTAATCACTTTATATTGGTAACCTTAGTCACAGCTGCCCTTGATAATAATGAAAAAGTAAAGTGTCTCTGAACGTGTCCTTGTTTTCATTTATCATTCCTCCGTGGCATTCTTGTAATCGTTAATTTATTCGTTTATCCCTAGGGGCCTGTGTGATTAGGGCCCTTCTGAAATTCACTGATAAAAAGATGAACTATGCTCAAAAAAAACCCAATCACCTCTCCTCACTTCAATTTCTTGGAATTGGAAACCACGTCTGAGGCTTTTTTAATAAGGATGAGGCAGCAAAAAATCAGAATTGGTTTTCTAGAACTGTGGCCACGACTTGGTCTCAGGCCATCTGACGGTTATGTGCCTTATTTGAAAAATCAAGGCACAGTTCGATGCTTATGGGCACTTGGATGCCGGAAGAATCTCTTCAAGGGAAACCAAATGCAGAGGTGCCCCTTGCTAGAGTTCTCTTGGGCCAGTTCTTTCTAAAAAGTTCTTGTCACCTACATTTACCTGGTGGTGTGGCTTCATCCAGAATTGTTCCAGGGTTAGCTTTGGGTTGAGGCCATCATGTGTTCTTTATAGCACACGGAATAGTTGAGGCACTGATCCCAGGAATACTGGAAATCTGCATTTTTCTGTGCCTGTCTTTGTTAAAATTAGTTGCTGACCCTTGTCCTTATTGCTGTATATTGTATTCAGAGCATTCTCTGCCTTCCATAGATTGGTCCAAAAGAAAAAACCTCCTGGGGGAAAGGAACTGGAAAGAGACCGTGGTTTTTGCTACACGGGGATGTCTGCCCGGCATGTGGGCGTGGTACAATTCCGCAGGTGGGAGGAGTTGGCTCTGAACTCAGGCCCACTTGCGCCGATCAATGTTTCTTTTTTTTTAAATGTTTTTATTTATTTTTGAAGGAGAGAGAGAGAGAGAGAGAGAGAGAGAGAGAGCGCATGAGCTGGGGAGGAGCAGAGAGAGGGAGACACAGAATCTGAAGCAGGCTCCAGGCTCTGAGCTGTCAGCACAGAGCCCGACACGGGGCTCGAACTCACGGACTGTGAGATCACGACCTGAGCCGAAGTCAGCCGCTCAACCGACTGAGCCACCCAGGCGCCCCCAATCAATGCTTCTTTTTGCCTCTTCCCTGGCCGATCGCTGCAGGAGGGAGGTTGAGGTTTGCTTTGAGAGTTTCTAGGAAGTCAGCCTATCTCCCCAGAGTGTTGGGACAACGCATTGGGCAGGTGTTCACAGGTAAGGCCACAGTTAACTCAAATACAAAGCCAGGCTGCTCTAAGAATTTGATTTGAAAAGAGCATTTTTGGGGGAAAAAAAAATCCACCAACATCTTTAATGAAACTCGACCCTTTAGTCTACATTAGAATTTTTTCTTTCCCGAGTAGGACGGATAACTTAGAGCAGATTCATTTTTCTCCAGGTAACACGTGAGCCATGGAAAACTCAAACTGGTGACAGGGGCTGTCTGTCTGGGGATTCCTGTCCTTCCTCCCTCTCTTTCCAGAAGCCCTCAGATGCACCACTGTGGTCCTGTCACACAGATGAGTCACAGTCCCTGAAGTGGAGAGAGTACTGTGGAGAGGAGAGTTTTACCGAGTTCTCTTTGTGCAGATATGAAGTTCAGGTGATGGAGTTGGGGAGTTGGGGCCCAGGGACCCCAACCGTATTTAACAGAGAGCTCCACAGCGGGCGTGCTGCCTGGCCTAGCGTGGGAGGAGGTGAAGAGTAGAAGAGTGATTGCTTTGCGGAGGCGGCCCTCCACCATCCATCCTAAGATGGCTCCTCTGGAGAGACAGGGCCTACGTCTCCATCTGAATCTCGTTGGGGAGGAGGGAGAGACGCGGAAGCACGATTGTCACGGCTTAATCTGCACTGCTTTCACCAGGGACCCGAGGAGTTTGGCTTCTGTAAATTTCCTTTGCTCATCCCCAGCTTGTGTGGGCTGTGGGATGCCACTGAAAAGCCACCTTGCTAGTGCGTTGGTGGCCCTGTCGAGAAATGCATATGGTAGCACACGAGACAGGAAGTCACTCCGGCTCCTGTCACAAAGACCCGCGGTAGAGCTGGTTTAACGAGATGGGGCTTCACCCCTCCCCACGTCACAGTCTGGGACCTGGATCCCCCTGTATGTGGCTGCTCCGTTGTTTCTCATGCGTTGCCCTGGTCCACATGCCCATCGCATTTACGTTTCTGCCAGAGAGGAGGCAGGGCCCCTCAGGTCCAGCCCGGGTTCCCACTCACCCCTCTCTTCTCTCATTTGCCTGCATGTCTCCAGCACCTTTACTGTGTCTGGCACCTGGTGAGTGTTTGGCCCAGTGAGCGCAGCCGAATCAATCAGCGGGTGTCGACGTGCCCACTGCTCACCGGGTGCCAGGCCTCTGCTTGACCTTGACCGTCACCCTTGCGCATCTGCACCCTGACGCTGCAGGCATGTGTTCTTTTGTCACCTATCTTACAAGTGAACAATCCACGGTCCGTAGAGATGAAAGAACTTGTTTGCAGTGATAGCATTTCTTACTGAGAACCTATGGAGACTCCTGCCGTGGATATTTTTTTAAGGCCAAGAATTGATTGACAGCCCTGGAATGAGGTGTAGAACTGTGTTAGAAATTGCTAGAAAAAGACAGGAAAAAGGGAAATGTTGGGATAAACCATAGAGATTGTCCTATTGATACATCAATTGCCGTTTGCTTTCCCAAGAGGATAATCACAACATTCTAGCCGAGGTGGTAGGCGGACTTGGCATCGGAAGGCCAGGATCTTCTTGGACCATCCGTAGGATGTGAGAAGCCCTCTCGGTGGCAGGAAAACTCGACTTTTCCTAACCTTGCCTAACACCCCTTGAGAAGCACTGATGGAAATGAGGAAGGGGTCCGTGTGAGGCTCGGGGAGAATGCCACCTGGCTCTTGGGGCTGGGATGCCAGTGCTGATGCCCTCTTCAAGGGACATGCCATGACAAGCCACAGGGACACTTGGTTAGTGGCTTCCAAAAGAAGAGAGGACTGGGCCGGACCTGCCCACTGGTGGCCTCACAGGCCCTGGTGTCTAGAGCCCACGCGCTGCCGTCAGCTGTCCCACCAACCGCCTCTGTAGGGTCTGTGGCTCCAGCCCCATTAAGACAGGCTGGCGGCCCCGGAGGCAGACGACTAATACGAGGTGGTGGTTCCTCTAGGGGCCCAGGGACTCCTAGAAAGACCACCACACTCTCATCCTCCTTAGGAGACGGCCCCTTCTCTGGCAGATGGGCACGTCTGCCCCTCCTGCCCTGGCTCCCTGCCCCCCTCAGAACCCGGCAGGAGCTTTTTTCTGCACTTGGGGCCACATCCATCTTCCTCCCGCTACACAACCCTGCCTTTTTCTCCCGTAGGCGGTGCCTGTCACTCTCCCCCCACACTGACCTTCAGGCAGCTCCTTGGATGTGCAGAGTTCATTATTGCCTGGGGGCCTTGAATCCGGCCCTTCCTTCTGCCTGGATGCCCCCCCCCCCCCAACTGTCACCTTTCAGTTATCGCCTTGTTTTCCTCAGGCTCGCCTGCCTGCTCCCCCACAGAATTCTCTCCTTCCTGATCTTTCCCTTCCCAGCCTCTCTGTGGTGATTTTCTTCTGTGCCTGTGTAGTATCTGTCTCCCCGCAGGCTCTGAGGGGGACCCTGCCCCGCCCCCCTTCCCCCCTCGACTGGCGCCATGGATGGCACACAGCAGGGGCTTGGCAATGACTAATGAATGAATGAAAGAATGGATGAATGAATGTTCCCGGGAGGGGCCAGTGCTCACCAGGCTGGTGGTGTCGTGGCCGCCCAGGGAGGACAGCAGTGAGAGTTTGGAGCTGCCCGATCCTCAAGGAGCTGCCCTTTTTGGAGCAGGTGGCTGTGAGCTTGTCCTTGGAGGAGGGGCAGAGCCAGGGGGTGGAGGCCAGAGTGTCCCTCCCGAGGCCGTGAACATAGTGGCATCTTTTGCCCGGCTCCCCTCCCCCCCGTGGTTTCAGGAACCGTTGGCTCGTGCTTGGCAGAAGCCTGGATTTGGGCTCAGGGTGCAGCTCAGTTCTGTGTGGTGCTCGCCCTGTGACCTTGGGCCGACCCCAGGGTCCAGGTGGGTGCGTCGGGACAGCCTCGCCCGACCAGGGTGCTGCGCTGTTGGGGTCAGTGGGCGTGCCGCCCCGTGCCCTCGTGCCTGCGGGCTGTTCACAGCACCTGGTCCCTTCCTTGCGTGTTCTCAAGCCAGGAGGACGCCGGACTCTTGGTTTTGGTTCGCGGCCTGGGGTGCTCCTTTGGCTTCTCTGGTGTGTGCCCCCAACTCCCCCGCGGGTGGCTTTGGTGGTGTGGCATCTCCCTGCAGGAGTCTCCGTGAGTGATCGGCGGGGCTCAGCATGTGTAACTCTCGCACAGAGAACGCCCAAACCGCGGGTTCCCACGGAGGGGATCATTCCCCCCCTCCCGGAGGAAATAGATGATGGCGGTGGTGTTCCTCACGCTGTCTCCTTGCTGGCCTGTGCACCATCTGAGGGTACGATGGCCTTCCTTTTAGGTGTTGGAAACGGGCATTTAGCATGAAAGAAGGGAGAGCATTCTCTGGGGCTGCATTTTGTCTTGGGTACATGATCCGCTGTTGAGTCCGGGGGGCTGTTTCTGCCGGGATGGGTTCTCTGCCTGTTTACTGTGTGCAGTGCCTTCCCCTTCCACCTCTCTGCTCCGGGGAAAGGGAGCCAACAGATTGGGCTGCACTGAGGGGAGGTGCTGGTCTCCTGTTGCTTCCTTTGGAGGATTTGTTGTGGGGCGATTCCGCCCCGGGGTGGGGGGGGGGGGCTGGGGCAGCGGGTGGAGGCAGGGGTAGGAGAGGGGAGGGGAACCTTCCAGCTCCTGCTGCCACCTGGTGTCTTCCAGTAGTCTCCTTTAATCCCCATAACTGCTGCAGGAGGGGGAAGATTCTTGCTATTTTACGGGCGAGAATTGGTTTCAGAGAGGTTAAATCACCTGCCCAAGGTAGAACAGCTGGTAACCGATCTGAGCTCTTCTGACCATCAAGCAGCAGTGTTTGTTTGTTTTGGCTGTGTTGTGCTGCCTCCCAGGGAAATTGGTAACTATTGAGAACCTACTCTGTGTGAGAGATGGTCACATTCTACCAAGGATTTCCTCTCACTTAGTCCCCAAGGCCAGCCTGCGGCGGTCCCCGTTGTAAAGTATGGCAGCTCGAAGGCTCGGAGAGAACCCCTATCTCGGTTCTGAGCGGGATTTGGGCTCAGGCTGGAGCTGATCCCAGAGACAGCTTCAGAGGCCAAGAGGGCCCTTGTCCTTGCTGAGTTCCAGGTGGGCCTGCTGGGGGTGCTGGGCGGAGCTGGGAAGTCAGGCAGGGGCGCTGTCAGCTGCAGGCATCCGAGAGCCCCCTTCATGGTGGTTTAAGTAAGCTTGTTTTCTTCCTGTACCAGACGGTGGGGAGGTGGGTGCTCACTGGCATGGTTCAGCCGCTCAGTGCTCCTGAGGGCTCAAGTTTCTTCTGCCCCATCTTCTTTATTTTATTTAACAAATGTTTATTTTTGAGAGAGAGAGCGAGCGGGGATGAGCATGAGTGGGGGAGGGGCAGAGAGAGGGAGACAGAGGATCCCAGGCAGGCTCCCCACTAACAGCACAGAGCCCGATGCGGGGCTTGAACTCATGAACCGTGAGATCGAGACCTGAGCCCAAGTCGGGTGCTTAACCGACTGAGCCACTCAGACACCCCTCTTTGTTATGTTTATGGGAGTGTCATTAACAGAGTGTAATATTAGTTTCAGGTATGTGATAGGATTCAACAACTCCATTTCTCAGTGCTCGTCAAGATAATTGTACTCTTAATCCCTTTTATCTGTTTACCCACTTTGCTTCTGGCCACCCCCAGCTCTCTATATTTGAGAGTCTCTTTCTGTCTGTCTTGTGTTTCCTAAGTTCCGCATGCACATTGGCACAGCCACTGTGGAGAACCGCATGGGGGATCTTCTAAAAATTAAAAATAGAAATCCCACGTGCTTTGGTAATTCCACTGCTGGGTGTTTATCCAGAGAAAATAAAAACACTAATTGGAAAAGAGCTATGCACCCCAATGTTGATTGCAGCATTACTTAAAACAAACCAGGATACCGAAGTTGCCTCAAACTTCTTAGGTTGTTACTTTAAGATCCTCGTGTTTGCTGCCCCCCTGGGTGCAAGCTGCCAGACCCCTGTTCGAGCTGGAAGCCAGGGAGAGAGGGTAGCCCCTGCTGTTTCTTCCTGGGAAAATAAAAGCCCTCTCACCAGTCCGTCTACTTACTAGACTTGCTTTTGTATCTTGGTGACCAGAACTGAGCCACGTGGTCCTTTCCAGCTACCAGGAAAACCGTCAGGCCCTGTGCTAGGCTGGATGTTGAGAGAGGATAGGCTTATTTCTGCTCCTGCAGATCTCCCCCTCCAGCAGGGGAGGTTGTTAGAGTTAGGGCTGAGGTCCTTGGGCTGCCCCAGGATGGGGAATTGGCTTCATCTTGGAGAGTCCAGAAGGCTTCCTCCAGGAGAGGGTATATGAGCCAGGTTTTATAGGTGAAATAGAAGGGAAAGGACAGTGAGTCCAAATCACTAATGATTTTCCGTGTGCAGTTGCTTTCTTCCTCCAAGCTGACTGGTTCTGCCTGTCCTGCTCTTAGCTCACGAGTCTCCATTCCCTGCCCCGGGGGCAGCTTGACCTGTAACTCCCATCTCTTGCCGGTGTTCTGCCTGATGTTCGAGATCCGCCCTTCAGCTGAGTCCTTGGTGCCCTGAGAGTGTGGCTGCCTGGTGTGCAGCCACGGAAAACCCTGCTAGTCAGAGACCGTGTGGTACACGTGGGGTCACAAGGGTCCAAAGATGGCCACTCTGGGGCTCCTGGGTGGCTCAGTCCGTTGAGCGTCCGACTTCTGCTCGGGTCATGATCTTGCAGTTCGTGGGTTCGAACCCTGCATCGGGCTCTGTGCTGACAGCTCGAAGCCTGGAGCCTGCTCCGGATTCTGTGTCTCTGTCTCTGTCTCTCTGTCAAAAATAAATAAACATTTAAAAAAAAACCAAAAAAACCCCAAAACAAAGATGGCCACTGTGTGTTAGCCTCTTGTGTTCTGAGTGTCTCTGGTCCCTCCACCTTTTCGGGCCTCCCTTGCCGTAACTGTAAAACTTGGGAGTGTTGTTAGGCTTCCCTTCCTCGCTGTCCATGACTGAGAGGAGGCGGCTTGGGGGGTGACTACCTAGCCAGACATTAGCATCCCGTCGTTCATTCACAGAGCGCCTCCTGTCCTCTTTCCCATCAGATCACCTCTCACTTTAGAGGGGGAGGGTAGGTGCCATCATTCCCACTTCAGAGTTGGGGAAACTGAGACTCCAGGCAAGTGAGAGGCCCATGGCGGCCTCAGGAAACCTGCAGTAGAGCTGGGACTGGAGCCGGGTCCGTCCTGGCGACGTGGAGCTCGCGTGCTGGGTTCCAGACCTCGAAGTGTCTGAGCGTAGAGGAGGACAGCAGAGGGCGGCAGACGCAGTCTGGTGTGAGGTTGGCCTGTGTCCCCTCAGTAGCTGTGTAGTAGCTTCTAATTAATTGCAGATTAAGTGTGCGGATCTCTCTGAGAACTGGCCATACATAGGCTAGCACAGCCTGAGGGCCAAGGGAAGCTGTGCAGCTGATGTCTTAATTATTTATGGGCATTTCACATGCAATTAATCTGCCCTCTGTCGTCAGTTAACCCCACCCCTCCGCTGAGCCTGAGGCCAATTGCAGCGGAGGTTGTTGTTGGAGCCCTCAGGGCCGTGGCCCACCGGGTGCTTCCGACAGGTCAAGGTCATGTTTACGCTGGTCACCTTTGGCGGTCCCGCTGAACACAGCCGGTAGGTAGGAGCGGATGACGGGGCTGCCTGGCGGTCTGTGTTTGACTCCAGGAGGCAGAAACTAGCCAGGCCCCTCTGCTGTTCCCGAAGAGCCCCAGCGTTGCAGAGCTAGGGAGCTTCTAGAAGACCAGCGTGTCTAACCAGCTCACTCTACAGATGGGACGTCTCCGGCCCCAAGGGGCTGTAAAATGCCTAACGCACCTTGCCGTTTAGCGGCTGAGCCAGCCGAGGGCTGGGAATCCAGCCCAACAAGTAATTTGTTAACTTGTCACATCTCCCATCTTTGCTGACAGCCTTTAATCGTCCTGTGTGTCTCTCGGCTCTCTGGACCCTTTGGCTCCCGTGCCCACTCCTTGTAGGTTCCAAGGTGCAGCTTGTGGGGCCGGATCCATTTGTTTGCAGGGGATGGGAACCTGCTTCAGTCAAGTAAGGGAACGCTCCTCTCCTGTCTCCCGCAGCACCGGACCCTGGGATCAGGTGTTCTCCGGGGCTCCCTGCTGAGGGCTCTGTTCGTAGAAGGAATAATGAGGAGGAGCTGGGGAAGGTGTGCCCTGACCCCTGGCCCAGGAGGCTGCCTAGACCCTGCCGAGGCCTTGTCCCCGATGAAAATCGGGAATGTTGACCTGTTTGGGGGTGTACGTGGGGCGTGGTCAATATCGCCGGTATGGAACCCTGGCCTCCGTGAGATCCCACCGTGGGGCTGTGGGGTTGGGGAGACTGTGGGTATCGCATGGTAGTTGCAGTTGTGTGTGTGTCTCATTGTCAGGTCGCCTGGGTTGTGATCAGTGCCTGTTTCCTTACCGATAAAGTGGGTTTGCTTCTAGAACCTGCTTCAAAAGGCTGTTGGGAGCACTTGATGAGACCATTTCCACTGCATCCGATCCGACGTCTGGTGCATACGGGCATGTATCCTGCTAGCTGCTGTCACTGGAAGAGCTCTTTGACTTCTTGTTTCTTCCACCTCTAAAGTGGAGGATGACCCCATCAGCCCCATGAAACAAGGAACTTCTTGGTTCCTTTAATACAGCTGAGCCCTGACCTTCGCTCCCACGTCAGCAGTAGAGACAAAATTACCGCGTGCAGGACAAGCACTAGAACCCGGGGCCCTGGTCCGTCCCCGTGGGCTCTGCCCTTCTGGCTCGCTCGCCCGTCACACTGAAACCCCAAGCCGCCTCTGGG
This sequence comes from Panthera uncia, assembly GCF_023721935.1. NCBI lineage: Eukaryota > Metazoa > Chordata > Mammalia > Carnivora > Felidae > Panthera > Panthera uncia. The sequence continues at coordinate 4,698,419 of NC_064815.1, forward strand.
GGCGCTGTGTCCCCTTTAAGTTGTAGCCCTGCCACGGGCGGCCTGCTCTTCATGAACACCTGAGAGCGGCTGGAGCGGCTACTAGGGCTTGTCTGAGCGTCGGGGTACATGTATCCTTCACCTTTGCCTGAAGGGGCCTCCTTAGGACAAAGGACAGAGCCCCCCCCCCCCCCCAGCTGGCTATGCAACCTGGTGATGGGGAACACAGGCCCTTGGCCTGGCAGGCTTCCCCAGTGTCCTAGCTGTGTGACCCTGAGCAGGTCATTTAACCTCCCTGAGCGTTTGTTGGCTCATCTGAAAAATAAGAACAGCGGCAGCTTGTAGTTTTGGGGATTACTGGGGGGCTCGTCTGAGGGAGCGTCTGCGAAGTTCTGTGGACAGTGGCTGGACCCCAGTGGGGGCTCTTGAATACTGGCATGTGGCCCTCTGTTGCTGTGCTGAGTCGTCTGCAGCCTGGGGTCTCCTGGCCACCCTCTGCTGCATGTTGACATGAGCTGAGTTTTACACGGACACTGATGCCCTTGTCCCACCCCTGGAGATTCTGGCTTACGTGCTCTGTGACAAAGTCTGAGCCTGGGTGGTGTGGGTGTGTAAGCATGCTTTTTTAATAATGTGTTTTTAAAGTTTACTTTTCAGAGAGAGAGAGAGAGAGAGAGACACAGCATGAGCGGGGGAGGGGCAGAGAGGGAGGGAGAGAGATAATCTGAAGCAGGCACCGCACTGCCAGCACAGAGCCTGACGTGGGGCTCAAACTCATGAAACTGTGAGATCATGACCTGAGCCGGAACCAAGGGTCAGACCCTTAACCGACAGAGCCACCCGGGCACCCCATGTTTTTAATAGCTTCCTAGGTGTTCCCAGCGTGCAGCCCAGCCAGGCTGGAGAGCCGTTACCCTCCAACATCTGCTGTCCCCTGCTCTGTCCCAGGGTGGTGCTGACCCCACCTTCCCTCAGCACCTGGGTGCTCCCTCACTCTGTTTAAGCCCTGCCAGGTCCAGCCCCTGGAGAGTGAGATCTGGGGAGGGAGGCTTTGCTTTTCCCGGGGGTCGAAGCCAGGGAAGCCACCTCTGTCAGCAGAGACTTTATTCTCTGTCCACACCCATGATGTAGCACCAGAGCACAACTCTGGGACCCGTAGAAAAGCCACACCAAACAGAACGGGGTGGTGGTGTCCTTTTGTCTCTTGATTAAGGTAGTACATGAACGTTGTGGATGCTGACCAGATCTGGGTCAGTCCCAGGAGACCGTTTTCCAGAGCGGGTCTACTTCTGATTTCTACATGTTGGTGACGTTGTGGGAGCAGAGAATTCTGGCAGTGGTGTCTCTGGAGTAGTGGGGAGGGCACAGTGCTGCCAGGGTTGTGTTCCTTATGGTGGGAATCCTTTCCTCTGGTGGAGATCGTGTTCTCCACAGCTGCAGAGGGAGAAAGTGGTTTCTCCATTTACCCAGGGCTCAGAGGCCCACGTGCCTTCAGGGGTCAGGCCGGGGTGGGGCCCAGCAGGACAGGACCTGCTCTAAGATGAGTTTTGGTTGGGCCTCCTGCACAGCGCAGGGCAGGTGGGTAACCAGGTGGAATTCCACCGTCCCAGCAGCAGGACGAAGTGACCCGTGGGGCCAGGTGAGTTCCTCTGTGGAACGTTCACCTCCTTCTGGGCACCTGCTGACCCAGCTGTCGTGCACTGACGAGCAGGTAGGCCCTGCTTTCCGTAGCTTCACATTTATCCCATGCCATCCAATTAACACCTGTATCCTACTTGTCACCTTAAAACCAGCCACTGGCCTGGTTTCTACTCGGTGTTTCTCACCGGGCCTTCCTTTCTTTATGAAACGCTTGAGCCCATAACACTGAAGGGGAAGAGCCCAGGCTCCAGGTAGGATGGGGAAGTAAAGCACCTGCCCCTCCCTGCGGAATCCCCTTGGGTGAGCAGCGGCCTCCTGCCCCTTCCGTCTCCACTGCCTGTCGTCTTCTCCAGAATCCATTTCTGAACTGTGTCTGAAGTGGTTTCTTGTTGGAAAAATACTTGGCAGTGAACGAGGACGAAAATAAGAATGGTAGGAATTGACCAGCCTGGGTGGTGAGGGCCCGGGTGGCTGCCACGCGCATCTGAGTTCTTCTGTGAGGGGCGGCGGTTTTAAACAGTTCCTGCCTCAGTGTGGAAAACGGTTTGGCGGTTTTTCAAAAAGTGCGACAGAATTCCCCTGTGACCCCACAATTCCACTGTAGGTGTCAACCCCCGAAGAGTTGAAAGTAGAGACTCCATCAAGTTCACGTACATAAATGTTCATGGCAGCACCGTTGACGATCCCCCAGCGGTAGAAATAGCCCGCATGTCCGTCGAAGGGTGAACGGACGAACCGATGTGGTTTATCCCTGCGGCCCACTGGTGTCCAGCCCTACAGAGGACGCGGTCCTGACACCAGGGCGAGCCGCGGCAACCGAGTGGCACAAACCATTCTCAAAAGGGTACATGTTGGAGGCTTGGATTTGTGGACCGTCTGGGGAAGGAAATTCCAGAGGGCCAGAAAGCGGACGGGTGGTTGCTGGGTGGGGGGACCTATGGGAGAAAGTGCGTCACAGGTAGGGGCCGGGGAGAAGTGTTTGACAGCTAGGTCAGGGTGGTGGCTGTATGATGTGCGGTGTGCTAGGCATCCCTGAATTCGTCACTTTAAAGTTGACTTCGGGATGCCTGGATGGCTCAGTTGGTTAAGTATCTGACTTTGGCTAAGGTCATGATCTCCTGGTTGGTGAGTTCCAGCCCCGCGTCGAGCTCTCTGCTGTCCGCACAGAGCCCACTTTGGATCCTCTGTACCTCTCTCTGCCCCTCCCTTCAAAAATAAATAAACATTAAAAAGTTTCACCTCAGTGCGTTATTAAAAAAAACAAAACCACAACCTTATGCCCACCCCCCACCCCCATCTACTGTCTCACCAGGTAAGTCCCTACATTCTATTTTTTTCTGCTTGAAGCAACCTTTAAAACTGCTTTTAGTTCTTAAGGCAGATGCCTCTTTAAAGGTAGATGGTATCCCGATACCTCTCTTTTTCTTTTTAACTTGAGAAAATAAATGTAGAGACTATACTTGTTGATAGGAAAAAAAATGTGTGGAAAGAGCCCTCCCCCGGTCCCCACCCCCGAGTCCCTCTCGTTCCTTCTAAGCTGATGGTTCTGTGTGTGTGTGTGTGTGTGTGTGTGTGTGTATTCCGCTTTTCCAGGTGTCTCTGAGAGGGCGGGGGCGCTTGGACCCTTGCTGCTCCCCAAGTCCATCGCTTTGAGGTTCCTGGGGAGTTTTCCTGGGGTGCTGAGTCCCGCCAGCCCCTTCCAACTCCACACTTGGGACGTTCTCTAGGAAGCCATTTTGTTTGTGTCTCAGTGGCTCCACCTGTGTGCCCCGCTTATCGTGCGTCTCCAGGCTGGTGGCAGTCAGGAGTTCCAGCTTCAGGGCACGGCTCTCAAAGTGGTGGCCCGTGGCCATGATGCATTGGGCCTGTTTGTTGAGGCCTTGTCAACCCCATTTAAAATCCGATTTACTTAAAAATGTGGTTGCTGGCTTCGCTTGACAAATCCAAATCGGTGGCAGCCTGGGATGTGCCCTGTGTGGGACAGTGGACTGGAGGCAGGGGCCGCTGCCTTGTTGGGGGTGGGGGGCGTGCTCTCCCCTCCTCCAGCTTCCCCATGTTCCTTTGAGGACCCTGTTGTGTCCACTACGGGTGCTTGTGGGGCCCGGTCTGCCTTTGCTTTTTGGACACTTGCTTTAAAGTTTGTGTTAAACAGTTGCTGTGAATACACTGTGTGTGTGAGAGTGTGTGTATGCAAATGAGAGAGAACCCCCAAATTACACCTACGGAGAGGATGATAAAGGTCTAGAACTTGATCAGATTGTTGCAAGGTATTTTTCTTTCCCTTGTGACTTTCTCATTTTGTTCCCTTGGGTTTCTCAGATCTTTTCCTTTGTTCTACTAGATTTTGTAGAAACAGTAGAGTGAAGGGTGGGGTGGGTGGAGATTTGAATCGATTTCTCACGTTTCCCTCGCCGGCAGAGGCTGGGGGAGCGCAGGCCACAGGCTGGGGGCCCTATCCCAGGGGTGGCTTGGCCTGGTGCTGCCACTGCAGGTCGGGGACAGGCTTCCCAGGGAGGCCGGCCCCTGGCTTTGTGGCCTGCGGCAGGTGCCTTTGCTTTTTTGGGCCTTTGTTTGCATGCACGGAATTGGTGCAGTAGGCCTTGCTCTTCTGGAGGTAGCAAGAATTAAAGGAGACTGTGGATAGAAAGTGCGTTCCCCCGGCTGGGCCCGTAGGAAACTCTCTGCAGGGTAGCTCCTGGCCCTCGGAGGTCGGGCAGCCGGTCTAGGGCCGTTTCATCCCCAACTTACCAAATCGGACAGTAGAAACCCTGGGTGGGCAGGGGAAGGGGGAGGCTGGGAACAGAAGAGAAAGCAGCAAGGGCCTGGATGGATCTCAGAAATTACAGTGGAGCTCGATACAGTCGGTCCTTTGTCCTGGAGATGGGCAGGAGCGGGTAGACAGGCAAAGTTAGAAAAAGCAGTAAGGTCTGAAAAAAGACGGTGTAGGTTAAGTATATAGTGATAGAAGCGTATTATTTATTTCCGTGCATGTGCCCTCATGAGCGGTCTCTTTAAATAGAACGGAGTATGGGCCGCAGGGAAGCATTTGTAAAGGCTCTTTGAGGTCTTTGGGAAGAGGTGCTTTTTATAAAGGCAAAGAACTATTACACAGATCTATGCATATGTGAGTGTGCACGCCCACGTGCACACCCTGATAGACCACATCTAGTTCGCCTATTCCTGGACTCCCTCTTCAAATGATCTTTAACTCCCTTTTCAAAATTACTGTCAAGATAATTTCCCCCCTTCATTGAAGGGCCTTCAATGTCTGAACAGGGGAGGGCTGTCCCCTTCCTGCCACATCGCTGTCTCAGTACTTTCTATACTAACCCGACCCCCATAATCACCGTGTGAATGGGGTTATCCACGGTGTGCATCCGCGTTTATGTTGGTCCCTGCTCTGCTGATCTGTTTGAAATCGGGGATTCATGTGGGTGGATTCATGTGCCAAGGAGGAGGGGAATGGTCCAGTTTTAGGTCCTGGTAATGATAAAAGAATTCGTTCCCTCCCTTCTGTGGGTATCCATTCCCAAGATGCATAGGAAAAAGGTGTGTTTGAGCCTGAACTTGTGTCATGGGGACAGGAAATTATAGCTGTGAATCTACTGGTTAGTGTTTTCTGGGGAGGCTGTGAACTTCTGATTACACGCAGTTGACATTTCTGCCTGGCCCCTCGTATTCTCTGCGCCTGGAGAAGAGCAGGCTTCGGCAGTGGGTGTCGCTCACTCCTTAATCCATCCCACCCTTCACTCATTCCTAAGGTCTTGCGTATACTGTGGCCAGGGGCTGGGGCAGGTGGGGGGCTTCCTCTTCTGCTCCCCCACTCCCCTGTTCCGGGCTTTGCTGCTTCCGTGGAGGTGTAGACGAGGGCCGGCAGGGCTTAGGGAGAGCCGGGTCTCAGTTGGCCTCATTGGCTGTGAGGACTTAGAACAGCTGAGGTTTCGGACACGAGGGCAAAACAGTAGGGGCTTCCGGGAGCCTGGCGGGAGTTGGGGTGGCCCTTCCTCTATCCCCGTGTCATTCTTGTGGCTCTGTGTCTCTGAAAGTGACCCTCAGAGAGCTGTGCTGGCTCGTACATCTGTGCAGTAAGAGACCAGGTCAGCCACTGCTGCCTTTCCCAGGTCAGTAGGGATTCTTCGTAGACTTTGGGTTTCCCTGTGGCCTTGCCCCGGTGTTAAGCAGCACTCTGTGGCTCACGTTAGACACTTGAGACACCACTCCGTTTGTGAATCTCCATATTTTTTTCAGTGCTGGGTTTGCCTGGAGGGGTTATACTGGTGTCTCTCTTGGGTGGCCTTCTGCCCCTGTGTCTTTTAGCTCCTTTGTCCCTGGCCTGGCCAGTGGCCCTCTGCTCACCTTCCGGCATGTGGATCTTGGTGGAGCAAATTAGAATGTTTTTCTCTTGGCCAGATGCATCTGGTCGAGTCCAATACTGGCCCATCCCAAACTTCTGGAGGACTCCCTGTGATTGGCTCGGTTTGGGGTAACCAGCCATCCCAGATTTCCCTGGCTGTAGTTGGAGGACTGTGGGGGCAGACTCCTGAGGAGGGTATGGGTAAGACTTGTTGTTCCCCCTGCTGGTGGGGGAGGGCCTCATGGAAGAGGTGCTCTCTGGCCCAAGCCTGGAGCAGGCTCTGAGTCCTTCAGGACTGCCTGTGCCAAGACGCAGAGGCATGAGAGAAGGGGAGTGGGTCCGCCCCGTGGCCGACAAAGCAGGGAAGAGTGGAGGAGTTGGTCAAGGTGCGAACTATCCAAGGGGCTGTGGGGCACGTGTGCTGGAGCTTTGGGTGTCCATGGGATTCAGGTGGTGTTTGAGCCCTGGGTGTAGATGCAGCTTGTCCTGGGAGCCGGTGAAGGCACACGAAGGACATCTAGGGCAGGAGGCTGAACGAGGACAGTCGGAGGGACCAGCGGCAAAGCTGAGGAGACCTCTGAAGGGGTGGGGAGTGGTCCACAGTATCTGAAGCAGGAGCCGCTCCCCTGCCGCCTTGCGTCCGTTTCAGTCTGGTCGACCGTCTTACTGGGTTCCAGCCAGTGAGCTCCACTGGCCGGCCTGAGTGTCCAGCAGGCCCGTTCCTCACCGCAGACCGCTGCCCCCAGCCCGGAATCGAAGGAGGCTGGCCATGGGACAGGCGAGGGGGAGTTCCTGGACGTTCTCCGAAGACAGGCAGACCTTTTCTGAAAGGGGCCAGATGGCAACCAGGTGAGGCCGTGCAGGACCCTCCGTGTCTGTCACGACAGCTCAGCTCTGCCCTTGTGGCACAGAAGCAGGTGTAGACGAAGACAGAGGAGTGTGGCTGAGTTCCAGGAGAACGTCTGCCAACCCCCGCCCTGTCCCGTGAGGCTGGCGGTGTGAGCACCGTTCTTCCAGCTGAGGGGCCTGACCGCCAGAGGGTGTCCAGGGTCCCTGAACAGAGACTTGAGGGATCTGGGATTTGATGGGAAGACCTGGTTTTTCTACTCTGCCCGGGACTGCCTTGAAGAGTGTCCAGTTTCCATAGTGGATCGGTGTTGTGTTAGATTGGCCCTCCATGGGCAGAAGTTAAAAACAAAACAAAAGAAAAAAACATGAGCAAGACAAAGCAGAATTTGCTTAATGGGCTTGTTTGCTTTCACGTCAAGGTCTCTGCTGCTGTGGCGTAAACGTGTGTTCGCATAGTGACACTGTTTTGTCGCCGCAGCTCACATTGAAATGACGCGTTCTGACATTTATTTGGATATAGAACAGAGGCAGGGATGAAGTCCTGTTTCTTGCTCCCAGAATGGTTCTCTGCCCCAGTAACATTTACAGATGAATCCGTCCTTTCCACAGTGGTTAGAAATGCCGCTCGTTTGCCCAGATCAGTTTCTTGTGGTTAAAATGAACATTCTCCTGTGTGCTGGGTTGGATTTGCCATTCAGTCCTCTGCAGCCGAGCAAGGAAGCGATTTTGAGGTGGATGGTCCTCTCCCTTTCAGCCCTAGGCGAGGGGGACCCCGGCTCCGCCGGGCTGTGCGGAGGCCACGGTGTAGAGAGGTGTCTCCGTCGGCCCTTGAAACGTGTGTTGTGGCAGGTAACGAAGAGGAGGAAGGCCACGATGCTAGACCTGAAACCAATAATGGGATGCGTGGTGCTGGGGAGAGGAGAAAAATTACCAGTTTGGGAGGAGGCCCTGCCGGCCTGTGTCACTGCTGCTCAGAGAAATACTGTATTTCTGTGATCTGTGCAAACCAACCCCAACGTTACCTGCTGGCTTTACTGCCTGAGAAAAATCAGCAAGGTGAACGTGTATAAAGTAAAGCCTGTTGAGAGTGTTTGTCAGGGAATGCCGCTCTCTTGGGACATTTTGTTTTTAACCCTGACTCTGAGTGGCGACGGGGGGGGGGGGGGGGGGGGGGAAGGTGGGAGGGACTGTCTGACGACACCCTTTTCTCTTGTGATTCCCGGAATCTGAGTACTGTTTGACTTGTGTTTGTGTCCTCTGTCATCCTGATGTTGATGCAGACGCAGGGGCATGGTCCAGGAGGCCGGCATGCACCGTGTGTGGGGCAGGTGATGTCAGCGGGATGGGGAGCTCAGCCTTGGTCATCCCGGTGTTTGTCATGGTGGCTCCGGCCTCGTGGGACCGGGGCCCCTCTGAGGCGAGCCTGTGGTCGAGCTCTCGTTCCAGCTACTGTGGTTCCTCTTGCCAGAAGAGCACCTGTGTTTGCTGGGACTTTGTCAGGATTGCTTCTCACTCCGAGTTGTCTTTCCCCCACCGAATACGCAGTTTTTAGGGGCAGAGTCTGAGTGGCGGTATCTGGGATCCTGCACGTCGTATGTCCCCAGAACCCGGACACTCAGCCTCCCCTAAGTGACCCCTCCCTCTCTGGGTTTGATTTCCCACGTGGCCCACGGTGATCTTGTTTGACACTTTAGAAAATTCTATTATCTAGTCTGCTGCTTTAGGGCATAGACCACTTAAAAAAAAATCTTTTATTTCCCAAGGTTGAGGTATACAGGAACTCACTGAAATCTCCTAACTCCTGAAAATGTGCTCAACTGCACCAACTCCTACTTGGGCAGTCTCCACTACCTTTTCCTTGTCTTTCTGTCCCCTGCTGTTGAAGGAAAAGGCACTAATTATAGGGATAGATAATGCGTCGTATGTTTTCTATTTGCTGAGCATTTTCTTTTCTTTTTTTTTTTTAAATGTTTATTTTTTTGAGAGAGCGTGAGTGGGGGAGGGGGTGCTGAGCATTTTCTAAGCACCTAATTTACATATTACCTTATTGAGTTCTCATGGCATTTGTATGAGCTGGTGCCCGTTGAGATCCCATTTTGTAGATAAGGGAATCGGTGTTCAGAGAGGGTGGGTAACTTGGTCAGAGTCACCTGACTGCAGAGTCAGAATTTGAACCCTGTCGTATGCTCTAGAATTCGGGATCCTGAACCACTTCTCTGCATTGGCTGCCTTGTGTCCACCAGGCGGGGAACTCCCGTGAGTCTTGGAGCCAGTCTGCAGGGAGTGTGGTGTGGTCACCATTCTGCATTTTGCACAGATGCAAGCCCAACTTAAGGTTACCCGGCAGTTAGGCGCTGAGCTGGGGTTTGAACTCCGATCTTCTCAGCTCAGGAGCCTGTTGACAACAGCTCTTCTTGGGTACTGCTCTTATTGGAGTGGAAGCTGTTAGAACCTATTCCTGACCATCTTGCCACTCCCCACGCCCCACGAAAGCACTTCCTCTCCAGCTCTTGGTCCTGCCAAGGGCATTTTCCATAATTCTTGGCCTTAGGGTGGGGAAGGTGAGTTGAGACCCTACAGGCCTCGTCCCGGTTTGGGTTTCTGCTCTGTACTCAGCGCCCTCATTAGGTGGCTGTGAAAACTGAAACAAGGCTTGTCAGGTGCTGACACTTTGCATGTAGAAAGTACTCATCATGTAGCCGCTATTACTCTTGTTAGTTTCAGGGGTATTGTCGTTGGATATGAATAGTCTCTCTGGATCACTCCTTTTCCGTGAACCTTGACCAAGCACCCGACTTGTTGGGCCTCTGGGGACCCAAGATGCCTGACATGTTGTATGTCTATAAGGAGTTGTAAGCTAAGTGCAGGAGACAGGTGGTTACTTAATGCACACTCTGCAACTTGTTGAGGGTTAGGGAAGTCACAGAGGGCTTCCTGGACATGACACCTTTTTGTCTGGACCCGAATAAAGGAGTTGGGTTTTATCAGACTGGAAGTTGGGCATGAACTTGAGAAAAGACGGGTTCCGTCCATGAAATCCATGAACCAGTTCACGGGTAGGGTCAAAATAGTTAAAATCGAGAGGGTCTCTCAGGAAACCTGGTCAGAGGCTGCTGTCTGTGCAGGTGAGGCCAGGTACAGAGGCTGGCGATGCCTGGTGACACCAGGAGGGGCCTGATGCAAACCGCTCAGCATAAGGATCATGTTTCTGGGTGGTGAAGGGCTCCCTCCTGCAGAGGTGAGCAGAGCTCGTGGACTGAGCAGTCGGGGGCACCCTGTGCTGAGCACTCTGGCGGTGGGGGGGCCCTGCTGTGCACATGGGCTCGGCAGAGTTCGGCTTAGATCCACAGCAAGTGGTTTGTTAGCATCAGTCCCACCTGTGTGTGATGTGCAACTTCCGAATGGAAGGCTGATGGGTCGAGTGGAGATTCTCTGATTCTTAGAAGGTTTCAGCGGGGGTTCGGGTAGAAAGGGATAAATGGGCGGAGCCCAAGGGATTTGGCCAGGCAGTAAAACTATGTTGTGTGTTACTATAACGGTGGATATATGTCCCTGCAATGTTCCAAACTCCTGTGATCTACAAGTCCCCTTTGGGTGGTTATGATGTGTCTGTGCGAGTTCATGAAGCATAACAAATGCCCTTTTGTGGTGGGGATGCTGACAGTGGGGGAGGCTGGGATTGTCGGGGGGGGGCAGAGGGTGCCTGGAAAATCTCTGTACTTTGCAATCTGCTGTGAACCTGAGATGGTTTTAAAAAGTCTGTTGAAGAAAAAAATTTCACTCTTGCAGCCTCCTCCTGGCAACTCCCTGCAAATGAGTATCTTCTTCCTTTGTCCCTGTAAGAAAGCTGAGACCAGTAGAAAACAGCAGGAAGGCAGCTTTGTAGGAAGATTCAGGATTTAAGCAGTCGTTGGAGTAAAGGAATGATTCCCAGGTCTGTGTCCACAATCCATAGCTGCTTGCCACTTGTGCTGGGCTTCTTGAAGAGAAAGACAGATCTTATCCTGGTCTTAATAAGTCTTTTTTTTTTTCCCCCTTTCATGGCTATGACATCATGCTTAACCGACTGAGCCACCCAGGTGCCCCCTATCATGGCTATGACATTCTGGAACAAATTACTGAGTTATGCTTATGTGTGGCTTTTTTTCTTTCTTGAGCTTTTTCAAATAATTAAAAAAAATTTTTTTTAATGCTTTTATTTATTTTTGAGACAGAGACAGGGTGCGAGCAGGGGAGGGGCAGAGAGAGGGGGAGACACAGAATCTGAAGGAGGCTCCAGGCTCTGAGCTGTCAGCATAGAGCCCGACGCGGGGCTTGAACTCACGGACTGTGAGATCATGACCTGAGCTGAAGTCGGACGCTTAACTGACTGAGACTCCCAGGCGCTCCCAGATAATATTTTTTTTAACATGATGATTTCTGAGTTCTGAATGCACCTGCTGCAGTGTATAAGAGTCAGTGCCTCGACCGAGGGCCTGCCCATCTCCTTGCTCCTGTCAACATCCTAGCACCCCAGGGAATTGGGGAAGGTGGGTGCTGTTTTTGCTGCTTGTACACAAGGGAAAGGCTCAGAGACACTGAGACACTGGTAGGAGGCTGAGAGCCAGGAACGTAGACACTTGGTCAAGTTCAGAAGACAAAGTCCTGTAGACCATTTCATGATGGGCATATGCGAATGTGTGTTGTTCTCCATTAAGAGATTCTCCTTTAAAGACATTTCTTCCTTAGTTCAGTTGGGAGCCTGGCTCTCTTCTTCGGAAGGTATCTTGTGCCTACTGGGTGCCCAATAGGTGCTGACCGATGAATGAATGAACGAATATGTGAGCTCTGGGCTGTTGCAACTCCAGGCAGGGCACAGCTGAGGCAGGTACAGGCTCCTCGGCTTTATCTGCTTTGCGTGCTGGTTCCCGTCTCCCAGGGCAGGGCTCTGACGTTCACACGTGTGTGCTTGTGTGACGTAACCTGCCAAGTGTGCACTTCCACTGTAAGATGGATTAATGTCCCCGTGAGGCGTCGATAAAATCCAAGTTCTTACATCTATGCACGTGACTCGTAACAGTTAACTGTTCTCTGGGGTCGAACACAGAGTTTGGAATTGGACGGATCTGGATTTGAATTCGCTGCTCTCGGCGTTGAATCTCCTTCATCTCGTTGGCGTGCCTGTAAGAGGACTGGAAGATAGGGACCCATGCAGTTGCTCTGTGGCCCTGGTGAGGTCGTGGGCCTGAAATGCTTTGCCGGGGGTGCTGGTATTCTCATCCAGTCCTCCAGAAGGGAAGTTTCTAGAACTCAGGGCGGCGTGCTGCATCTTCCCTCCATGCCCCCGGACTCTGGCAGGGTCTCTGTCTGCTGTTTTCGGCCCTCCTGGTGTGCTGCTTCTTCTGTCTCCCCACCCCCATCCCCTGGAGGAGTGCCCCCTCCCCCCTGGCCCAGTGACCAAGCTCACACCGGTCTCCGGGCCTTTGCATGTGCTTTTTGCCATGTGGCATGTTTTTCCTCCACGTAGCAGCGCGGCCGGCTCTGCTCAGAGGGGCCTTTCCGGAGCACTTCGTGTGCAGTGACACTGCTGTCCCTTCGTTTGCCCTTGGCCTTGCTTTCCTTTCCTCTTGGCATCCCTGACCACCCTCTCGGTGCCGTGTGCCTGTTGGCTGGATTGTCTCCCCTGCTAGAGAGGAGGCCTCCTGCAGGCAGAGACGTGGGTCTGTTCTGGTCACTTGCCTTTCACCAAGAAGAGTGCTTGTACCTTGTACGGGCTCAGTGCCTACGTGTCGACCCAGTGATTGTTTGGGGTCTTCCGCACTGAGCCCTCAGTGACCCAGGGCAGGGACACCTCAGACCTCCCTCCTCACTGGCACCTCACAGGGTCCACTTTGTCCCTGCACAATGCACAGGTTTCGTACCGTCAGAAGCTTGATGGGGGAGTCAGGGTGATGACCGCCTACTTGTGTCCATGTGGTGCCCAGGGGACTGCTCTGCTTTTAGAGACAGGACGGTCTCTTTCTTTGTTGCCACCTCATCCAAATGGAACAGCCTCTAGAGGCTGAGGAGGAGCCTCTCTAATACCTTTCCTTCCTTTTCTTGCCCTGAGCCCCGGACCGTGGAATATCCTTTTCCCTCCTGCAGCCTGAGGACAGCATTAGTCCTGTGGCCCCATTTCTTGCCTTGGGGTCTTTGGCGGGCGTCTTTCTCCCTGGGCATTCTGAGTATGAGGGGACCCAGAGGACCCACCTGTTGGTCTCCCCCCCCCGCCTTACTTCTCTTTCCACTCCTGCAGTTTCTTCATACCCCGGGAGCTGGGATGGTGACGTGCATTTCTTAGATGTGCATAACGAATTAAATGAGATAGTGCCAAGGGCTCTGAACTAGAGCTTGGCAAGTCGAAGGATTTCAATTTTAACTAAAAGGAAGAAACCAAAACTCCTGTCTCTTTCCAAAAGAGGATTTGAAGTAGCGTCTTAAGATAGCCTTTGCAACGTGCCACAGGTTGTGAGTACTTTGGCCCGAGGTGGAGATACAGGTTGCAGAAGATGGGCGGGGGAGGGTTAGGGCACATTGTGGTTGCCACACGGATGTGAGCACTTCCCAGACAGGCAGTTTTGGCTGGGAGCTTTCTAGCAGCCAGTCCCAAGGGGGGAAACCATTCACAAGGTTTGTCAGGGGTTGAAAAACAAAACAAATCCAGAAGGTCTGGGTCTTGAGATCCGAGTGATAGGTGAACGACATCTTTCACATGAGGATGGGTTGAGACAACAGTTACGTTTGCAGATCAGAAACTCGGATGCTAATCTAAAAGCATGGTTTTCTAGCCATGCTTTCTTAAGTTGAAGGTGTCCAGAAGAGTAGCCCCTATAAATAATTACGGACTGTGCACTGGACAGGCAACCCCTTTTCACTGTCGCCTGTGTACGAACTATAGAGAGCCGTGTAGGACTAGACCAGATCTCTTCGTAAACTCGGGTAAGTATTTGTAGGTCTGTGTGGAGCCCTATGTCTCTCAATCGGCTCTTTCTCCTCTGTTGATAAACGGTTGTAACTGGGGGTGGAGAGGATCCTTGTTCAGAGCAGATGTTGTCCGGTACCAGGGACTCGGAACAGCGTTTAGGAGCTGCCAGGCCGTCTCGTCCCGCAGCAGCTGACGGAGGGGAGCCCTCCACGCTCCTCGTGCGGCCCCGCCCTCCCGTTTTCGTGGGGCTGAGAAGTGATCAGCTTGGGCCCGTTGGGTCTTGCAGGCTGTACAGGAATTAATCTTGAAAGGGAAAAGGGGAGCTCGTCTAGACAGCTTGCCCTCAATAGCACTCGATGCATGTCTGTGAGGGGACGGCTGTAACACGCGGGGTCTGCTGGTTAATCTCAACCGTGCTTTCTTCCCTCAGATGAACTGCGCCAAGCCATCGTGGCCATGATGACCCGGAAAGACGAGCTGGAGGAAGAGAACAGGTAGCCTGACCGTCAGGCCTGGAGGGTCGTCTCTCCGACGTCCCACCTCAGGAACGTGGGGGGTCCCAGACGGAGGGAAGAGTGCTTGGTTGACAGAATTGTGATCGGTGGTTCCTTTAGTGTGAGACGAGCCACTTTACTGTTGGCAGGGGATGAAAACCTTACAATCCGGGCTCTACCTTGGAACAAACTAAGAATTTGGTAAAGCAGTCTTTTAAAAAATTTCTCTTGTAAAAGAGCCTCTGGGATACAATTCACACATTATATCATCGACCCACTTAAAGGGTACAGTTCAGTGGTTTTTGGTGTTTGTGGACATACGCAGCCATCACCAAGGTCCGCTTGAGAACGTTCTCCCCTCCTCGAAAAGATACCTCCAGTCTTCCTCCTTCCCCCCGCCGCCCAGAGCAGTCTTTGGAGTGATCTTCGAACTGAGAGCCTATCGTCCCGTGTTCCAAGCATTCAGACACTTAGTTTTCTCGCATCGGGGGTACCCAGGGCAGGCCGCCTGCAGATGGACAAAGGTGCAGGGCTCTGTTCGTGTGTGGTTTCCCGTTGAAACCAATGGTAGATGGCCACATTGTTGCCACCCGGCTGCCTTGAACGTGAACTTCTCAACCGCCAGGACCTTGTCTTGGCTACGGGGCGGTGGGTGGAAGGATTTGCCCGCAGTTGTCGGTGAGGCTTCTGTGAGCCCGACGGTGCTGCGTCCTGGGGGGTTCGGGCAGGTGCCCACGTGAGCCTGCACGTGCGGGTTCCTGGGGCTTTCTCACTCTTTCCCTCAGGGTAGGAATTTGGTGTCCGTGGTGCCAACCCATCACAATTGTCCTTTTTAAACCTCCTCTTGGGCCCTGCTTCCCAAGCTTCTTCCCCATCCTGTATGGAAACCCATAAAAGCAAACAAGCATGATTTCTAAAAAGAAAAGATAATTTTTTAAAAAAGAGATCTTCAGACAGCACGATTTTCCAACCAAAATAAGGAGGGGCTTTAAAAGGAGGGGCTTGTAGACATTAGAGCATTGTTTTTCCTTGCTGCAGCTGGAACTGTTCTCTTGCAAGAAGCCATAGGTTTTGTCTTACCTTATGAAGAAAGATAGTCCCTGTCTGTTAATTTCTCCTTTCCAGAAAACAAAAACAAAAACAAAAACCGGACCATGTTTGTGTTGGGGGGTTCCGGGCCCCAGGAAGGGAATTTTCTCAAAACCCTGAAGGAACACAGGCCTCAGAGTTGAATGAGCGACAGGGCTGGGTGCGTGCCAAGCTCACCGCCACCCCTGTGCATCTATCCTGGTATCAGCTGGCCTGTGTACAGTTTTAGGATAGTAGGTGCCCCAAAGTCAGTTTATGTTTGCCGGAAAAAGCCGTTTGAGGTCCCCGAGACCATCAGAACCATGTATGGCTCACTCCTCGGCGGCAACCTGTGGTTATTTCGGGAAGAGGTGCCATCTTGTTTGCTTTGCAAGACCAAGGGTGACCAGCAAATGGACGTATTTTGGAAGGCGAGCTCCCAGACATAGTGTGAAACGGGATCCACGCGATGTCTAACTAGACCGCTCCATAGAACGTCGTATCTGTCGTTTTCACCTGGAGATGGCAGGGGGCAGGGTTACAGTGCACGTTGGGGCAGCTTTGGAGTTGAGGGTGGGCCTCTGTCGGTGTTCCTCACGGACGTCTCAGAGGACGCGTGTGGCCTGTCCTGGTACCCGCTCCTGTCTCTTTTCTGGGGTGACTGTCACAAAATGGTCTCCCTTAACGTGCCGCCCCTTTGGGTGGGATGCCTTGAAAGGGGCTTGCCTGGGATTCTCTGAACTCCTTGTCTCCCCTTGATGGGCCCCTCCTATGGGCTGTCGGGGGCACGGATCCCGGGCCACGTCCTCCTCCTTACTCTGAGGCCCTTAAGCCGAGTTTGGGATCTCTGTAAATACCCTGACGCGAGATTCCAGTTTGCGGGGGCCCCTGGAGAAAACGGAGGGGTTAGGACTTGTGTAAACAACTGTGTTCTGGACCAGTGGACTCTGCCGACGGCATCTGAACGGATCGGGCCCCCTTTTCCCAGGTCTTTGCGGAACCTGCTCGACGGTGAGATGGAGCATTCCGCTGCGCTCCGGCAGGAGGTGGACGCGTTGAAAAAGAAGGTGGCCGAGCAGGAAGAGCGGCACGTCACGAAGGTCCAGGCGCTGGCAAGGTAGGGGGGCGGAGGGCCCGAGAGGCGGGCGTGGGCGGCGGCCGTGTAAGAACCCAGGCACGGCCTTCACTGGCGCTTGGAATGAAAAAAAAAAAAAAAAAAGGAAGAAACCAACGGAAATCAGCGCGTTTGAAACCTTCATGTAACTTTTTGCATAAGTACCGAATGATGTGTGTGCCCACGGTTCAAAACGCAAGGGGTAGTAGGTAGGGCTAAGTGATCCCCAGCTGCCCCGCTGGCCCCCTGCAGGCGGGCCGTGGGAGCGATTCTGGAGACACTCCTTAGCTCCATGTGGCCACTTCGTTTCTTCTTTTCACCTCCTCCTCCCTCCTCCCTCCTCCCTCCCCCCTTCATGAGAAGTGGTCGTGTATTGTACAGTGCACTCACCTGGCCTCACGGAGCTTGTTCTGTGTGGGTGCACGGGGGCCTGCCGGCTGCGTGAAAGCTCGTGACGTTTCTCGGTCTGCGCCACAGTTCATCCGACCCGCGTGCCGACTGCCAGCCCTTGGAGGTGGTTTGTGACCCTTTGCTGATAACGGTGTTTGTAGTAATGCCACAGCGATTTGCGTTTGTGACTTGATTCTCCTATGACTATATTTATTGGAAAAACTGCCAGAAGTGGAATTGCTGGGTCCAAGTGCCGTAGTTTTCTAAGGTGAGTGGAGGGCACCTCTCCCCTCTCCTCGGAGGCTGGGCCAACGTGTACCCTGGAACAGCAGCCAAGAGGCCTGCTCCCGCCCGTCTGGGCCCGAAGGGGCCGCGTCCCCCCTGTGGGTCCCCGACGGCATCGCCGGGAAAAAGTGGCCCTGACAGAATTTTCGTCTGCGTTTTCCTAATGAAGAGTAAGGTTAAGCGTCTTCTTGTTAAAGAGCCATTTTATTTCCTTGGCTGGGATTTAGTTTATATTTTATTAAAGAAAACTCATAATCTCCAGTCGGATAAAAATGTGGATTTTCCTGAATTTGTTCACGTGCCAAAGATCGTTAGGTACTCCACTTGAGGTCTGTAGCCTGTCCTTTGTCAGTCTGCTTCTCTGAACCACTTCCATTTCATGTTAATGACTTACATGCCCGGATGTGGCCTTTCATTGAGTTAATGTCCCACGTTAAAATAACTCCCATTTGTTGGACATTTGAGAGTTTGGGTTTGTTTCCTTTTGTAGGTAAGATAAGCAGTTCATTGGTGGTTCTTTAAAGCTACTTTAAAATAAGACCAGGGGCACGTGGATGGGTCAGTTGGTTGAGCGTCCGACTCTTGATTTCAGTTCCGGGTCATGTTCGGTTCCTGAATTTGAGCCCTGCATCGGGCTCTGCCCTGACAGCCCAGAGCCTGCTCGGGGTTCTCTCTCCCCATGCTCTCTCTGCCCCTTCCCTGCTTGTGCGTACGCGCTCTCTCTGTCTCTCTCTCAAAATAGATAAACATTAAAAATAAGACCAGGAGATGGGGTTGTCTGGGTATGTAGGGGAGTCCAGAGCTCTGTAACTGATAGCAGCATTTACTGCCCTGGTGCTGCTGGGTGATGTGGCACTAATGGAGTTGTTACATACATGTCCTCGAGAGGTGGTGCCATGATCCCGTATCTAACTTTAATTAGAACGTCTTCATGTTTGACGGTGACCTCTCAAGAGCATCCGACAGTTAAAGGACTATGATGAATACAGTCCTAGGTTTTCTCCCCTGGACCACCATTTAGCCTGGCCACACCAGGAAACCGTGGTATCATTGTGTTTGCTTACAATAAAGGTTGGCGTCTGTAGAGACTCTGGTTCTGAGCCACAGACAGACTTCTGTTCTCGGTCGTTCTTGGATTGTGCTAGGAGTCGGCTTAGCCTGGAGTCCCCGCTGCATCACTTGCAGATTGTGTGTTTCTGGGTGATTTCTTAGTGGGAATGAGTGTGCATTTCCTCGTTTACGAACTAGGATGGTCGTATGCAACAGAAAGGACAAAATGATTGTACTTGAAAGGACATGAGGCCCTAGACACAAGCAGTTAGGTGTATTTTACAGTAAGTGTGTTTCAGGACCTGATAATTCTGGGGAGAATTTTAGCCCATGAGTGGAAAAGAAAAGCTTTTTTTTTTTTTTTCCCTCACTTAAGAGAGGGTGTGAGTGGGGGCACCTGGGTGGCTCAGTCGGTTGAGCGACCGACTTCTGCTCAGGTCATGATCTCATGGTTTGTGAGTTCAAGCCCTGCATCGGGCTCTCTGCTGACGGCTCGGAGCCCGGAGCCTGCTTTGGGTTCTGTGTCTCCCTCTCCCTCTGCCCCTCCCCCACTCATGCTCTGTCTCTCTCTGCCTCGGAAATAAATAAACACTAAAATTTTTTTTTTTTTTTAAAAAGAGAGGGTGTGAATGGAAGGAAGGGAAGGAGAGAGGAAGGGAGGATCTTAAGCAGGTTCCATGCTCAGTGCAGAGCCCAACATGGGGTTCAATCCTATAGTCATCACATGGGATCATCACTTGAGTTGAATTCAAGAGTCAAACTTCATTTTTTATGTTTATTTATCTTTGAGAGAGAGAGAGAGTGAGTGGGGGAGGAGCAGACAGAGAGGGAGTCACAGAATCCGAAGCAGGCTCCAGGCTCTGAGCTGTCAGCACAGAGCCCGACGTGGGGCCCAAACCCACAAACCACCTGATGGTGACCTGATCGGAAGTCGGATGCTTTACTGAGTCACCCAGACTCCCTTCAAGGTCAAACTCTTAACTGACTGAGCCACCCAGGTGCTCCTTAAATTCTTTGTTTTCTTAGCTGTCAGATGAGGATAAGAAAATCCTGTACCTCACTGTTGTTGCAGGATTAAATGAGAACCCATATGTCGGCTCAGTAAATGTGCCTCATAAATGCTCAGTAAATGTTACCATCATTTTTCTTTAGTACAATAATTACATTACTAAGAAACCTTACCCAATCAAAACCTAAATTTTAATGGCAGTGGTGCAGAAAGAATTAAATGCTAAGCTCTTTCAGACCCTAAGAAGTGAAATTATTTCTGCTGTATATATTGGAGTACTCAGGGTGTTCGTGTGGATGTGTGTTTTACTGGCTTTGAGTGTGGTTGCACAAGTGAAAAACCCCAGAACAAATCCAGCATTTTATCACATTCCTTTTTGCTCAAAATCAATGGCTTTCCTTGGTGCCGTCGTGGCTCAGCCAAGAACAAGGTCATTAAACCAGCCCAGTGCTTTTAGGGCCCCAAGCCGCTGCTCAGTCCTGAGGTGGACGTATTTACCGTCAGCAGCACGTCAGGGCATGTGAATCTCCTTCCCTAAATGATTGCCTCCCTTCCTACTGAATTAAGAACACTCAAGTGATGAGACAGGTGTTCACAGGAAGAAGACCTTTCCGTGAGAACTGCCTGGGAGAGAAGCAAGTGACCTGGGTTGTTGGACGATTGCTGGCCTGTTGTCTGTTTAGGCTCATTTTATTAGGTAGCTTTTGCTGTGTAAAAAATTATTTCTAAGCTTGGCCGTTTAAAACGCAAAACCAGGGTCCTCTACAATTCTCGTGGGTTGGGAATCTGCGAATGGCTCAGCTGGGAGGTGGTCCGTCAGAGTCGGTCACAAGGCTGCAGTCCTCTGATGGCTTGGCTGGGACTCGAGGGCCCGCTTCCGAGCTCACTCGTGTGGCCGCTGGTGACAGGCCTGTGTTTCTGCCACAAGGGCCTCTCGAGTAGAACTGCTCACAACACAGCAGCTGGCTTCCCGGGGTGAGTAAGCAGAGAGCGAGAGCACCTCCCCCACCCGGAAGCCACGGTGTCTCTTGCAACCTAATGTTGGGAGTGAGACCCTATCAGGTTCACTGTTCTCTGTGGTCACAAAGATCAACCCTGGTTGAGTGTGGGAGGAGTCTACACATGAATGTGATGACCACGAGGTAGGGATCGTTGGGGGTCAGTTTGGAGGCTGCCCTCCATGCCCACCAGGATTCTTTCACCCCCTGGGGTAGACCCTATCCCAGTCTTTCTTGGTGGGTGTGGTTCTTCGTTCCCGTTGTGTGTGATTCTGTGGAAACGACCCTACCACTGCCCAGCTGGGTTCCAGAGCAGGGTAGGTGGACCAGGCCTGGACAGCCGGCTTGTTCTATTTCCTGGTCACTGTGATTGGCTCACAGAAGGTCACGTAGCCAGGTTGATGAGGTCTTCTTGAGGGCCTTCTTGAGAAGGTTATACTATAAGCCAGGAGTTGTTGGGTGCAGTCTTTGCTGCTGTGTGGGAAGATCCTGACCCCAAATGGCAACAACACAGTGAAAAATGGAGACAACCTGGCAGGTTCTAATGATAGACCTCGAGCTCCTGGATCCAGCCTTTCCTGAAGCTGTTGTTCTTCTGGACTTGGCAGTTACATGCACTAATACATTCCTTCTGTTACTTGGGCCTCTTTGTAACTGGTCTTCTGTGTTAACAATCCCGAGTCCTATCTGACCAGGCTTCTTTTTTTTGGATAATAGCGGATTGGAGTGAGTTGTGTTTCCTCCATACCTAAGTAAAATCGCTGCCTTAACCATGAACCTGTCAGGTCCGTGAAGAGATGCGCATCTGGTCATGACTGTGAAGGCCATGTCCTGAGGGGAACCCGGTGGGTTGACGGAGCCCTGCTCAAGGCCTTGTCTTCCTGTGTTCCGTCAGCACCAGCCCCACTATTACTCTTGGTCACACCTTTACCTCCTGTTCAGGACGTTTGGTGTGCGAACAAGAACGTGTTGCTGGTTGTGTGATGGAGCCATTCCCTTTACACTTCTGAGCCTCTGGTTCCTCGTCTATTGAAAACGGAAGAGGTGGTGGGTGTGCCTGGGTCCTCTCCCTGCCTCCCGTGGGAGGACGAAAAGCAGGACGCTGTGTGATGTGTCGTAGTGATGGCTGGCGTGCCAGGGCTGTGTCTGACCCTTGGCTGGGGAAGCAGCGCAGCGACCCTTCCCCTGGCTGGGCCACCTCGCACATTCTCACGTCTCCCTTTCCCTGTCTGTGAACTGATGCGTGATAATCTTAGCCAATGTCACTAAGCTTTTGGCTGTAGGAACCCAAACCAAATTAGCTTGGATCAACAGGGCAATTTTATGTTGATGTGGCCGGTCCCTGTCTTCAGGACCCGGGTTCTCTCGGGAGGTCCTCGCTCTGCCCTTGGCCCTGTGTCCTCTCTGTTAGTGTTCTTGGGCAGGGCCTTGGCACGTAGCAGTAAAGAGGGCCTCTGCTAACGCCAAGCCTCGTACTGGATCTGAAGAGAAGAGACTCTGTCCTGATGTCCAGGTAGAACATCTTCGACTCCACTGGGCCTGTTGTGGGCAGCAGCGAGCAGAAGGCCATGGTTGACTGCCATGTGGTGACTGGCAGATAAATCATGTCTGTTGCACTTTGGCCTAAGCTGGTGGGGACAAGGACATGAGCTTTTTTGCTCCTCAAGCCCTGAGCAGAGCTCCAGGCTCCTTGTAAACGCTCACTACGTGGTCCCTGATTTCTTCTTAGCTGGCGCATTGGCCATGGGTGGCTACAGATGCCGAGGCTAGAACAAGAGCTTGCGGGTTCTTCCCTTATCCCGGTTTCTCCCTGCAGTGAGTACCTCAGAGCCTTTGGCCTCTCACTGGCCTTCACTTGACCTTCAGCTCCTCCCGGTGTGATTTTTGCCGCCCCGTGTGCCCAGCGTCCCTTTATTGGTCTCTGTGGGGCTGCTGAGTAGTTGCCTGCTGTGACAGTGTCCTGTTGGTGGGCCAGAACTGTACTACACCATCTGTAAGGGAAGGCTGGATGAGGATCTTGGGAGCCTCGATCCTATCATTCCACTCGCTGTCCCCTGGGAGACTTTGATTGGCTTTCTATGAAGGCTTTAAATCTGTTTCTGCCCTAAGTCTGTCTCTGCCTTTTTCTCGTTGTTAAATTAGAAAAATGACATGAGTATGCTTTTTGTGGAAAAGGACAGAACGTGTCTTCAACGTCCTTCTGAAGGCATTGATGGTTTTGTTTTGTCTTAGCAAGTCTTTATTTTAATTCTAGTTAACATACAGTGCGATAGTCGTTTTGGGAGTAGAATTCAGTGATTCATCACTTACATACAACACCCAGTGCTCATCTTACAGGTGACGCCCTACCCACACTGATGATGTTTTTAATCCCAAGAGTCCAATAGTCAGTGTTGAGAAGGTCACACGCAGGTCCTACGTCCTCTTTTCTGTCTTTCCTTGGTTGGATCTTAATGTCCAGTGATAATTTGACCTCGTCAGCAGTCACCGAATCTTGTCGACTTGGGGTTCTCAGGCTCTAGAAGAATCTCTATTCTTTTTTTAAAATAAATATTTGGGAAAAAATTTTTGATAAGGTCCCCTTTACTGAAATGAAATACACAGTTACAATAACCTATGGATTAGAGCTAATTATTTAAAATTGAGTATAACTCCCTAACATCTATGAAGGAGAAAGCTGAGGAAAGTAACATGTAATAAAAGGTAGATTTCAATATATTATTGGCCGGGCATGGCTTTGATGGAGAACATGATGCGGTTAAGTGCTTGCACCTACTTACAACGCATGAATTTGGTTTTAAAGGCAGTACAGGAAGAAGATCACCAGGCATTCTTGATAAGAACAGAAAATGACAGAGCAGAGTGTATGTGGGTGGATTCTTGGGTAAAAACTAGTATGTTGTGTGTATGTGAAATGAATTGTAGACTCAGACTATAGATGAACGTTGCACCCATGTGAAGGGTCCTAGGACAGTTGAAAGGACAATGGGATGTAGGTTGCTCTAGGGTGTGGGGCTGCCTTGGCCACCAGGACTGCTGGTGTCTCTGCCCACCCTCCCCCACCCCCCGCCAGCCCACCATAGTCACCAGGGGGGCTTTAGAAACACCAACGTCCATACCTCTAGGAGGCATTCCAATGCCATTTGCAAAGGTGCCATCAGAACTGGGTGTTGAGGAGCCTTCTGGTCCATTTTCACTTGCTTGAGTCCTTGAGAGTCTTTAGCCAAGAACTAGACCATGACCACACTGAATTCTCTGTGGAGCCCCCTCTGTGTGTGCCAGCCTACTCTGGTGCTCTTGTCCCTCACTTCCCCTTGAACACGAAGCTTGCTTTCCCCAAGGTCGCTGGCTCTTATACTTGGCTGAGTCGCATTAGCTGAATAAGTTGTGCTCTTCATCATTCTCCACAAGCCCTTGTCAGCGGCTGACAGTCCTTTATGACTCCGGAGCAGCCAAGGAGAGTTAAGTGCATGGGGTGGAGCAGGGAGGAGTAGAAGACGCACACGTTGGGGCTGGAGACAAGATGGTCAGGGGGAGCCAGTTTCCTGAAGTTTAATGCTTCCGAAATTCAGTGAAGGATGGAGTCAGAGACCAGATGCAGCTGGCTGTAACCTGTAGGTGTGACAATGGAGGCGCAGATATATAGATATCTTCATATGTATGTGTGTATGTATGTATACGTATGTATGTAAAGATTTTAACCTTTTGGCTGACATTTTTGCTTGTATTCCGGTAGACTTGGCCCTTCTTAGCGGGAAGAGTAGTGTAATGGTCTGGGGCAAGTCTTGCATTGGAGCCCTCCTTCTCAAGGTCAAGAGTAGGGTAAGGTGAGTGAGAAACTCCGTCTGAAGGTCATGTAAGTACTTTGGCCACTTGTATTGTGTGATTTCGGGTGGTAATTGTACCCCTAATGCTTCTCATGTAGAAAACTGGGATAATCTTCTCACTCTTACAGATACTATTCAAGAGCTAATGAATGAAGAGGGCTAAGCGCAGTGAGTACCCTGAGTAAGTACTTAGGAGAAGCCAGCCATGGTCGTTAGTGTTTTCGTGGAAGTAAATTATGCCTCCGTCCAAGCTTGCAAAGAGTCATTGTCTGGAGTTAATCTAGCCTGATGTTGCTCAGATGTAACTAACTTTCTAATAAAGAATTCTTGGGGTTGAAGTGCTAAATGCCTCGCTTAGACTTGGCTGTATATTACATTCACCAGGGGAGCTTTGAAAACTGTGTCTACCCAACCCCCCCCGAGCTCCCCCCCCCCCCCCCCGGTCCCCTAGGAAAAACCTGTCCACGCTGTCCCTCCAGACCAATTACGTCCAAATCGCTGGCAGCAAAACCCACCCTGCCTCAGTAAGTAATTTCAGGGTGTAGCCAAGGTGGCTGGTGGTGGTAGAGGTTTAGAGCAGCCTTCGTCAAACCCGAATGTCTCCACCAGTGCCCATGGCGATCGTGGCTGGGTGGGGCCTGTCAGCAGGTGTCTCTCACAAGCTCCTGGTGCTGTTGATGCCTTGGGTTCCTGACCCACACTCTAAGCAGTAGGGATGTGAAAGGGGTAGTTCTCTGAAACCACCTGGGCTTGTAGAAAGCTCAAGGCTCTTGTGATTGTTTTTTTTGTTTCTTTCAGTGCCAAAGAGGGAGTTAGTTTTGTTTGCAGGTTTTTTTTTAAATGTTTATTTAATTTTGAGAGAGAGAGAGAGACAGAGCAGGGGTTGGGGAGGGGCAGGGGGAGACAGAAGGAGACACAGAATCTGAAGCAGGCTCCAGGCTCTGAGCTGGCAGCACAGAGCTCGACGCGGGGCTCGAACTCACGAACCGTGAGATCAGGACCTGAGCCGAAGTCGGACGCTTAACCGACCGAGCCACCCAGGCACCTCTTGTTTGCAGTTGGAAAACTAGAATACTGTGATCCACTACAAGAAAGATTTACCATTCCCATTTGCCATTTTGCTTTTGCTTTTATTTTTAAGCTAATGATGAGAATACCATGTAGGTTTGCTTTTGGTGGGTTTTGAAGGATCTGCATTTGAGCTTTTAGCATGAGCCCAGCATCCTTCGGCTTGATTTGCTCCTTTGATGTGGAATTGGATGCTTTCATGTTCAGATGCATGCAGGTGGGATGCCAGGGCAGGATTCTGCCGTGACTAGGCAGCTGGAGAGTTCTTGAGAAAGCTCTGGTTTCCATGTTTTTTTTTTTTTTTTTTTTTTTTTTTAAATCACCTTTAAATTGTAAAAGCACCATATGCTGAAATGGAAAAGAGCATCCCAAATCTCCCAACACCAGCCTAACGATGTTCTCCCCACTTAGTCCATTTCAGTACGATTTTTACCTGGTTCTACCACCATCAGTGTGTGCGTGCATTTTTTAATAACATTTTCTTGCGTTTCTCTGTAGACTTCAAATTATGTTTAGAGATCTCCCCCTCCCCCAAGAATATAAAAATGTACAAATTGTAGTCCTTAAGTCTGAGACTAAGAGAGGTTTAAAGAAGAAAATCCTCTGGACGCAATTACCGTTCATGTCTTT
Organism: Panthera uncia; assembly: GCF_023721935.1. Lineage (NCBI taxonomy): Eukaryota > Metazoa > Chordata > Mammalia > Carnivora > Felidae > Panthera > Panthera uncia. The sequence goes on from NC_064815.1 coordinate 4,724,118, forward strand.
TATTTATTACTGATGAGCCCCTTTATCCCAATTCATCTTATGTATGTATTCATTTTACATAATTCAGATCATTCTGAATCTGCAAGTTGGTCTGCTTTGAAAAGCAATTAGCATCCCATCATGCAGGTTTCCTCACGCTGTTCACTTCTGTGGGCATCCCTTTCAGAGGCCGTGTGGAAGTCTGTTTGGCTTTGGCCTTGTTTCTCACACTATTTCCTTAACCATTTCTCTCCACTCTTTTCCAACACCCACACCACCCCCCTCCACTGTAGGAGTAGGATTTCTACTAATGTATTTTTTGGTAAAGTTCTTTAAAGTCCTTAATCTAGACTTCTAGAAGCTGAGTTTCGATGTTAGAAGATATCTGTAAAGGCCCTTGCTCCATAGGGCCAAAGCCCTTCCCAGGAAAGACGTGTCACCTGATAACCCCTTGGTGATAGGTGGAGGGCCTGCCTCTTTGTCCTTTGTGAAGGCTGTAGAGGAGGCCGCCATATCTGACCAAATAGTTTCCACATGGGCCAGTGTTCGGCTGCTTCTGGTTTTCTGAGATTATAGCCTTGTGTCTCACTTGTTTTTGCCTCTGTCACCTTCTTTCCTCTGTGTGTATGGGCAGGAAAAGGATCGCTGGGCAAAGGATAGGAATGTGTTAATGGCCCAAGTCCTGGGTTGCTCTGGCTCCAGGGTGAGGCAGGAGGATCCACCCAGAGAGCTTCAGCCGGTTTAATAACCTTCTCCTCTCAGCTCCTGCTTCTCAGAGTGCAGAAGTTGAAGGTGTATTTGGCACGGATGATTTTCCAGCTGATTTTTCTTTAGGAAGTAGAGACATGGGGATCATCCTTTCCCCAGACAGAAAAATGAAGAAGCCAAACGTGTTAACACCTGAATCAGAAATGATGAGACAACCTTCTCAAACACCGTGCAAGGTGGACGGTCCTAAAGGTTCTTTCACCCTCCTTTCACAATGCCATGACCCATGTGAGTTTCCTGGATACTTTTTCCGTATGAAAATCGGGGACCGGAAGAGAGGAACTGGAGCATCGTGGCATCTGTTAGAGCAAAATCACGTACAAGGGAGAAAGCCATGTGCTTGTTTATTTTCTCTAAAGCTTCTAGAACCCAATCAAAGACTCCGGTTTTGTTGATGAACTAAAATTTTTAGGGGGAGGAAGCAGCAAGGTATATTTGCACGAACAGCTGCATTTTGCAGCACGTGCCCTCGTCGAACGGCTAGGCGTTAGCGCCATTAGCAGTCGGTGCCAGATGTTCCCCGCAAAATGTGCGCCAAACATGGATTTGGGCGGTTCATCAAGATGCAGAAAAAATCCGCAGCTGCCAAGGGAACGGGGAGAAGGTTGTGTCTGAAACATTGTTGCAGCCCATCAGTTTCCCCATCAGAGCACAGGAGCAGGAGATAAAAAAAAAATTACCCAAACCAGTAACTGTGATAGAACTCTGATTAAAAGGTCACGATAATTATCCACGGAGGAGGGGAACGCGTTTACCGTTCATTAACGTTCCATTTGCTGTATTTTCTAATGAGAAGTCAGTAGAGAAGTCTGGAGGAGTCAATAAAAATAACAAGGGTTTTGAGGGGAAACCGAAGCAGAGCCGGGGAAGGGGAACAATCCGAAGAGAGAGCGGCTCCCCCGAGCGAGTGTCAGCGTCTGTGCTACTCGAGGGAAGTGGTTGAAAGGCCCCAGTCGGACCTGGCTGACCCCAGAAGCTGGAGCCCGGTGCTCAGTTGAACACCCTGGCCTGTTTGCCTGGGGAGAGGCAGAGTTTGTAACCTGGTTATCCGCAGGGAAATTTTCAAGCCTTGCCTTTCCGGTATGGTTCACGAGGTGGCAGTTTCCATGTCCCCGCGCGTGAAGCCTGGGTCTTAAATATAGCTGGCATGTGGATGCCCTGCAGGCGGTGACAGTGACAGTGACAGTGACATCACTGCCAAGCAGCTTCTTGTTATTTTGGAGCCGGGGAGGGGAACAACAGGAAGCTCAGCAGAGGGGAGATATTCTTGGCAGCGGCAGGAATGCGGTTTAAAGAGCGACAACCGTCAAGTCGAGGGCTTGTGGAAGGTGGCGAAGCTTATTTGCTCAGTCAGCTGAGTTCGTGCTGGGTCCCAGACACAATGTACAGACGCGTGAGATGCTCCCCTCCCGCCACACGGCTCCTGTGGCCCAACGACCCTCGCAGAAACCTTTTAAGCGGGAGAACTGTTTCTTCGAACGTGGTCTGTCTCCAGTGCTCCAAATGCAGCCTCGCGGAGAGCAGGGCCGCGCAGTTGGAGGGCGGGGGTCCCGGAACACCACCTCCTGAGCTTTAATAAAAACTCCATCGTGAACCATGCTGAAAAGGCACGTTGTAAATGATTACCTGGAGTGGAAAGAGGTTGGCCTTTCAGTCTGGTTGCTCCTTGTTGCTGCTGCCTCATGGGGCTGAAACCACACGTGGCCTCTACACCTCTTCTCCACTCGACGGTGAACCCAGGGGCTTCACCGAGCGCTAAGTTAAGGGCGTCTTTTTGGATCGTGTTTTCCTCTTCATGGACTAAAAACATTTGGCTGTCAAATTTCCCAGTGGGATCCCTCTCCTTCCCTGTCTTCTCAGTCCCCCTTACTTGTTTTTTTTTTCCCCTAGCTCTGTTATGATGTGCAGTCCGGCTCCTTTTTTTTTCCTTAAGTTGCAAGCCTCGTGAGGGCAGGGACCTTGGTCTCTTTTGTTGAGTGATCTTTCTTAGGGGCCTGCACAAAGCCTGGCACGTGATAGAGCCCAGAAATTTCTTGAAAGAGCAAGTGTGTATAGGTCAGTTTCCTTTATATTGCTCTGCTGAGTTTGGCTTACCTTTCTAAGGTCCTGTCATGGTCTAAGAAGGCTGCTGGATCCCTAGCCATTATATCTGCATTCTCTGCAGCAGGAAAGATGAAGCAGCGGAAGGGGGAAAAAAAAACAAAACCGTTCTGACTTGTTTTAAGGAGGTCACCCACCACTCAGAAAAGTTTCTTATATTTAAGTGGCCTGAACTGTTTCTGTTAGCGATGGTGAAAAATACTTGTTTTTAGTAGGGTACCTCGTCACCCCAGACAGACTGCGGAAGGGAAGAGTTGATATTTTGGAGGGCAGATTGTGGTCTGTGCTCAATGCCTTGTGTGTAGGCCTCCTGCGTTGGAAAAGGTCACTTTTGTTACATACAATGGTGAGGTTCCTTTTTGTGGTCAGTGGTATATTCACTTGCCCCCACAGTGCTGAGCGGAATGGCTTTTGAGTCAGACCTTGGCTCAAATCTTTGTACTAAGCACCGGCTTAGTGCACGAGCCGTGTGACCTTGGGTAAAGTCACTTTACCTCTGTGAGCCTCAATTTTTAAAAGTCTATGAAAGGGTGATAATCTAGTGCATTTTCACGCATGATGGCAAGGATTGAAGGAGATGATGGGATAAAGAAACGTGGCAGGGTGTCTTTGACAAAGGAATCTGTATTCTGCCATCATCTTGATCACCATCTTAGCTTGTTTTGTGGTGTCTAGATTCCAGGGATCCAAGTGTGACAGACGTGGTCTCTGTGTTCCAGAAGCTCACAGAATGGCATGCTGGGCAGGGAGAAGAGTCGCTGTAAGGGGAGAGAGGCACAGACACGGATGTTAGGTTGAAGAAAGCTGCAGGTAGCTTGGGATGGCTACAGTGCGGACTGCTAGAGCCCAGCGTGTGTATGGGGAATGACTACGGAAGGTTCTGGAAGAGTGAACCGGAGACAGATTCCCAAGGTCCCAGTGAGGAGTTTGGCCCTGGTTCTGTGAACGGTGGGGAACTGGCTAAGGCCCTTAAGAAGGAGAATAATTGATCAGGTCTGTTTTGTGCGTCGTTCCCTGTCCCAGGCCCTGTGGAGAACTGGACGGGACAAGGCCGGTCTTAGAGGCCTGAGTGTAGACTGGAGCCATTCGGGCAAGAGGTGGCCGTGGCCACGTCTAGGTAGGGCTGGCGTTTCCAGAGAGAAGACACGGTGGGTGAGACCATGGTGGGTCAACACTGAGGGGTGTGGTGCTGCTTGCCCCGCACTGGATTAGGGTCTGTCTGCCCAGCGGACGCCATTTCCTGGGGGTGAGGGGAGGCTGAACAAGCCGTAGATGAAGGACTTGAGGAGCTCCTCCAGGCAGAAGACCATCTCCCACCCGGGTCATTGCTGCCCCCAGTGTTTTCTCTGCGATGTGCATTTCCTGCCTGAGCACCCTTCCTAGTGGCTGGTCTTTGGGAGAGTGAGGCAGCATGGAAACGTTACGGCTCTGTGCCCGTGACGGCGTGAGGCCCCAGCTGCCGAGCTCATCACTGCCCCATGATCACATCCCGAAGTCGGGTGTGTGGTCCTGCACCCCTTTGTGATGACGGTGGTCGTCACGTCAGCAGGCCCTAAGCCCACAAGGAGGAGGTTGCCCCTGGGTCACCAGGGCAGTCACAACTTGTGATTTGGGCTCCTTTGTGCATGTTGAGGCTCCTCTGTTTTGACTCTTTTATCTGAGTTGGAAATTGTTCAACTGGTCAAGAGATGTGTTTTTTTTTTTTTTTTTTTTTTTTTTTTTGGCAGAGGGATGCGCTGCAGTTATGGGCAGGGGTGGGGTGGTGGGGGGAGATGTGGTGGGGATTTTCTGCCCGGGTGGGCTTCTCATCAGGACGTGGCCTTGGCTTTCAGAGGACCTGAACCGGGCCAAGAGGGCTCTGCCTTTCTCTGCCACAAGGCTGTACGGTGAAACTTGGGATATCTGCTTGCTCATGTTTCTTAACTTTTTTGTGGAGGCATTTTTCAAATACTTAGAATAGTCACACCTACCACCCAGGTGCCCAGCAGTTACTCACATGCTGCCACTCTTGTCTTGCCTGTTCCTCCTCACTGACTGCTTGGTGTTGTGCTGGAGTACTTTAAATTCTAGATACCACGTCACCTGTAAAACGGGTTATATGTAAATCTCTAACAGATAAGGACTCGGAGGGAGAAACATAACCATATGCAGCGCTGTTAGCCGCATTTAATAGAAATACCAGCGATCTCTTGGTATCCTCTAGTTTCTAAATTCAAAGATACTGGTTGTCTCAAATTCTTACAGTGACTTCGTTTGAATCTATTCTGATTTTACTTTGAAAAGTGTAAATCTGCTCACGCCATTCTCCTGATTCAAACTCTGTGCACTCAGGAAAAAAAATCTTGCCTCCTTACCGTGGCCTGCAAACCCTGCACCATCTGGCCTGAGCCTGCCTGCTGGGGGTCTTTGCTGTTTCTTCTGCCTGGAACGTTGCCCCCATAGGTCTTGGCACGGCCACTGCTCTGCCTGGTTTCTGAAGAGAGGGCAGCCTTGTCTAAGCAGGCGTATCTCCCTTTCCTAACCTCTTCTCTCCCTCCCTCCTTGTCTTATGCTTTCTTATTGTTGTTTTTTTTTTTTTTTTTTTTTCAAAATTTTATTTAAACTACAGTTAATATAAGGGTAATATTGGTTTCAGGAGTAGAACTGAGCGATTCATTATTTACACGCAACACCCAGTGCTCCTCACCACAAGGGCCTCCTTAGAGCTCCTCCCCCTTCTAGCCCATCCCCACGCACCCCCATCCTTCAACTCCCTTTGTTCTCCATCTTGAAGTCTCTCCTGGTTTGTTTCCTACGCCCTCCCGTATGTCCACGTGTTTTGTTTCTTAAGTTCAAGGTAAGAGTGAAATCATGCGGTATTTATCTTTGTCTGACAGACTTACTTTGCTTCACATCGTATACTCTAGCTCCGTCATTGCAGATGGCAAGATTTCATTCTTTTCGATGGCTGAGTGATATTCCCTGTATAGTCTGTGTATGTATACATCCCACATCTTCTTTATCCCTTCATCAGTTGATGGACATTGTGGCCCTGTGCGTAGTTTGGCTATTGTTCACGCTGCTGTAAACATCGAGGTGCAACTCTGTATTTTTGTATCCGTTAGGCAAATACCTGATGGCATAGTTGCTGGATTATCGGGTAGTTCTATTTTCAGTTTTTTTTTGAAGAACCTCCACACTCTTTGCCAGTTTGCATTCCTGCCAGCCGTGCAAGAGTGTTCCTCTTTCTTCATAGCCTCACCAACACCTGTTGTTTCTTGTGTTAATTTTAGCCATTCTGACAGGTGTGAGGTGGTATCTAATCATGGTTTTGATTTGTATTTCCTGATGGTGAGTGACGTTGAGCATCTTATCATGTGTCTATTAGCCATCTGGATGTCGTCTTTGCAAAAGTGTCTGTTGATGTCTTCTGCCCATTTCCTAACTGGGTTGTTTGTTTTTTGGGTGTTGAGTTTGGTAAATTATTTGTAGATTTGGGATACTAACCCTTTATCAGATGGTCTTTTTAAAATGTCTTCTCCCATGCTTGAGTCTGCCTTTTGGTTTTGTTGATTGTTCCCTGTGCAGAAGCTTTTTATTTTGATGAAGTCGCAATCGTTCATTTTTGCTTTTGTTTTCGGGCCTTTGGTGACGTGTCTAGTAAGAATTTGCCATGGCTGAGGTCAAACTCCCTCCTGGTTTTAAACTTCTTCACACTGCCTGTCCTTGGACATTTCTTAGTGTTCTTGTTTGATGTAGACCTCCTTCCACTCACGGATGTCTGCCACCTAGGGCTTGGCCCAGACCCGCTTGGCTGTTCTGTTCCCCCAGTGCCTGGCACTTGAGCCGTTCAGCCAGCGCTTGTTACATGAGTGGACGATTATTGAGCACAGCGCCTTTGCACTGTGTGGCCTGGGAGCCAGGAGCACTCACCTCTTGTAGGGAGGACTCATAAAGGGAGTTGGCCTTCCCTTTGTCTTTTTTTTTTTTTTTTGTACTCATAATGTTGGCACAGGTAGGTCAGGCCCTCAGAAAAAGCCATGCTAATTATTATTTACATAATAGTGTATTATTTTATATATTATAAATATATTTATCTGGCAATATATTATAGTTACTATTTATATAATACTGTTTTTATATCAATATAATTTTATATATTATAAACATAATTACCTTATAATATATCATAGTTATTATTTACAGAATAATACTCTGTAGGGCAGGCAGAGTAGCATTGCTGGTTTCTGTAACTCTCTCCCATTAAGAGGAGGTCCCAAATGAGATTTTGAATCCTCCCCTCCCACATTCGGGCTGGGAAACCGGGTTACAGACTGGGAAGTCAGGACCCCGACAGGTGGTCATTTCAAGGTTTGGCCTCCCGGTATCCGGAGAGTAGACCGTGCGGCCTGACGGGTTGCGCCCCGGGCTTCACAGGAGGACTGTTGGGGGAGCCTGCAGGTTGTGTGCTGCAAGCCCCAGGTGCCTCCCTTCTGAGGACCTCAAGTTGCTCCTGCAGAAGGTGGGGCGAGCCAGCACCTCCAGAGCAGCGGCCAGCAGGGCCTTCCCTGGGCTCTTTCTGTGCCGCACAAGGGCCGCTGTAACTGCTGACTGTGTCCGGCCTGGAGATGAACGAACGTGGCCACAGCTCCCTGAACAGATGCTGTCCGTTAACCGGAGCTGAAACGTGTTTTTTAACTACTTTTCTTCCCCCCCCCCCCACCCCCCTTTCCGAAGTGTTTTCTGTGCCCCAGGGATTGTTTGGTCTATCAGCTCAGCTATTCCTCACAGCAGCCAGTGAGTCGGGTCCTGTGCTTCTCCGTTTACAGGAGGGAGGCCAAACTCACACACCTACACAGAGGCGGGGCTGGGGTTTGAACCTCTGTCGGCCTCCCGACTCTGTTGTCAGGTGCCCTTGACATCCCTCTTCACGGTCATCAGGGTGGTATTAGCACCGTGTGAGAGTCACAGTGCGTCTCTTGCAACGTTGTGATTTGTTTTTGTCCCAACCCTGGCTGTTTGCAGTCCAGGATAACGATGGTTGAAAGGGGGTCGCCTCCTGCATTTTCGTAGTCCCAAAATAGCGCCTGGTTCTGAAGCTTCTGTCTGGCTGCCCCTCTCAACCCCTTGGCCACTCTCCTGCTACGTGTGACGCAGGCTTAAAGCTTCTTTCTGGTGACTGTCCCCTGTATTGCTTTTCCCTGAATCTTCACGGAGAACTTGAGAATGCAGCTTTCCTGGAAAGTTTTATATAGCAAGACATGTTGACAGGAAGACCGATCGTGGGGCTCTAAATTGAAGAAAAACAGGCAGCAATTTGTCTGATGCATTCCAGTTCTGTTCTTTTACCTTCTTCGAGTCTGAGTTATGGAGACAGTTTCCTCTCGCTTCGGAGGTTAAACTGCTAGGCGGTGTTTTATTGGGGAACGTTCTACTAAAGCATTAAGAACAATTAGATGTGGAGTCCTTTTTTATTTTTGCAGGTTTTGACACTTAAGTAATTGGAAGTTTGGCTCTCTCTTTTGCTCTTCCTTTAAAGAATTTGGAAAACGCTGGAAGAAGATGTATTTCAGGGGGGAGTTTGGCGGCGTCCTTCCTGTAATCGCCCAGAGAAGGAGAAAAAACGTGGGCTTTTGGAGTTGGAAACCTCCAGACCTGAGGGGCTTTGCTGGGGCAGCCGTGCCCTCCCTGCCGAGACCCTCAGGATGGAACAGGCTTTGCTTGTGTAGATTCTGGCAGGCTTTTGTTCATAGCCCCGACTGTGAGCTTCTAATTACATATGTGGGGGCCTCTCTGATGATGGTCTGTCTGCTGCGGGACTCAGACTCCCATGAGAAGGAGGGTCCTGGCTCTCTGTCTCGGCTCTGACTCTTCCGACCTGAACCCCACACCTCACGCAGCAGATGCTGGGCACCTTGAATATTTGAGGAGTGAATGAATGAAGTTCAACTAAGGCTTGTCTTCTTTCATCCTACTCCCCATCCCCCTGTCCTTTCGCCTATGACAGCCCGCTGGATGCCCCTGTCCTCTTGCTGCTGTCTGACCACTCCCTCCCCCGCAGGCCGCTCTGGTGCCTGCTGTAACAGTGCCGATCAGAGGAGAAAACTCCGTCCGGGAGGAAGGGACTTCGGTGAGAAAGGTTGGGACAGTATAATTATGTGTCTGCGAGTGCTTGGAATATTCTGTACATTCTGTGGAGAGAAAAATATCGTGTTAAGTCGGTGAATTCAGAACACGTAGGATTTAGCAAGCCTCTGGGAACCGCTGACACCAAGAGCTCCTGAGTGTTTATCTTCTTGGGAGCAGAAGAACGAGGTGAGCCGAGGACTGTCCCTAACAGGTACAGGGGAGGGGCTGGTGGCGGGGTGGAGGACACCAGACGTCTCCCGTGGCCTTGGCGTAGACATTGGCGCTGTGCTTTGATGGAAAATGAAAGGGTGGACTGAGTTGGTTGAGCGCTGAGAGCGACGTGGACCCGGGACTTTGGTTGCCCTTTTGGAGTGGCCACACCAGCATGAAGGCACTGAGAGATCGTGAGCCCGGTGGCCTCCCCTGCCCTCGTGGTGACACCGCTACGAGGAAGGGACCCGTGCCCACGGGCACGATGTAATGTGTGCTCGAGAGTCCGACTGACCTGTGTGCAGTCCCCTTCCTTCACTTCCTGCCGTGTGACCTTGGGCCCCTCGGAGCCTGCTCCTTCCTTTGTAAGGCGGAGTATGGGGATGAAAAGAAATGGAGCCCTTAGCCTTGTGCTCAGTGCGTGGTTCTTGGCCACAAGATCGTGAACTTTGACCTGCTTCCCCAGTGAGTTGTTGACACTGACTCTCCCCTGAAAACAAGTCCTCTGTGCTTGTGCAGTTGAGTCGTTCTCTTCTTCCCGGGGAGTGGGTGGAGGGCGTGTTGGCAGCACCTGCTGGGTCCTGTCCGTCCTCCCGGCAGGGAGACTCATGCGTGGGTGTCTGTGGAGAGCCCTTCTTGTTCCCTGTCTCGGCGACTACGACAAATGAAGCCGCGGGTGACCTCTGCCAGGGACACTGGTCCAACGGAAGTCCTCTTCGGCTCCCAGGGGTGGTTGTCATGTCTACAAGTGTGTGGCGACCCGCTGTGAGGTTAAGGCACGGTCCTGCCTACACCCCAGTTCCTGGCGGAGCCTGCAAAGCATTATGGGGCAGTTGGCTGCGTTCCCCGCCTGTCCATAGCCGGCGGCTCAGCTCACTGTGGGTTTGGCCGCCTCTCGGAAAGGAGGTGAGAGCGAATGGCCGGCGATCTGAGGGCCCGGCGTGGGGCAGATGCAAGAGGGCCTGGAGATCCCCAGCCGCTTCACGTGCCGGGCTGTGGCTTCTGAGGTTTCTCAGGAAACGTACATCCCCAAAGATGGCGAATTTTCACCAAACCAGAGACTGTATCTCCTTGGAGACATGGCGGAGTGTTAGAGGAGATGACCTCACCGGCGGGAGGAGGATGGACGTCTGCACCAACTGGTGAGCTCACTCCTCGCGGGCACTGGCCTCCTTGCCCCTGATGCGCATCTCCGGGGGATGAAAGTACACGGAGTCTGCAACTACTCCCACATTCCTCGCTCGTGACAGACCTGAGTCCTCAATCTCTGGAGTCGCGGATGAACCCCAGATTCCTCGTAATCCCACCTCCAGGTATCCACTTCTGATCGGAGTTGGTTCTTTAGGGAAAATCTGTTCTTTACCTTTCCTGTCTCTTTGAACCCTGAGACAGGTCCTTTCCAGAAAGGGCAGGCTAGCCAAACATCTCTGACAAACGGTTCTAAGGCCGCGTGGGGATGATGAGCTTGACCAGAGCTGGGAGGAGCGCCGAGGTGGTCACGATGAGCAGGCCCGGTCTTTATGCCAAGGCGTTGGTCGAGTTGACCATCCCACCAGCCCCCAAGGACCGCCTCATGTCCCTTCCTCACTGTGTTCACCCTGCAGGTGGCCATGGTAGGGACAAGTGTCCAGTCTTAACATGAAGAAACTTCTCTGGGTGGAGTATGCTTGGCTTTCACCCGGTTTGGATTCACAGCCTATCTCAGCCTCTGTGTCTGCCTCCTGAGATACACAAGCAGAGGGTTCATGTGGCCTGCCCGGCCCACCCACTTTGAAGGGTCCTAGCCAGCAAGATGTCTCGAAGCATTTAGCGATAACTTAGAGCTATTACAATTCCATTTAAAGATAATGTCAAGAATAGGCAAATTGGTAGAGACAGAAAGTAGACAGCTGGTTGTTGGGGAGGGGGTTGGGGGGCCGTTGGGAATGACCGCTAACGGATACAGAGTTTCTTTGGGGGGTGGATGAAAATGTTCGGGAACACGAGTTGGTGGTGTATATACTTGGGCATATTGACACATTACAGACGTACACATTTTCAAAGAGTGAGTCGTGGATCGTATCCTAAGGAAAAAGGTGGGAAAATTACAGGGGATTTGAAGCAAAACAGTGCAGGTTTACTAACGGCTACTCTTTGTTGAGCACATAGAGAATGACTTGGTGATCCGAGTGCTGTGCCACTCCCCGTTTATTCTTTCCAGAACATCACTGTGGGGAAAGGAAGATGGTGGCCTTTCCCTTGCGGGTCCCACGTGGCAGAGAGGTGAATGCTTTTGTCTCTGAGCTCGCACAGAGAACAGCTAACATGCATGTGATTTGGAGAAAGGCAAACTGTCCTCTGCTTTCCCGGTCCCTCTCAGGAAGGTGGACACATTCCAGCTGAGCAGGGTACACACCCGATGGCCTTTTTGACAGAGCAGTAGGAAAAAGTTGATCTTTTGTTCGCCTAACCCTTCGTCCTCCCGAAGAATATGTCTCTCTTTTACCTCTCGACATCCTGTGATGTTGGAGACATTGTCTCCACTGATGGCCTGTGGAGCCACATTTTCACCTTCACGTGGGTAAGGCGATGCCATAGAGATGATGTCTTCTCCTCTGGATGTAACATCCTCCCTTCTCTACCTCGTTTTGTATCCCGGGAAATGCACCTTGATGGACTCCATCAACTGGGCTCCTTTTCCCCACACCTTGCAGGGAGGGTTTGGTCTGCTTGGTGGATGGGAGGTGGTGGCCCGAGGAAGGCAGGGGAGGGGCGAGCATTTAGTCCTCTGGCCCCTCCCTGCCAGGCCTCAGGTTGGTGGTGGCCGTGTTCCTGTCCTGGAGATCACAGGACCTTAGGTGTCGGCCTGTGTCCTGCTGGGTTCTGGTAACTGCTACCTCCCTCTGACCTTCAGTCCTGGAGGAGTGTGGGCTGGGTGGCTTCCTCCCATCGCCAGCTCCTGAGTCAGTCACCGTCCCTTGTTGGTTTCTCTTCACTTTGTCCGTGTAAAGAGTTTCTTGATTAAACCCCATGGTTTCCCCCTTGTGTTCTGTTTTCTTCTGAGCCATGACTGAAATGCCAGGCTCGATGCAGTTATCTGGCTTTGCACTTGCTTGTTGCTCTCCTGGAATAGTCTTTTCCCCAGATCTTGGTGGATACCCAGGCTCCGTGCAGATGGTACCACCTCAGGCAGGGGGTGGAGAACCTCACCTGTGTACCTTCCTACTCATTCTATCCAAGGACCTGACTTATTTATTTTTTTTATAGCACTTGGACCCCTGAAATCCTCGTTTGCTTGCTTGGCTGGTTGGTCTTGTCGGGGACATCCTGGCTCTGCTAAATAGACCAGGGGTTAGCAGACCTTTCCCGTAAAGGACCAGAAAGTAAATATTTTCAGCTTAGCAGGCTAGATGGTCTCTGCTGTGGCCAGTAAAGTCTACTGTCCTAGCAAGAAAGCAGTCACAAAGATTAAATGAAGGAGCATGTCCGTGTTCCAGTAAAACTTGTGCTAGGTACATGACCTCTTACTACAGCTATTAGAGTAGTAACAAAACAAGCTGCATGATGGATTTGGCCTGCGGGCCGTAGTTGGAGAACCCTCAACTAGACTGAAAGCTCCATGAGCATTGGAACCTTATTTGTCTTGTTGATTTTGGTCTCCAGTGCTTGGCCTATGGACCGTCCCATAGGAGATGGGTAGTAAGTGTTCACCACATGCAAACACTTAATAAATGCCTGCCCTATGCAGGTCATTGTCCTGGACAGTGATACCAATGGGAGAGAAAGACCAAATCCTTGTCCTTGGGGTCCCAGGGAGACAGACAAACATGTTGATTGTACACCTTACTTGGTGGTTCTGAGAGATTGAAATGGCTGATGGGAGCCCCCAAGTGAATCGGCTCACTCTGCTGGGAGGGTCCGGGACTGGCCTCCATGTGGAGGGAACCTCGAGGGTGCATCTAGAGGGATGATGACTGGGTTGGCACGTGGACAAGGTGTGTGTTTGGGGGCCTGGGCAGAGGCCAGGTCATGGAAAGTCTGCTGTGCTGTGCTTTCTGGTTTGTTCGTTGTGTTATAGGCTGTGGAGGGTCCCTGGCGGAGGCTGAACTGAAAAGTTCCCATGATCAGAGAAGTTTTTCATTGAGAGCAGCATGGAGACTGGGTTGGAGGGGGCTGGTAGCAGCAGGAGACCAGGAGAGGAGAAGCTTCTTGCCTGAGAGTGGGTGTTAGTCTGGGGCAGGGTTTCAGGAGGATGTAGATTTCCTAAAGCTAAAGTTTATGCTTCACCAGGTCTGGAGACTGTTCCCTGCCTTAGAACTTGGATGTGGGAGGAAATAGACGATAGGTTCATACAGACTGTTTCAAGCTTGGTGGATGGAGGTACTGTTCCCTGGAGCAGGAGGGCAGGTGGGTGTGGATGAGGCAGAGATGTGTTCAGAGTTGATGCAGCGGGTTGCGATGGGGAGGAGAGGGGAAATAAGAATGATAGGAAAAATAAGATTTTGGATAGTGTAAGTATCGAGAAGACAATAAAAGATGGTTGAGATGAAGCTGTTGGGGACATCTGGGGAGAAGCCACCTCTTTGTTTTGTTTGTTTTTTAATATAATTTATTGCCGAATTAGCTAACATACAGTGTATACAGTGTGCTCTTGGTTTGGGGGGTAGATTCCTGTGGTTCATTGCTTACATTCAACACCCAGCGCTCATCCCAACAAGTGCCCTCCTCAGTGCCCATCACCCATTTCCCCTCTCCGCTGCCCCTCACCCATGAACCCTCTGTTTGTTCTCTATATTTAAGAGTCTCTTATGTTTTCCTCCCTCCCTCTCTGTTTGTAACTATTTTTTTCCTCCTCCCGTCCCCCATGGTCTTCTGTTAAGTGTCTCAAGTTCCACATATGAGTGAAAAGGTGATATCTTTCTCTGACTGACTTATTTCACTCAGCATAATACCCTCCAGTTCCATGGACATTGCTGCAAATGGCATGATTTCATTCTTTTTCATTGCTAAGTAGTATCCATTCATCAACGGATGGACATTTAGGCTCTTTCCATAATTTGGCTATTGTTGAAAGCACTGCTGTAAACATTGGGGTACAAGTGCCCTATGAGTCAGCACTCCTGTATCCTTTGGATAAATTCCTAGTAGTGCTATTGCTGGGTTGTAGGGTGGTTCTATTTTTAATGTTTTGAGGAACCTCCACACTGTTTTCCAGAGCAGCTGCACCAGTTTGCATTCCCACCAACAGTGCAAGAGGGTTCCTGTTTCTCCACATCCTTGCCAGCATCTGTTGTTTCCTGAGTTGTTCATTTTAACAACTCTGACCGGTGTGAGGAGGTATCTCCGTGTGGTTTTGATTTGCATTTCCCTGATGATGAGTGATGTTGAGCATCTTTTCATGTGCCTGTTGGCCATCTGGATGTCTTCTTTGGAAAAGTGTCTATTCATGTCTTATGCCCGTTTCTTCACTGGATAATTTGTTTTTTCGGTGTTGAATTTCCTAAGTTCTTTATAGATTTTGAATACTAACTTTTTATCTGATATGTCATTTGCAAATATCTTTTCCCATCCTGTCAGTTGCCTTTTAGTTTTGTTGGTTGTTTCCTTTGCAGTGCAGAAGCTTTTTATCTTCATGAGGTCCCAATAGTTCATTTTTGCTTTTAATTCCCTTGCTTTTGGAGACGTGTCAGGCAAGAAATTGCTGCGGCTGAGGTCAAAGAGGTTGTTGCCTGCTTTCTCCTCCAGGGTTTTGATGGTTTCCTGTCTCACATTTAGGTCTTTCATCCATTTTGAGTTTATTTTTGTGAGTGGTGTAAGAAAGTGGTCTAGTTTCATTCTTCTGCATGTTGCTGTCCAGGTCTCCCACCACCATTTGCTAAAGAGACTTTTTTCCATTGGATACTCTTTCCTGCTTTGTCAAAGATGAGTTGGCCATACATTTGTGGGTCCAATTCTGGGTTCTCTATTCTATTCCATTGGTCTGTGTGTCTCTTTTTGTGCCAGTACCATACTGTCTGGGATTGTTATGCCTCCTGCTTTGGTTTTCTTCTTCAATATTACTTTGGCTATTCGGGGTGTTTTGTGGTTCCATACAAATTTTAGGATTGTTTTTTCTAGCTGGGAGAAGAATGCTGGTGCAATTTTGATTGGGACTGCATTGAATGTGTAGATTGCTTTGGGTAGTATTGTCATTTTAACAATATTTTTCTTTAAATCCGTGAACATGGAATGTTGTTATATTTTTTTAAATGTGTATTTGTTTTTGAGACAGCTTGAGTGGGGGAGGGGCTGGGAGAGAGGGAGACACAGAATCTGAAGCAGGCTCCAGGCTCTAAGCTGTCAGCACAGAGTCTGATGTGGCGCTCAAACTCACGGACCGCGAGATCATGACCTGAGCCGAAGTTGGATGCTTAACCGACAGAGCCCCCCGGCTGACCCTGTGTTTCCATTTCTTTGTGTCTTTTTCAGTTTCCTTCATAAGCTTTCTATAGTTTTCAGAATATAGATCTTTTACATCTTGGTTAGGTTTATTCCTAGGTATTTTATGGTTCTTAGTGCACTTGTAAATGGGATCAATTTCTTGATATCTCTTTGTTCTTTTTGTTTCATTATTGGTGTACAGAAATGCAACCGATTTCTGTGGACTGATTTTGTACCCCTTGACTTTGCTGAATTCATGTATCAGTTCTAGCAGCGTCTTGGTAGAGTCTTTACGGTTTTCCATTTAGAGTATCCTGTCGTCTGCAAAAAGTGAAAGTTTAAGTTCTTTGTCAATTTTGATACCTTTTATTTCCTTTTGTTGTCTGATTGCCGATGCTAGCACTTCCAACACTATGTTAGTTAAACAACAGCAGTGAGAGTGGACATCCCTGTCGTGTTCCTGATCTCAGAGGGGAAAGCTCTCGGTGTTTCCCCATTGAGCATGATATTAGCTGTGGGCTTTTCATATACGGCTTTTATAATGTTTAGGTATGTTCCTTCTATCCCGACTTTCTTGAATGTTTTTCTTAAGAAAGGATCCTGTATTTTGTCAAGTGTTTTTTTCTGCATCCATTGACAGGATCATATGGTTCTTATCCTTTCTTTTATTAATGTGATATATCACATTGATTTGTGAATATCGAACCAGCCCTGCAGCCCAGGAATGAATCCCACTTGATCGTGGTGAATAATTCTTCTGATATGCTGTTGAATTTGATTTGCTAGCATCTTGTTGAGAAGTTTTGCATCCACGTTCATCAGGGATATTGGCCTATAATTCTCCTTTTTTGTGGGCCCTCTGTCTGGTTTGGGAATCAAGGTAATGTTGGCTTCATAGAATGAGTCTGGAAGCTTTCCTTCTGTTTTTATTTTTTGGAACAGCTTGAGAAAGATAGGTATTAACTCTGCTTTAAATGTCTGGTAGAGTTCCCCTGGGAAGCCATCTGGTCCAGGACTCTTATTTGTTGGGAGATTTTTGATAACGGATTCAATTTCTTCACTGGTTATGGGTCTGTTCAAGTTTTCTATTTCTTCCTGCTTGAGTTTTGGAAGTGGGTGGGTGTCTAGGAATTGGTCCAATTCTTCCAGGTTGTCCAGTTTGGTGGCATGTAATTTTTCATAGTATTCTCTGATAAAAGGCCACTACTTTCCTACTTAAGGAAATCCTCTTGGTGGTTGGAAGGAAGAAAAGGAGCCAGTTATCCCAAGATCTGGGGGCAGGCGATTCGACTTAGAGGGATGGACATATGCAAAGGTCCTGAGGTAATAATGCATGGGAAGTATTCGAGGAAAGTAAAAAAGGCCCATGGGACCAGAATAGACCATGTGGAGGGGAGTGAGCTACGGAATTAGGCTGACGACACCACCAGGAGTCCCATGATGGAGGCCACTGTGAGGAGTCTGGGAAGTAGAATTTCCAGTTAATGGCGACTTGTGGTTTGACAGGATCCTAGTTTGGCCAGCTTCAGAAAACCTGTATGGTAGTGAAGAGTTGCGTTAACAGATTTATAAGATGTGCCTGGGCACCCTGGGCTGTGTAGGTTGGAGGCTTTCAGAAGTTGAGCCAGTACATTTGCCCTTCTGGCCCTGTGTCCCAACTTTGCGAAGATTCACTACTGTTTACGGCTGTGTTCCTTTCTGGATGATGATCTGTGTCTTTTTTCAACTTCTCACTTGAAAATGGGCTGGCATGGGAAAAGCTGTGGGAGCAGTCTGAGCATTTGGCTTGTTTTTAATCATGGAATTTTCTTCCTTGGGCAGTGAGATTTGTACGGAATGTGTTTATTCATGCTTTCTTGACTGCCTGCTCCCACGGCTGTTCGTGGATTTGCACAGCCACTGTGGAATGAATCCAGAATCTGTCCTGTTGAGGCTTTTGAGGAACATTGATCACAACTTTCAGGGAGAGGTTAACTTTTTACGTGTATGGTTTTACAGGGAAGGGAGCATAACCGTGTCGGCCTGTGTTTTGGCTTTCGAGTCATTGTCATTTAGTCGGCCCTGCAAACGTGGTTTCTCTAGGTAATCTTCCTGAAGGGTAGAGTAGCTCGAGTGATGCTCATCTCCACAAACACCTTTTTCCTTGTTGCACCGCGCTTTCTAGCTGTTATGTGGCATGTGTGTGGCCTGTCAAGCCCTTTGGCAATTGAGTGGCATGAAAAGGTCACTTGCCTGTCATTTTCTGTTTCTGCTCAGCTCGCGTACGCGTAAGGAAAGGGGAGAGTGACGAAGGTAGTAAAAATTGCCCATGCTGTAGTTTCTGAGCGCTTACTCAGCTCACCGTCTTTTATAGGCCTGCTTTCATAGGCCTGTTTTTATCATTCAAATGATAAAAAGAAACTTGGACGCCCTGAGCACTTCTGGAGGGGTTCTGTGTCATTTAGGGCTCTCGACGGTGTCAGGAAATCTAATGCACATTGGCTAGAGCAGAAAGGGGATTCGTGGGCTTGTATGAACCAGGTAGATTTTGTCTTCAGGCATGGCTGGATCCAGAGTCCTCTGTTCCCCTCTCTGTGTGGGCCCCAGACTTCCCATGTTCTTACTTTTATATCCAACAGGCAGGATAGAGCTTTAGCTCTTTGTAGTCAGACAGAAATCTTAGGCTTGACTCTCATTGGCTTATACTCCTGCCAAATGTGTGCCCATCCCTGAGTCAGTCCCTGTTACTGGGGGAGAGTGAAGGCCTGATTAGCCAGCTCCGAATTATCTGTCTGTGGAGGTGAGGTAGGGTCAGCTCTCAGGTGAGCATAGGGTGGGAGGAAGATCTATGGAGGTCCTGTTCTTGCTGTGAACAGAAGCATGAACTGCCCCCCGAAGTTGTATCCTGTTCACGTGTGTATCCCTTCTCCCTGGCCCCCACGTGCCCAGCGCAGTGCCCTGCCCGTCCCGGTTAGATTCAGTGAGTGTCCCCAGAATCGAATTCTACACCTGAGACTGCCAGTTAGACTGTGCTCAGGTCGGCCAGAGGGGGCGCTGTGGCACTGGCCGCGGTCTCCAGTTGGGGAACTAGGAGGGCTTCTCTAGTTGTACAAATGAGTATTTTTTATTTCTGTAATTATATTGGGTTTTTAGAAAACGTAACCCACCAAACGTGTGACATTGCAGATTCTCTTGCTTAGGACAAGGTGATGTTAAAATGTGGGTTGACTTAAAACCGTTAAGGGAATCCTAGCACAGGTGCCATAGGCTATGACTCGTGTGTGCGGGCCTGGCCCAGTAATGGTTAAGAGTGGGGGGTCTTTGAGGCCGACTGCCTAGGGTCAGCTGACTGCCTCACACGAGCCATATGACTTTGGGCTCGCTGCCTCCCCTGTGTGGGGCCTGTCTCCCCCTGTGAACTGGAGGGTTGTTGGAAGAAGAGTAGGAGAAGTGCGTAAAGTGCTTATCACCACAGTTAACGCGGTAAATGTCAAGCGGATAGCAGCTATTTTTAATAAGAGTAGTGGCAGTATAGATATGGCTCAAGGTTAAAAATGTGTTTAGGAGGTTCAGTGAAACACACACGTTAATTCGTTCATGAAATAAATGTTTACTGAGCGCCTCCTGTGTGCCAGGCGCTGAGCAGAGTACTTGGGATACAGAGGTGAATAGGTGTTGGAAGGGCATCTAGCCTAGCGGGAGAGAACAGCGGAGAAGCCGTGCTGGGAGTGTTCTCAGGCGTTAAGGGGAGGGTGTGTGCCAGCATGGAGGAGGAAGCCTTCCCGGAGGGCAAAGGTCAGAGGGGGCTTTGGAGCTCTGCCTTGAAAGTGGAGGAACTGGCTAGGGAAACAGGGTGAGGGAAGGGCCTTCTACCCGGCAGGGCTGGCGTGTGCCAAGGCTGAAGGCATCAACAGCTCGATCTCGCAGCGTGCCAGCAAGACTGGAGTGCCGGGGGCAGGCGTGTGGCCCTCAGTGCACTTGCAGGTAGGTCGTCTGGGAGATTTCTTCATCACAGTCTTTCCCACCTGCTTCCCAGGGGACTGCTGTCTGTTGGCGGCCTAGCAAGGGGGCACATTGTTGCGCAATTCGCAGAAACAGAACATTCTTTTATTTTAAAAATTTTATTTTTACAGGGTGAGTGTGAGCAGGGGAGAGGGGCAGAGAGAGAAAGAGAGAATCTTAAGCAGGCTCCGTGTGGAGTGTGGATGCGGGGCTCAATCCCACGACCCTGGGATCATAACGTGAGCCGAAATCAAGAGTCGAATGCTCAGTCGACTGAGCCCCCCAAGGTGCCCCAAAGCTGAGAAAATTCTGTGTGCCCTTCCTCCCTTGGAGACCCACCATTTCTTTTCAGAATTGCCACCAATAGGTTCAGATATCCAGAGTGTGGTGTCTGTGTACATGTGAGTATGTGTGTGTTTAAAATCAGGAGGATGTGATACAGCTTTATTGGAAGATTACAGGGAATCCCTGATCCAGCTGAGCACTGTGAATTTAATAATTGCAATTATTGGTCTGTTGTGGCAACTTCCATATTTATTGTGCAAAACAGAACTAAAGCCTTACTTTATTTTTTTTATTTTTTTATTTTATTTTTATTTGTTTATTTTTTATTATATGAAATTTATTGTCAAATTAGTTTCCATACAACACCCAGTGCTCATCCCCAAAAATGCCCTCTTCAGTGCCCATCACCTACCCTCCCCTCCCTCCCACCCCCCATCAACCCTCAGTTTGTTTTCAGTTTTTAAGAGTCTCTTCTTATGCTTTGGCTCTCTCTCCCACTCTAACCTCTTTTTTTTTTTCCTTCCCCTCCCCCATGGGTTTCTGTTAAGTTTCTCAGGATCCACATAAGAGTGAAAACATATGGTATCTGTCTTTCTCTATGGCTTATTTCACTTACCATAACACTCTCCAGTTCCATCCACGTTGCTACAAATGGCCATATTTCATTCTTTCTCATTGCCACACAGTACTCCATTGTGTATATAAACCACAATTTCTTTATGCATTCATCAGTTGATGGACATTTAGGTAAAGCCTTACTTTAAACAATGAAAATGTTTCCATCCTTGCTTGGGGTTGCCTCATGGATCTCCCGCTATTTGTGGGGTCAGCCAGTCATCTGTGATGGTGGTGAACCAGCCACTTGGTGTTAGAACCTTCCCCCTTGGCTCATTAGTGCCATGCCTGTCTCATTTGCATCCAAAGGGATTTTTGACATTGTGGGGACCCTGTGATCAAGTCTCAGCTTTGCTGGCTGGACCAGGAAAACTGACTTCCTGGCCATCTCTTAGCTGATGAGGTCATTGTCCTCATTTGGAAATGGAAACCGCCCTGTCCTTTTTCCTGGTCTCCCTGGCTCTTGAGAGATGCAGTTGCGGTGGCCCGTGACTGCACCAGCTGCCTGGCCGGTCCGGAGCGGGCGTCACCTGGTGGTGCTCGTTTGACCTCTGCCAGGAAAGCAGGCGGGTCGGTTGCACAGAGGTGACTGTGGTGAGCCCCACTCGTCTGGCCATCCGGACTGTGCAGGTGTCAGATGTCATGGAGGTTCTGTGCACCCAAGTAGATGTCTTGGAATCACCTTCCTTCCCCGGGCTCCCCCGGTTGCCTCTTTCCTTGTCGGGGCTGGCTTCGTCATCCTTGTCATTGCGGCCACCAGCGTGGCAGCCACCGCTTGCCAGCTGCTTAGGGTGGGATTCTCTTGTCGCTACCACCGTTGACGATGACTCCTGTGACTCTCATAGCTCAGTTTATTGAGTGCTTACTATATTCTGGGTGCTCACTGAATCCTCCCGGAGCTCAGTGCGGTAAATACTAGCATCCATCCCATCTGACAGGGGACTGAGGCCGGGAGCGTTTGAGTGAGTTGTCTAAGGTGTTTCTGCTGGGGGGTGGCTGAACTGGGGTTTGAGTGCAGACCCTGCCTCTAGACCGGGGGCCGGCGAACTGCGGCCCACGGTGCTGCTGTGACACATGCATTTCTGGATCGTGCACGGTGGCGTTGGCATTGCCACGGCAGAGCCGAGCGGTGGCAGCAGAGAACGTCGGGCTCACAGAGCCCGAGGTATTGACTGAGGTATTGACTGCCTCACCCCGTAGAGCAGGAGCCGGCGGATTTCTCCAGTAGAGTCCGGGCCGTCAGCCACCATGCGCACTGCCTCTCCTTTGACAAATAAAGTCCCTGATTTCCTCTGGTGTGTCATCTGCGGTGCCAGGCGCCGGGAGACGGTGATGAACTGGCAGACGTTTCTCATGCTGCGGTGGGGCAGGCAGGCCATGTGCCTGCCTGCCTTACATACACCTTAGCAAATGTCTGCTTACGAGCAGACTCGCGCTCTGAAGGAAGCGTGCGGGCTGTGTGAGGGCCACGAAGAGGCGCGTAGTGCTTGTACATAAGGTGGAGGGATCCGGGAGGAGGCTCTTGGGGAAGACATGCCTAAGCAGATAGAGTTGGTGGGGAGAGGGGTCCTCGGGGGAGACAGCAGCAGATGAGGAGAGAACTCTCCTTTCAGATGCGGAAACTGCGGCTCAGAAGCTGAAGTTGAACCACCTTTGATTCTAAACCCTAGGTGGTTCCTTGTGTTGTGTGTTCCTGCACATGAAGTGTCCCTTTCCTTACACGCCTTATCCTGGCTGGAATCCTCTTTGAACGGGTGAGGCCGAGGGGTCTCCCAGTGACCCTGGGATGAAGCCTGGACACAGAGCTGACAGCAGCACAGGTGAACGGGGGCTCCGAGACCCTGCCAGTGCCTTTTAGGGCCTGACCCGCATGACTCTCCCGCTCTCCTCCTCGAGAGCGACCGCTCGTGTCTTCTTTTCATCCTGCATCACAGTGAGGCCATTAGAGCGCATTCCTGAGTTCACCTTTGCTGCTAGAATTTTCTTAATGAACCACCTTGAGTTACTAGATTGTAACATAAATTCTTATCAGTGCATTCTGGTAGGTTGCCCTCTGAAGAGCTCTTTTGGAAGATAAAAGGAATTCACAGAAAAATGATGTGAGTGAGTTCAGGTTACTGGAACGCTGGTTTATTCTTGCCCCGAATCGTTGCTGGAAAAGGCTGAACGTGGCAGACTGGAGGCTGAATCGTTGCTGGAAAAGGCTGAGCGTGGCAGGCTGGAGGCTGTGTGGGGACGTGCCGCTGCCCTCCCCCCTGCACCGCTTGGGGAGGACGGTCACAGGAAAGGGTCTGCGTCTCCAGGGATGGTGTCCTAACTGAAGGAGGACTTTAGGGGTGACCTCGGCACCAGCCCTCTGCTAACGGCTGTGGGTTTGGGAGATGAGGAAGTTCTTGAAGACAGATGATGGTGCTGGTGGCCCTAGAAATCATTTATTGTTGGCTTGGAATAGGTGAATTGCCTGGCCTGTGAAGTGCATCTTCATAGAGCTGTTAGTTAATGAAAAGGGACTGGAGGGGAAGGAGAAGGCCCCCCCTGCAGCTCATCCAGGCTCAAAACACAAGTGTGAATGGCATACCAGGTGATTGGCCAGAAGGTGTAAGAGGTGTCTGATTCTAGGAGGCTCTCATCGTGTCGATAATGGCGACGGGACCCCCATTGCAAACAGAGCCTGACAGGCTCCTATGGTGGACTCAGAGCACAAGGCCAACTGGTCTGTACACAGGCCTCTCGCGGCCCCGCATGGACATGGAACATGCCAGAAGGTGCCTACTGTGTGTGGAACCCTTGAGGGATTTCTCCCCGGGAAGGAGCCCAGGGATGCCTTGTGGGGCTGGTCAGTGGGGCACAGGCTTGGTGGGCCTGGGTCGGGTCAGGCTTCTCCCACCTTCTATCTGAGGTACTTTGGTACGGTCCTTTGCCTTTGGGCAGGACACAGTCTGAATGGGGGAGCGTGGTGGGCCTTGAGGAATTCATGTTCGGTGTATAAGTACCTGTGCACCAGGCACTGGGGGAGGTCGCGGAACAGGGAGGAAGGATCTCCCCCCAGTGGAGCTGAGTTTACGGGGAGGTGTCTCCCCCTCGCTCTGCTGATGTCAGGGGTTGAAATTCTGTGTTGGGGGCTGTCCGCTGCCCTGCGGGACGTTGAGCAGCTACTCTGGTCTCTACCCACTAGATGCCAGTAGCACCCTCCTCTTAATCGCGACAATCAAATGTCTTCGAACATAGCTCGCCGTGCCAGGGTTGGAATTGGCCTGGTTGAGAACTAGCTCTGTGGTTCGGTGGGTGGGGGACACCTTGTGCCACACCCCTGCACCGGAGGAAGCTGGCCGTGCGTGGGTGCGGGAGGCGCCCCACAGATGAAGGGCAGCAGGGTCCCGGTGAGCTCTGGCACTCTACACGCGAGGTGGTCCCTGGGAAGGCCAGCGGTGGGCGCGACACGTGAGAGCCTCGGAGTGGGGCGCTCGGGGGAACCCTGGCTCCACCTCTTCTCTCCGGGGCCCTGCGAGCCGGTCTCAGCTGTGAGTGGAGGGGACGCTGTCCCCTCCGCTGGCGTGGGAAGGAAAGGGCTGTGGGTGTGTGGCCCCGAGGGTGCCTGCCCGTGTCATGTACATGAGGCAGGCACGTGCAGGGGGAGGGGGGCCCATGACATGCCCAGGGGTGGGAGGGTCTTGGGAAGACGTGATCTTTGATCGCTGGGAATCTTGGGCTGAGAGGGCGTGGTGTGCACTTGTGTGCGGGTATGTGCTCACGTGCCCACGTGCACTTGCGTGTGGGTGGGTGTGTGTTATGCCCCTCCTGCTGGGTAGAGCGGCCAGGGAAGGCCTCTCCGGCATGCGGGTCCCGTGAAGAGTGCTCAGAGCCCAGAGAGACGGCGGCACGTTCCAGCAGCTGCTTCTGGTTCAGCGTGAGGGAGGTGGCTGGTAGGGCTGTGCCATTCGGTGGGGGCAGGGCTGATAGGACGGCAGGGTGGAGGCAGAGAGGGTGGTGGTGATCCGGGGGGTCAGGTGGGCCGCCCTGAGGATGTGCTGGGGCGGGTGTGGAAGGTGCTGTTGGAGGAGCTTGGGAAGGCAGGCTCCATGAGATGGGTGGGTTATGACCAGGGAGCAGTGGAGGATGATGGGCCCTGGAGGTGTGTGTGCCTGTGTGTGTGTGTGTGTGTGTGTGCACGCGTGTGCACGTGCCTGTGGGGCATGTGCGTGTGTATGTGTGTTGGTGATGCCAGCCAGGGACTTGACAGACATCCAGGAGACCTTCAATCCCAGGTGGGTAGTGGTGGGATTTATTGATGGCTCTGGAGCTCAGGAGAAAAATCATGGCTTTTAGGTGCTTTTCGGGTCTCGGGGATTTTCGTACCTGAGATCACTCGGGTGGTTTGGAGAAGGGCTAGGAGGACCTTTCACTGGGGCCAGGGTGCCTGCTGGTGGTCTGATTCCTTCTCTAGCTCCGGACAGACCCCACAGGAGAACACCAAGGCTCTCTGCTAGTGTGTGGGTTTGCTACAGGCTCGTATAACTGCTGCCGTTAATTGGCAGTTTCAGAAAACTGCCCATGTCATCTTTGTGTTAAGGCTGAGAGCACCACATTGAACTTGGCTCTGCAGTTAGCTTCTGTATCACTAAAGCCTTGCCAGAAGGCTGAGGTTTATTAACAACAACAACAACAACAACAACCAAAATAAATCAAAGGAGGGGATAAAAACACTCGGTTATTGCCATCTTGTGATCATCCTGAGTCAGGTGGTGGTGTATACTTTTGGTAGGTCTTTCCCAGAGCATAGGTTTTTTAGGTGCTTTGGGTGGGTTCTCTCATTTTGAGCCTGTGCTGTTGAGAACCAACTGCCGAGGGCGGGAAGGCGGGATCCCCCCAGCTCTGACTGCAGCCGTGTTCCGAAGTCCACGCGGTTGTCTTTGCCAAAGAGGAGAGAGTCGTTGAGGGCTGTAGCCTGTGGGTGCTCTCTCTAGGAGCGGCAGATATAGAGGAAGCCCTGTGTGTGAGGCTTACAGATAAAAAATCTGAACTTAAGTCAGTTTCCATACGACAAAACCAAAAAAAAAAAAAGCAACAACAAAAAACCAAGGAACGTTGGTCAGTGTAATGGGAAGCCCAAAAGGGTGGTGTCAGCTTCTGATGTGGGTCCAGAACAGTAATGAAGTTCCTGGCCTCTGAGTCTGTCCCCTGGACTTTGTTTCTGGAGTGACGTCTTACTCAGGTGGGGATTCTCAAAAGGTGGCACACGTGACCTTGAGCAGCTCCAGGCTTAGATTCCTGAAGGATTTCCACAGAGTGAGTAACCCTGTTCCTGCACAAAAGGCCCCTGGCTCGGGCTGTATGGGTCAGTAGGCCCTCCCCTGGCGTGGTCGTCCATTCCAGAGAGAGGGGCTAGCCAGGGTCAGATGCCCACCCCTGGTAGGTAGGGAAGATGGGGCTATGGATTGACAGGCCCACTGGAGTCTCATGAAGGGCAGTCTCCAGAAGGAAGAGAATGACCCCCAAGGCAGAAAAGCTTCTTCGACTGGAACTTGGCAAATGCCAACACCCTGGGATCCTGGATTTCGGGTCTCTGAAGAGTAGAGGGACTTCACCCGGTCGAAGGGTAGGAAGCCTTACTTTTAGGCTCAATACTGCATTTAGGTCCAATTCAGGTTTGTAGGATAGTTGTTACAGGTGCTCAGTTTTGACATCTGCCTCTCATGTCTCCTCAATCCACGACTCATGGCTTGGAGGCTGCAGGTTGTCAAATCTGGTCGAGGACTTTGTTTCAATTCTCAGCCCTGTTCCTTACAGGCTGTGTACCTTCGGGCAAGTCTCTTGCTCTCTCTCTCTTCCTCAGTTTCCAATGAATACCCAGCCTACCTGCCTCATGGTGCTTTGTGAGGACTGGATGGGAACCCGGACTTGGTTAGCTGTGAAGTTCCTAGAGGACATTCCCACTCCCGCTGCCTGCTGGTGGTGGTCTGGGGCATGCATGGTTTTTGTTTTTGTTTTCCCTAAATTACACCAAAAGTTTTGAAACTTTGTTCGGGAAGTATTACGCTCTCGGACAAGTTGTGTGTGTATGTGTGTGGTAAAATCGTACTTATTTTTATCTACTTAACAATGTGAAGTGTTGCATGAGAAGGAAATGCAAATCGTCCCCCAGGTGGCTCTCAGATGGTTTGGCTTTGCTTACCCACTGAGGAGAAGTAGGTTACGTATGTGTCTTAAAATAAAAGATGGCTAACTGTTCTTAGCCAATGAAGGGGCAAGGGAATGGCAGGAAGGAGAGGGGGCCAGGCTGGAGGGAAAGCATGGGGACAGGCCAGGGGGTGTCAAGGTGCCTGGGTGGGGCTGAGATCTGTCCTTGGCCTGCTCCAGTGGTCAGCACCTCCACCTGTGTCCCCAGGGCCTGAAATAGAAGTGGGTTAGGAGCTTGGGCTGAACCTCAGCTCCGCTGTTACCTTAGGGGTGTGAACTTAGAGGTGTCGCCTTGGTCACCTTTCTTCTCTGAGCCTCCATGTCCTCGTCTGTGAAAGGGATTCATAACATGACTTTCCTCATAGTGTTGTCATATGGACTAAATAAAATCTGGGCAATGTGCTCAGAACTCTCAAAGAATTGTCATTGAGAGTATAAAGTTACAACGAATGACTGTGAGTTTTAGATAGGAGGGACAGATGGCCGTGCAATTCTCATTTTAAGGGAAATAGACATGAAGGTTGGAAGATTGAAAGCAGCTTATGTGAGGTGTTTGCGTGGCTCATGAGTTGGCAAACTTCGTCTGTAAAGGACCAGATAGTAAATACTTCTGGATCTGTGGGCCGCAGGATCTCTGTCGCAACTACTCAGCTCTGCCATTGTCCTGTAAAAGTCGCCACAGGTGACACATCAACTAGTGGTTGTGGCTCTGTGTCAGTAAAAGTTTATTTGCAAGATACTGTTACAACACTTAATTTACGATGGTTGTCGCTGCATTTGGCCCGAGGGCCTCGTTTTGTCCCCCCACCCCCCTACGCCCCCCATAGCTGGTGAATTGCCAGGTGCTGAGTTAGCCACTCGCATGTAGGTCTTGAGACTTGAGATTCTAGCTGCGTCCCACTGTGACATGCAGCTTCGTCTACATGCGAATCAGGAGAAGCTTGTCTGCCACCAGGGGCCAACACCTGCTTTGGGAGCCGGTGGGAGCCTTTGGGAGAAGGGAAGGGCTTCATCTCCCAACTTGTGAGACGCTGGCGAGATGTTTCCTCTCTTGAGAGCTTCATGTATTTTATTTTTTAAATGTTTTTATTTATTTTTGAGACAGAGAGAGACAGAGCATGAGCAGGGAAGGGGCAGAGAGAGAGGGGGACACAGAATCTGAAGCAGGCTCCAGGCTCTGAGCTGTCAGCACAGAGCCGGACGTGGGGCTCGAACTCACAGACTGTGAGATCATGACCTGAGCCGAAGTCGGACACTTAACCGACTGAGCCACCCAGGCGCCCCTCATGTATTTTAATTCCTTCGACACTTAGGTGGGTTTTGCCGCCCTGCTGCTGTTGGCTGATGGTTCAGCAGAGGTGAATGAGATGGACTGAAATCTTCATCTGGATGGGCAGGCAGGCTCCCGCGAGCTGCCAGCTGAGACCAGGTCAGCACCTCCCTGGTGGCCCATCGCTGCCACACAGCAGGCTCCAGCGGCCTCTCCCGGGAGGTAGCTGGGGCCCTGGCTGGCTTTGTGCTCCTGAGCTGCTGGAACATCCCTGTGGAAGGGGGGTGGAGTGAAACCCTTCCGGAGAGCAGGTGGCTCCCGGTCATCTTGTGAACACTCTGCTCAAAGGGCAAGAAGAAGAAGGTCCCATCGGGGCAAGAATAAGTCATTAGAGCCTTTCAGCCTTGACCTCTGCTCCAAGGAAGGGGTGAAAGAATGCATTTATTGCTGTCACTGTCTGTTCTGGGAGGCGGGAGGCAGAGGGATTTCTCCTTGGATTCCTGCCGACTCTACCTCCGCGGCCAGTTAGTGCCAGGTGACCCGGGCTGGGCAGGGAGAGGATTGAGCGGTGACAGCACAACGCCTCGTATGGCATTCGCCTACTGTCAGGGCAGACCTGGAACCGGCACAAAAGAATCCTTGAGGCTCATTTAAAAGCTGAAGGAGTAGTGTATTTTCCATGAGATAACACTGTTGGTTCTTGAGAAATACGAATAATAAAATGATTAGGAGGTTAAGAATGAGATGAAAATGGAATCTGTGCTGGGTGGCTTGCTTGAAAGTTGCTAAATTCTCCCTCTGAGTAACAAACAGCATGTTGAAGGAGATTGTGTGTTTGGCAGTGTTGTTCTTGGGATTTTGGAGGGGAAGAAAATGGTTCTAGGAGTTGAAAATATGAATCTATTGCATATCTTAATTCTTTTGTTCCTGAGCTAGGAGGGACCTAGCTTAGTGTTCTCTCCTGAGCAGAAGCGTAACAAAAAACATTAATTATATTTCGTGTACCCCTTAGGTAACTTCCAAAGGGAGATTGGGTTTGGGAATAATTATTTGGGGATTAGTCTATTTTTAGTGCTGACATTCAGGG
Organism: Panthera uncia; assembly: GCF_023721935.1. Taxonomy (NCBI): domain Eukaryota; kingdom Metazoa; phylum Chordata; class Mammalia; order Carnivora; family Felidae; genus Panthera; species Panthera uncia. The sequence goes on from NC_064815.1 coordinate 4,753,097, forward strand.
ATTAACTAAATTGTTACTAATCTGTTACTTGCCGGCATGTTTTTTACCGCCTGTCTTATAAACTTGACGTGGGTATTGGCCCCGTCAGAAGTGGGTCACTATTTGTTACAGACTGAATTATGTCCTCCTAAAATGCATATGTTGAAGCCCTAACCTTGATGTGACTGTATTTGGAGATAGAGTCTTAAAAATTTTTTTTAATGTTTATTTTTGAGAGAGAAAGAGAGAGAGGGAGAGGGAGCGTGAGAACAAGGAAGGAGCAGAGAGAGGGGGAGGCACAGAATCCGAAGCGGGTTGCAGGCTATGAGCTGTCAGCACAGAGCCTGATGAGGGCCTCGAACTCACAAACTGGGAGATCATGACCTGAGCTGAAGTTGGACGCTTAACTGAGCCACCCAGGCACCCCAGAAAATAGGGTTTTGGAGGAGTAATTGAGGTTAGAAGAGGTCATCCAGGTGGGGCCCTGATCCGATACGATGGGTGTTCTTAGGTTCTCACGAGAAGAGGAAGAACTGGCCGAAATGCAGGCACATGGGGGATAGACTGTTTTGAGGACACGGGGAGAAGGCCACCTTCTGGCAGCTGAGGAGAGAGGCCTCGGGAGTAAACCAAACCTCCTATACCTTGGTCTTGGGCCTCCGGCCTCTAGAACACTGGGAAATAAATTGCTCTCGTCTCAGCCCCCCGGTTTGTGCTGCTTGGTTATGGCCGCCCCTAAGCAGGCTAAGACCTTGCCAGCTGATGGCTCTTGTCCCAGCTTTTGACAGGTGCAGGTTCAAATCCTGGGTTCACGGCTTACTAGTTGTGAGTGCTTGGGACATCTCGTGCCTCAGTTTTTTTTCCCTGTAGAATGGGGGGTATAGTGTATGTCCCAGAAATGACGTGTTCTGTGATTGTGTGGTGTTGTAGTGTGAATCGTGAAAGGGTTTGACTCGGTCTGAGCCTTACTACCTGATGACCTGCGTGCTGGTGTTCCCTGTCCCCGCAGGATCTTGACTGGTTTTCAGTGACTCACATTTGTTAGTGATGGAGGCAAACCTCTCCCTCAGATTTATGGCCAAAATGGAGTAGTATAGTGAGAAAATAAGCTAGTTCTGGGGTTAGGCTGCATGGATTTTCAGGCTTCTGTTGGGTGGGACCGCCAGCTGGCTGCTTTCCTACTCATGGTTGCAGTTGGCTCAGCTGTATAATGGGGCGAGAGTGGAGCTGGGCTGGCATTCTTGCGTGTTGTACAGACGATGGTTCTGTGACTCCATTTTAATCTGTGTGAGACGAGATCCCTCAAGGCTGTCCTTGTGGTTTTTCTCCCCTGTTTGGGGGATGATACTAGGTAGAGAGTCTTTTCTTAAAGTTTGTTTATTTTGAGAGGGAGAGAGTGTGAGCAGGGGAGGGGCAGAGAGAGAATCCCAGGCAGGCTCCATGCTGTCAGTGCAGAGAGAGCCCGATGTGGGGCTCAGTCCCTCGAACCTCAAGATGATGACCTAAGCCCAAATTGGGAGTCTGACGCTTAACCGACGGAGCCACCCAGATGCCCCTATATAGAAGGTCTTAATAAAAGACTGATCAGTCTTGTCTAGAGGTGGACCTTGTTGGCTTAGATTCTTGCACATCCTTGGTGCCTGGTATAAAGTGGATGCCCACTTATTTCTATTAAGTTTTATTGATACACATTTCACACATCCCAGAATTCATTTGCCTCAAGAATGTGGTTTCGTGGTTTTGAGTACATCGGCAACATTCAGTTATTTTCTCGATGTTTAAGTACGAAGGAGTGAATTCTTTGGCGCTTCATGTGTAGCCTTCGTTGGGTCAGTCATTGTTTGCTGTATCCCTGCTCTGTGCAAGGCCAATGCTAGTTCAACCCTGGGGATCGAGCAGTGTCCCATTCGGAGGAGATGGTCTGCCTTGATGGGGCTCACGTTCTTGTGAACTCGGGACGACACAGGCCAGGATTTGGTCGTGCTTGGCCTTCCCTCTGTCATGGAACTGCTCTCTAGCTATTGAACAGAGCTACCTAGCAATAACTCAGTCTACTCTACCTTACATTTCATCGTCTCTGCTGTTCCAGAAGTTGCTAACGTAGGCTGTCACTGTAGTTTTCATCTGATCAGTATTCACTGGACGTGGGGAAGGGGACCGAGGGCAGGAAATACCGGGGTGGAGGTTCCATGCTTCTGCGAGCTCCAAGGAGGACATGTGAGGGGACCGCCCAGGATGAACATCGGGTTACTGGGAATGGCTGCAGTGGAGGGTCGGCCGCTCTGGTCTCTTACCACGTTGTTTTGCATTTGCCGTGATCTGTGGCTGCTTATGGTGGTGAAAGGGGCTGCACTGAGCTCTTACTACACTGGGGGGTGATGGGAGGCTGAGTCACACTCATGTGAGAGTGACGTAGGAGAGAGCCCTTCCTTGTCTGTGATGCTGTAGCACGTGGAGCTCAATCAGGACATCAACAAGATCCCAGGGTTCCACAAACCGTCTTGGCTCTGCTCTCATCATCTTTCAGGTCAGCTGGGACCACAAAGGGTGAACCCCCCCCCCCCCCGAAAAAGGCCTTGTGGTCATGGAAACAACATGGAACCCTAAACAATCAGGAAGCTCGTCGAATAGGTCTTTTTGTCTTTATTTTGTGGAGGGGAAGGGCACATAATCAGACTGACCAAAGATGAGTCAAAACAGAACTTTGGATTGTATACCACAGTCTCCTCTCCTTTTCACCCTCTGCTCTGCGGCCATGGTCACTTGTCTTTGTGGGTCCGGAAATCCTGTCCAAGTCCTCAGAATTCAAAAAGTTCCAACGAGCTTGAGTGGTGTTGTGTCGTTTCTGCACAGTCACATAAGCGGGTGTGATTTGGAAGAATTGATTTGGCCAAATGGTCACGTGGACTTCTCCTCGAGTGTCTGCTCTGGTAATAGTGGCATTCTGGGACCGTTGTGTATATATCATGGTACAAAGCCCACGAGTTACCCCAGGATACCCTAGAGCCAGCATGCTATGTGTCGTTGCCATACTCTGTATGAGGAGCACGGGATATAGAAGCAGCAACATCAAAGAAATAAACTCTGTAAGACTGCCTTTGAATCGGAAATGGCAGTAAGAATAATGAGGTATTTTACCTTAAGAAGAGATACTTGTGTGTATATTCCTATGTGTAGATAATTTGTAAAGTCTCAGAATAACACCCCTGCTACTGCTACAGTATAATGGTTTAGAACAGAAACATTTTTACAGATGCTTTCCCCGTTCTTGAAAAACAATCCTGCTGCATCTGTATTCCCTGAGCACGTGGCCAGTAACCTCTTGTTTCGCCTTAATCCTTGTTTAGTCTCCGTTCTGTAAGCTTACGTAAAGTTGTAAGGTTTTTCCCCTGCTCTTTGGTTATCTCGCCAGTCCTTTGGGCTCTCACAAGCTTAGGTTCTGATATTTTGTGGGGGGGCCAGGCGGGTGGGGTGGCACTTATGGGAACAGCGGGCTCAGAGTTGTTGCATGCTGTTACTGGTTTGTGCTCTTTATATTTGAAAGTAAATTTGGTGGATCTGAAAGCCCTTAGATTTCGATTTCTCGAAAGCCCTCGGTTTCTCGATTATCTTAAATACGTTACTGTGTCTTTTGGAAGTATTGCATTGAAAGCTGGATCATAATCTAATTTTCTTGCTCTGAGAAGTCCCTTGCCCCAGGGTGTTCTTCACTTTTTCTGATGTTCGATAATTTTCCTTGACTGAATCTTGGTGTTCGTCACTCAGGACTTGTATTCCCAGGTATGTGGTATGCTCTTGCAATAGGTAATTTCAAATTTCTTGCAACAAAGTTTATTTGCCCTCCAGGGGCTTCTGTTTTCTCTCTGCTGGATCGTCTTTGTTCTTCGTATTTGTCACTTTGTCTCAAATCTTTTTTTTATTTCCCTTTATTTCTTTTTCAGTTTTTTCAAAGGTTTACGTTGAGAGAGGGAGAGGGAGAGAGAATCCCAAGCAGGCTGTGTGCTGTCAGCACAGAGCCCAACGAGGGGCGTGACCCCACGAACCGTGAGACCATGACCTGAGCCGAAATCGGGAGTTGGATGCTTAAAATACTGAGCCACCTAGGTGCCCCATTTTCTTACTATTTTTCTAAAGCTTTTGTCTATTTATTTGACCTTCTAGGTGTTCCTTCTGGGATGGTCTTCATTTGTGAAATGTTTTAATTGCCTCAGTTTTGTCACCTCATGACTGAGTCTTTGTAATTTAGTTCCTGTTGTTCTTTGCTGTGGTGTAACATCTCCGCGTGTCTTTGAGCTTCTTCGGAAATAGAAGGTCACAGTTACATGGGTATTTTTGGCATGCTTTCATTACCTGTGGGTATGTTCCACTTAACTTCTTACAACTTGGGATTTTATCTGGATCCTTCTCTGTTGCTCTTTATGTAGACACAGGAAAGTAAACTTCTGGAAGGAGGTGAGGTTGAGGGTTGCATTTTCCAGCTTGATAGAGCTCCCTCTTCTGTTCTGACGGTGCGCTCAGGCGCGTGGCACACTTTTTCCCGAAGCTTTCTGCCCGTGTTGTGCTCCCCTGCTTGTACCTAGGTCGCTTCTGGTGTCTCTCCCCTCCATTACGATTCTCACTAGTGGATGGTGCCCTTGCCACAGGGCCCTCCCCGGGAAGGGCATCCTCTGGGCCAGTGTCCAGGATTAGCGGAGGCCAGCCTGTGTGAGCCCCTCAGGGTCACGGTAGGTCCCTTGCTCCCCTCCCCCTGCTGTGGGGAGAAAGGAAACCTGCCCCAGCGCTCCTGTTGTCGGCTCAGCAGGTTGTCCTTTCCAGGGGGCATCCGCTGGTGACCGAGGGGTTCGTTTTGCAGGGTATGTTCTCAGATGCCCACGTTGCTTCCCTCTGCACTCGCCTGCACACACACAAGCTCACGCCATGGTGGCGGTTGGTTTGTCCTCTCCTGCTTATATTTGGGGGTTTGTGGGGTGCCTTGTCACCCAGCTTCACCTCGATAGGCCTCTGGTTTTGCCATTTAGCTATCGATATATTTAGAGAGATTAACAAATTAGGCTGCTGTCTCTGCTGTTTTCCTAGAATCCCTTGCTGAGCAGACCTTTAAAGTAACACTCATAGGGGTACCTAGGTGGCTCAGTCGCTTGAGTGTCCGACTTCCGCTCAGGACACGATCTCCTGGTTCATGAGTTTGAGTCCCGCGTTGGGCTTGCTGCGGTCAGCCTGTGAGCGCACGGCCTGCTTCCCATCCTCGTCCCCCCTCTCTCTGTCCCTCCCCCGCTTGTGTTCTCCCCAAATAAGTGAATATTAAAAAAAAAACCACTAATAAATCCCCGCTTAACAGTGATTCCACCAGAGCAAGAACATGAAATTGGAGCTGAATGGTCAGCTGGTCAGAGCCTCATGGGTTGCTGTGGATCAGAGCTCATTTTGCTTCACACAAGCGATGCCTCTCTAGACTCCCAAGCACCGCCTGTCATCCGTGGCAGTGCTTCCCGCGCAGGGTGCCGCGGACGGTTCCTGGAGGCGGGGATAGCGATGCCTTCAGCCCAAGGGGCTGCCAGCGGGACCGAGGTGGCAGGAGCCCCTGGCCAGTCACCTCCACCCTGAGTGGGGCATAGAAAAGTCATTTTGAGTGAGCCTTGGTTATGGATCGCTTTGTTCATTAAACCCTCCTTATTAAACGAGAATTGCCTGACTTTTTATTGTGAAACATTTCAGGCCTTCCCAAGAGGTATAAGGCTAGTACCATGGATTTGGGTAGGCATGCCCTTTTCCTAGATTCACCCGTGGTTCCCACTTGGCACATTGGTCTTTATTTCCACTCTTAATAAATGAATAAATTGTGTGTGTGTGTACATATTTTTTTTCCCTCAGCAATTGGAAAAATGATTTCAGACCTTGTGATTCTTTACCCCTAAGTCCTTCCACATTTATTTCCCAAGAATAAAAACAGTCTCTTCTATTACCACCGTAGTATGATGCCCGAGAAGATTGAGAGTTCCACAATATTTAACATACGGTCCATAGTCCTAATTCCCTCATTGTTCCTAAAGATTTTTTTTTTTTAGTTATTTTCCCCCATAGAGTCAGGACCTCCATGAAATGGCTGCGTTCCTTACCTTTGGTTGGCCTGTCATCAGACCGTCTTTGAGCCTGGATTCTGTGTTGTGCCCTCGCTGCGTGTCACACAGGGTCAGGGTCCTGCTTCTCAGGAGCTTCTGCCTAGAAACAGCCGCGTTACAAATAAAAGCTATGAAGATTCGGGCTTTTAGAGCTTCCCGCTGGTAGCTCTGCTCCTGAATTTGAGTCCCCTTGGTAACAAAGGCCATCCAGTCCCTGCTAGACTTCCAGACCCCTGTGTGCCGTCAGCTTCCTGGAGTGCATAGGATTTCATTTGCATTTGGGCACTGGCTTTTTAAAGCCATCGTAAGAGCTTTCCAGGCACATGGTTCTGGCCCTTGTGAATTCTCAGGGAGCCTGGAGGCCAGAGAATGAACACTCCTTACGTTTAGGAGCGTCTTCTGTCGTTCTTCAGTAGTTCATCCCCAAGATGTGGGGCGGAATCGAACACAGCAGCGAACTGTTGGCATCACGTCCAGACGAGCCACAGTGACGGGGAGCTTGAAGGAGCCTGGTTTTGGGTTTTGTTTTTTTCTCTTCTGCTTTGTCAACTTGTAGTCATTAGCTGTTCAGGGGAAAAGAAAAGTGTTTCCTCAGGAATGCGTTATAGTTGGTGAAATCCTCTGGGACTGATTGTGCATCCCTGCGAATGTGCCTTTTTGAGCAAGTTGTGCTGTGGCCACTGAACCCCAAGCCATCGCGTATGGAGGGCTGTGTGTGAATGTGGATTTACAACCCTGGGGGAACCTGATTTTTATATTCTGTCTTTGCTTTGACGCTGAGATTTTCATCCCACAGCCGTCTTTGAAATTGGTCGGAGTGGCCGTGTTTATGGGCTGATGGGCTTGGGTGACTGGGGGGGCGGGGGTCTCAAACTGGAATTCTTAGAGGGGCCAAGTGGGTAACGGAAGTGAATGAAGCAGGCCCCAGGAGAGAAGAGGGACCGGGGGGAGCCTTGGGGAAGCTGGAAAGCACTTGTCCTGTCTGAAGGAGCTGCCACCCCCCCGGCACCACCCATGAGTGGCCACCAGGCCCGCCGCCCCGTGTGGTCAGACACTGGGCTTTTTCAGCATAAGCTGAAAAGATAAGGGAGAGATCTCGATCTGTAATGATTTGTATCTAATAAAACTGCATCTCTCTCTCTCTCTCTCTCTCTCTCTCTCTCTCTCACTCTCACTCTCTCACACACACACACACACACACACACACACACGCCATCCGCACCCCCTGAGGCTCAGTAGAGCACGTCTCCATGCCACACAGCCCTCTACAGTCACCTTTGTCTTTCTCTCTCTCTGCTACTTGGCCTCCATTGTTATTATTTTGTGGCTACCTTTTAAATTTTGCGTTTTTCATAGTCTACATTTCCTGCTCGTGGTCTCAAGAGGTTGGGATTGGGTGAGAGTATTGTGACCTACTCAAGAGCCAAATCGAGTGTTCGACTTGGCATTCACGTGCCGGATGCATCTGTCTCCCAAGGCTCCTCCACAGTCCATCACATTCCCAGACGCCACACCACCCGGAAGGAGGGGGACCGTTCCAGGCCTTTCCCGCCCTTCCTCGTACGCAGGCGGCATAGTAACGGTGAGTGTGCCCCCTTGCTCCCTGGTGCCCCTGGAAGTGTTGGCCAGGTTCTTGGCACCAAGGAGGTGGGCACATTTCGTGAACCGCACCCCCTGAACTGCGTGGCATTTATCCATGTAACGCACTACCTGGGCCTTGTTACTCTCAGATCCTTCGATGTGCTGTATTTACTTGACAAAGCAAACTTTTCACTGCCCGTTGTAAGCTATTTAATCCTTCAAACCTTACTCTATGGGTTGTTTTTATAAACCCCTATTGTTGGTTGAGAGCCTTTAAAAATTTTTTTCCCTTTATTTTGAAATGATTTAAAAATTGCTAAAGAATCGCAAGAATAATAAGGACTCCCTTTCGGCCAGATTAACTGGTCATTAGTATTTTACCATCTTTGAGGTTAATGACTCTATATCTGCCCATAAGAACCTTTTTGCTGGTCATTTAAGAGTTGCAAACATCATGACCTTTAACCTTTAAGTGCTTATGTTTCCTAAGAACAAGGGCACCTGTGTAGAGACCTATTGTGTGATGATAAGATCCAGGAGATAGTGATGTGATAGAGTATAAAGCTATTTTACCACTGAGGCTACTGAAGCCTTTTATGGCCATCTTCTTTGATCCAGAATCAGGCGTTGCGTTGAATTGTTGCATCTGTTAAATCCCCTGTAATCTGGAGCCCTTCCACAGCGTCTGTGTTTTTTATGACCTTCTGTCTCTATTCCTTTCTGGCCATTTGCTTTGTAGACCATCCCTCAATCTGGGTTTGTCAGCTGTTTCCTCATGATTAGGTTCAGGTGATGCATTTTTGACAGGCCCTGAAGGGTTTTAAATCCGTTTCGCCTTGGTCTAATAAAGGGACACTAACTAGCAAGTAGACTTCTGGTCATGAGAGTGAAAAGCCATGGGAGCCCTGGGGCCCCAGCCAGAATTGGGCTTACAGGTGGGTCTTGCTGGGCAAGTGAGTTGCTTTTTTAAAAAAGTTGTGAATTAAAGTGTTTTAAGACCTTAAAGCTTGACAGAGAAATCCAGATTGCCAGCTGCTCTTGAAGATCTGACATCACTGGGGCCACAGTCCCACATGCCTGCTCTTGGGTCACCGATGGCCCCTGAGACGGGCATGTGCTCTCTCTTGTGACCCTTACCCACACATGATGCCCGACGTGCATTTCTCCTGCCTGCTTCACTCCTGCGTGTTAGTTGCCTGGCCTCCGTGGGTCTGCGACTCTGAAACCTCTAGAATAAACCTCTAGAATAGGCTTGCAGTTAAGCTCTCTCTCTATTCTGCTCTTGTACACAAGTCTTGTGTTCTTCTCGGGAACATCCTTCTTGAGGGAATAATTGGCCATTGCATTACTGCTCCTTCTGCTCCTTCTTGCCTCTTTTGAGAGGTTGGTTTTTGGCTATATTTGTCATCCCCCTGCAGTGAAACTGCTCGTGTTCACTGTTCCCAAAGGTAGGTTGCACATGGAGGACCTTCAGGTGTCCTAAACTGGCTCCCAAAGAGGCCCGGTTGAGGGAGAGGCTCCTTCAAGCCCCTACTCAGTGTGGAAGAGGCTCCATCCCAAGCCGGGGGGCAGGGGGAGTGCCTACAGCAGCCTAGGGAAGTCAGGCGAGGAGGGGAGGTTGAGTTGGTGTTCGTCTAGAGAGCTCCGGAAGAGCACTGCCTGTTGATGCCTGACCTGGAAATACTTGAGGGAGGACTTGGGCATTGCTGTGCGTCATCCCTCGCCTTTCAGTTGCATGGAGAAAACAGACCTTTGTAGGTTAGAAGACCGTGATGGTGGAGCTTCCATTTACAGTTTATGAATAATGATAACAGAAGAGAATAGCTAGCATTTACTTAGTACTTAATATTTTCCAGTCACTTGATACATATTTGCATTTGTGCCCGTGTGTTTGTGCGCACACACACTTATTTTAATTGTCCCTGTCAGTTTCTAAAGTAGGTATTAGTCTCCCATTTTACAGTGATAAAACTAGGGCCCAGAGAGGTCAAGTGACTTACCGAAGGTCACACAGAGGCAAAGACAGTGTTTGTGTTACGCCTGTTGGACCTCAGAGCAAACACTGTGATGACACAAAGGACTGGGGAAGGCAGCTTACTGCTCACTTGAAAAGTCAGTGCCCTAAGAAGTAACTTGAAAGAGTTTTGAGTCTAAATGACAGTCAAGTATGATGCAGCTATTAAGTTTGGAACCCTATGATTTTCCTGTTGTGCTCTGGATATTTTGGGTGTGTATCATCTGCAATTAATTACCTTCATGAGTTGCTGGCGTTGTTTGGGCTGTTTCCCTGGCTCTGGATATGAAATGTGGGGCCATCGTGCCATTCTGAGTGGAATTTACCAGGTGGCTAATGAGATGGGGTTTATAAAAGAAATAGTGAAATGGTGGGAATAGGGAGCAAGCACTAAAAATCAAACAAGCTTTTTACGACCCTCTTCCCCGCCCCCCCTCCAGCTGGCAGATGAGACACCATACAGCTCAAGGAGAAATGCAGACTGCCCAGAATTCGGCCCCCCTGGCTGCCTTTGCACTGCCTTTTTAGAGAAAATGGCTGGAAAGCAAGAAGTAGTCAGATTTCTTGTGCATGGTAAGGGACCACTGCTTCCTGAACCAGGTCACGAGAGGTATATTGTGCTTCTCTGGACTCTGGTTCCGATGGGGTGTGCTGGGAGAGCACAGGGCCGTGCGTGGTTCTTGGGTTCACGTGTGGCCCGGAAGTGACCTGGGGGCTGGTTAAAATGCAGATTTCAGGCCTACTCCAGAGTGCAAATGTTGAGCTGTACAGCGGGGCCTGGAATTATTTTTTAACTCCTCACTGTACTAGTGTTGGGCATGAACAAAACATTCTCCTCCATAATGCATACAATTCATCAAAATCAGAAGATCAACATTAGATTTTTCCATCCAGTCCCTTTTTCATGTTCAGTCTTTACTGGTGGTTCCAGTAATGGCCTTTCTTGCAAAACGATTGAGTCCAGAATGGGTTGTTAGCATGTAATTTCTTAGGTGTGGAACAGTTGTTTTTTGAACAGTCATTTCCATTGACTTTCATGACCTTGACATTTTTGAAGGTTATTGGCCAGTTGATTTTGCAGAATGTTCCTCGGTTGGTTGGTTGTTTCCACGAGTAGCTTCAGTTTATGCATCTTTGTTATTAACATCATGGTGGTGATGCATGCTCTTGTGAGAGCATCCTCGCGGGTGGCACACGCCTTCAATTTGTTCCATGAGCGATCATGTTGACTTTGATCCCTGGATCTGATGGCGGCTGCCCTCCTTCCCCACTGTGAACAACTCCCCCCTTTATAGTTGCACACTTTTGTGGGGAGGTAGTTGGAGCCAATGTAAATATCTGATGAGGCATTAAACTTTCCACTTACTCATTTTTGGGTTCGTGGATGTCTCTTTTGTTCAGTAGCTCATCATCCATTACTCTCAACATTTTGGTGGTCAGATCGTCCTGGATTGGTCTGGTGGCAATGCTGATGAGTTGGCTTCTGTGTCCTTTTGAAATGACCTCATGAGTTTACACTGACACCCACCCAGAATTCCAATCCAACACCACACTGTCAACCTCCGGTCTTCTCAGTTTATGTAGTGACTCCCTTCTTTGAAGTGAGAACCTTGGCTCCTGCTGTCTGTATGTTTAGGGATTTGTTTTAAAGATATCATTATGTTTATTTATTTATTTATTTTTTTACCGTAAATTTTTGGTTTAATTCCATTTAACATACAGTGTAATACTAGTTTGAGGTGTATGGTGTAATAATCCAATAGTTGCACACATCACCCTGTGCTCATCATGACAAGTGCATTTCTTAATCCCTGTCACCTACTTCACCCACCTCCCCCCCCCCCACCCCCACCTCCCCTCTGGTAACCCATCGGGTAATTTTCTATAATTTAGGATGTTTCCTGCTTTGTTTTTCTATCCATCTGTCTCTCTCATTTTTTTCCATTTGCTTGTTTGCTCCTTAAATTCAGCATATGAGTGAAATCATACATTTGTCTCATTTCACTTTGCATTATACTCTCTAGCTTCATCCATGTCATTGCAAATGTCAAGATTTCATCATTTTTCATGGCTGGATGATAATTCATTGTATTCATATGCCACATCTTCTTTATCCATTCATCAGTCACGGGACACTTGGGCTGCTTCCATATCTTGGCTATTAAAAGTAATGCTGCTATAAACATCAGGGGTCTCTTTGAATTAGCGTTTTTGTATTCTCTGCATAAATATCCAATAGTGCAGTCGCTGGATCTTAAGGTAGTTCGGTTTTTAACTTCTTTGAGAAACCTCCATACTGTTTTCCACAGTGACTGGACCAGTTTGAATTCCCACCAGTAGTGCATGAGGGTTCCTTTTCCTCCACAGTCTCGCCAACCCTTGTTGTTTCTTGTGTTGTTGAGCTTAGCCATTTTGACGGGTGTGAGGTGTTAACTCATTGTAGTTTTTAAAAATATTTTCTTTTTTTTTTGAAGTTTTATTTATTTTGAGGGCGAGAGAGAGAGAGAGAGAGAGGGAGCACAAATGGGGGAAGGGCAGAGAGAGGGAGGGAGAGAATCTCCAGCAGGGCCCGGCACCTGATGCTGCTCTTGGATCTCACAAACCATGAGATCATGACCTGAGCCACAGTCCAGAGTTGGATGCTTAATTGACTGAGCCACCCAGGTGTCCCTCATTGTAGTTTGGATTTGCATTTCCCTGATGATGAGCGATGTTGGTTAGCTTTTCATATGTCTGTTTGCCATCTGCCTGTCTTCTTTAGAGAAATGTCTTGTTCATGTCTTCTGCCCATTTTTTAGATGATTTGGGTTTTGGGTGTTGAGTTTTGTAAGCCCTTGATGTATTTTGGATACCACGCCTTTATCAGGTATGTTATTTGCAAACATCTTCTCGTGAGGCTGCCTTTATTTTATTTATTTAAAAAAATTTTTTTAATGTTTACTTATTTTTGAGAGAGACAGAGGCAGAATGCGAGTGGGTTAGAGGGAGAGAGGAGGGAGACACCGAATCCGAAACAGGCTCCAGGCTCTGAGCTGTCAGCACAGAGCCTGATGCAGGGCTTGAACTCACAAGCTTTGAGATCATGACCTGAGCCGAAGTCGGACGCTCAACCGACTGAGGCCACTCAGGTGCCCCTAGGCTGCCTTTTAGTTTTGTTATTTCGTTTGCTGTGCAGAACCTTTTATTTTGATGTAGATGCAGTAGTGGATTGTCACTTTGGTTTCTCTTGCCTCAGGAAACCTATCTAGAAAAAGGTTGCTATGGCCAGTGTCAGAGAAATTACTGCCTGTGTTCTCTCCTAGGATTTTTGATGGTTTCAGGGCTCACATCTAAGTCTTGCATCTTTTTTGAATTTTTTTTTGTGTGTGGTGTAAGAAAGTGGTCTGATTTCATTGTTTCGCATGTTGATATCCAGTTTTCCCAGCACCATTTGTCCAAAAGACTATCTTTTTTCTCCTTTGGTTATCTTTTCCTGCTTTGTCAAATATTCATTGATCATATTATTGTGGGTTTATTTCTGAATTTTTTGTTCTGTTCCATTGATCTGTGTGTCCATTTTTGTACCAGTACCATACTCTTGATTCCTGCAGCTTTGTAGTAGGTTTTGAACTGTGGAATTGTGTTGCCCTCAGCTTTGTTGTTGTTGTTGTTGTTGTTTTTCTTTCAAAGTTGCTTTGGCTATTTGGGGTCTTTTGTGGTTCCATACAAATTTTAGGATTGTTTGTTCTAGTTTTATGAAAAACGCTGTTGGTATTTTGATGGCAATTGCATTAAATGTGTAGGTTACTTTGGTGAGTGTGAACATGCTAACAGTATATATTCTTCCAATCCATGAGCATGGGATATCTTCACATTTCTTTGTGTCTTGAATTTCTTTCATCAGTGGTTTATAGTTTCAGAGTTAAAGGTATTTGACCTCTTTGGTTAGGTTTATTCCTAGGTATCTTATTTTGGGTGCAGTTGTAAATGAGATTTTTTTTTTTCAATTTCTCTTGCTGCTGCTTCATTTTTGGCACATAGAAACGCAACAGATTTTGGTACATTGATTTTGTATCCCGTGACTTTATGGAGTTTGAGTCTTGGTTCTAGCAGTCTTCTAGTGGAATCCTTATGGTTTTCCATATAGAGTATCATGTTCTCTGCAAATCGTGAAAGTTTAACTTCTTCCTCACTGATTGGGATTCCTTTTATTTCTTTCTGTTGTCTGATTGCTGTGACTAGGACGTGGGCTGCTATGTTGAATATGTTGGTGAGGGTGGACATCCCAGTCTTGTTCTGACCTTAGAGGAAGAGCTGTTTTTCCCTTGGGATGATGTTTGCTATGGGTTTTTCGTGTATGCCTTTATTATGTCGAGGCCTTTATTTCATATGTGGCCTTTATTATGTTCCCTCTCAACCTATTTTGTTGAGTGTTTTTATCATGAATGGATATCGTATTGTGTCAAATGCTTTTTCTCCATCAATGAAATGATCATCTGGTTCTTATCCTCTTTCCTGCTGATGTGATGTATCCCATTGATTTGTGAATGTTGAACCACCCTTGCAACGCAAGAATAAATCGCACTTAATTGTGGTGAATGATATTTTTAAATGTATTGTTGATTCATTTCACTAGTATTTTATTGAGAATTTTTGCCTCTGTTCATCAGGGATATTGGCGCTTGTGTGTGTGTGTGTGTATGTGTGTGTTTTAGTGGGGTCTTTATCTGGTTTTGGTGTCAGAGTAATGCTGGCCTTGTAGAAAGAATGTAGAAATTTTCCTTCCTTTTCTATTTTTTGGAATAGTTTAAAGAAGGATATAGATAGGTATCCTTTAAATGTTTGATAGAATATTTGCCTGTGAAGCCATCTGGTCCTGGACTTTTGTTTGTTGGGAGGTTTTATTTATTTACTTAGTTATGACTCAATTTCTTTGCTGGTTATCAGTATTTCCTCCTGTTTCACTTCTGTTTGTTTACAGGAATTGATCAACTTCTTCTCGGTTGTCCAATTGGGTGGTATGTAGTTTTTCATAATCTCTTATGATTGTATTTCTGTAGTGTTGATTGTTATTTCTTTTTTCTCATTGATGATTTTGAATCTTTTTTTTCCCCCTCAATAAGTCTGGATAGAGGTTTAGCAATTTTACTGATTTTTTTTTTTTTTTCAAAGAACCGGCTCCTGGTTTCATTGATTTGTTCCATTATTTTATTTTATTTTTTTAGTTTTTATATCATTTCTTTGTGCTTTCATCTTTATTACTTACTTCCTTCTGCTGGTCTTAGATTTTGTTCCTCTTCTAGTTTCTTTAGGTATAAGGTTAAGTTGTCTGAGGTATTTGTTACTTCCTGAGCAATACATTGCTACACACCCCCCTCTTCAGGCTGCTTTTGGTGCATTCCAGAGATTTGGGACCATCTTGTTTTCATCTCCATGTTTGTATGTTCTTCTTTATTTCTTTTATTTTCCAGTTGACCGATTCATTTTTGAGTAGCATGTTTCACCTCCACGTATTTGTGGTCTTTCCAGATTTCCTCTCGCGGTTGACTTCAAGTTTCCTAGTGTTGTGGTCAGATAATAGGCGTGGTGATTTTGATCTTGCATTTGCTGAGGTTCATTTTATGGAGCAATAGCTCATCTTTTCTGGAGAATGTTCTGTATGCACTTGAAAAGAATGTATGTTTTGCTACGTTAGGATAGATTGTTTGGAATGTGTCTGTTAAATCCATCTGTTCCTGTGTGTCATTCGTAGCCATTGTTTCCTTGTTGATGTTGTATTTAGATGAATTCCTCTGCTAGTATTGTGTTATTATCAGTTGGTTTCTTGATGTTTGTTACTAATGGTTTTATGTATTTAGTTGCTTCTGTGTGGGTGCAAAAATACTTAAAATTGTTACATTTTATTGTTGGATGGCCCCTTTATTATTATTTTTTTTTTAATTTTTAAAGTTTATTTATGAGAGATAGAGATAGCATGAATGGGAGAGGGGCAGAGAGCATGGGAGACAGAATCCAAAGGAGGCTCCAGGCTCCGAGCTGTCAGCGCAGAGCCTGATGCAGGGCTTGAACCCATGAACCGTGAGAACCTGAGCGAACCCGCAAACCTGAACCGAAGTCGGATGCTCAACCGACTGAGCCAGCCAGGTGCCCCGGCCCCTCCCCCCCCTTATTATTATGTAGTGTTCTTCTTTGTCTCTTGTTACAGTCTTTGTTTTAAAGTGTTACTACTCTGGCTTTCTTGTGACATCCATTTGCACTATAGATGTTTATTTATTCTTTGCCTTTCCCTCAGCAGGTGTCCGTAGGTCTAAAATGGGTCTCTTGTGGGCAACATATGTAGCTGGGTTTTGTTAATTTTTTTTTTTTTTTAATCTGTCACCCTGTGTCTTCTGGATTGGAACATTTAGTCCCTTTACATTCAAACTAATCATTGATAGATATGTATTGCCATTTTGTACTTTGTGGTTGTTTCTGAAGATTTTGTTTGACCCTTTATTATCTTTCTCTTTCATGCTTTGCTGATTTTCTTTAGTGATATATTTGGATTTTTTTCTCTTTACTTGCATGTTTTTTAGTGTTTTTTGGCATATGGTTACCATTAAATTCATACATGACCTCTTCTGTGTATATTAGTGTATATTAAGTTGATGGTCATTCAAGTCTGAACCTATTCTTTTCTGTTCTCCACATTTTTAGATATAGGTAACTATATTTTAATCCCTTATTTGAGAGTTTCTTGACTGATTTTTTTTCTTCTACAGAAATAATCATTTTTACTGCTTTGTTTCCTGTCTTTATGTTGTCACTTTTTGTCCCTCCTTTCTACTCAGAGTCCCTCTTAATATTTCTTGCTGTGCTGGATTAGTGGTCACAAACTCCTTTAGTTTTTGTTTGTCTGGGAAACTCTGTCTCTCCTTCTAGTTTCAATGGTTGCCTTACCGGATAGAGTATTCTTGGCTGCAGATTTCTCCCATTCAGCACTTTGAATATATTGTCACTTCCTTCTGGCTTGCCACATTTCTGTTGAGAAATCTCCTGCTAGCCTTATGGGTTTTCCCTTGTAAGTTAATGACTTGTCTTGCTGCTTTGAAAATTTTTGTTTTATATTTTGCAAATGTAATTATGTCTCAGCGTGGCTCTGCTTTTGTTGATTCTCTTGAGAGTTCCTAGATCTGTTCCCTTCCCCAGATTAGGGAAGTTTTCAGCTATTATTTCTTTAATAAATGTTCTGCCCTCCTTTCTCTTCTTCTGGTACTTTGATAATATGAGTGTTGTTATATTTGATGGAATCACTGAGTTCCCTAAGTCTTTTCTCGTTTTTTATAATTATTTTCTCTTTTGTTCTGCTTGACTACTTTCTGTTTCTTTATCTTCTAGGTCATTAACTGGTTCCTCTGGGATGTGTGGCTGGGCAAGACACACAAGGGTGGCTAGGGGCTTAGAGCTCGGTGTGATGCAGCAGATGTGTGGGGTGACATCTGTCTACCTGGCTGGCTCGGTAGGGTGCCTGGAAGGCCTTCACAAAGTTTGGCCTGAGCCCAAGACGAAGGGCAGCAGGTTTGGGGTGGGTGAGTCCTCCGAGAACTCAGGGTGTTGTGCACACTGCTAGCGGGTTAGGTAGCAAGTGTATACGCAGCCCTGCCTCCAGCATGGGTCTCTGTGCTTATTCTGGGGTGGGGGCAGGAAAATGGCACTTGTCATTTCCCTCATTTTCGGAAAAGTTCTCGACAGGCTCAGAAATCAGTATGAACAGATGTTTTCTCTTTGCCCCTGGTGTTGTGTAAACTGCCCTTTTTATTTTGCTTCTCTGCCCAGGCTGCTATCTCTTTAAGGGCTGTCACTTGCCTTCCCGGCTCCCCCGGTGCCGAGTCAGCTGATCTCCAGAGCTCCAGGTTCCACACCCTGTTGGTTTTACAAACCGAAAGAATTCAGCCCCTGTGGTTTTTAAAGCCAAAAGTTAGGGGGATTAGTCTTCTCTGTGTGAGGGCCCATTTCTTGCCCTCCTTCAGGCAGCCTCCTTCTACCTTTGTGATCTTCCTAACTTTTCAGATGCAGCTTGTTCTCTATATTTAGTTGTGGCGTTTGTTCTGCCAGTCTTCAGGTGCCTCTCCAGTTTAGTGACTTGGATGTGGATGATATCTACTTGAAAACGTGGGACACAGTGAGGTCAGGGTTCCCCTGCTCTGCCACCTTAACATATCAGGCTATGTTTAGTTAATTTGTTACTTCTCCTGTATGTCACTGGTCTCCAGTGGTTGAGGAAAAGCAGGGCTGGAAGTTCCCTATTTTCGGATAAACTCCTCCCGCTGATCCCCTTTTAGGGCATTCTCCATTCTTTGAGCACGTTGGAAGAACCCTGGCCTGTTGGAAGGTGTAGACTTTGGGGTTGACGAGATAACCATCCTATTTCCACTCCTGGGTGACCTTGTCTAGTCCCCGACCCTGCTGAGCCCCCCTTTCATGTGGACATTAGTAATACTAACTATTTTATAAGGGCTAAAAGAAGAGAGGTAGGATCTGACCACTCTCCTCAAGGTCTCACAGTCTAGACTGAGGTGATGAGCACAGGCCAGGGGTATTAATGTGTTTTCCTTGTGAGGAGGGAAGCTTCTCTGGGATATGGTGGAGGCTGAAAAAGGGGTGGTGTCAAACCTCTGATGGGGGAGGAAAGGCTTCAGAGAGAACATGCCTTTGAAGAGACTCTTGAAAAACCTGGAGTGTTCACCAGGGAGCGGGGGGCGGGGTGGGGAGTGCTGTAGACAGAGGGTCAGATCAGCCTTGGCAAGGCACAGGTGTCAGGAATAGCCTGGCTGCTGTGGGTGGCAGTGATGAGCTGATTGCCAAATCCCAGAGATGGGGTACGGTTCTGTGTGGCTGGTCATCAGAGCTACTCTGGGAGCCCTGGGCAGTTGCAAGAGGAGATGGGGACAGGTCCAGCATGAAGAGCCCTGTGTGTTGCAGGGGTCAAAAGCCTGCATGGAAGCCTAGGATAGGCTCCCACAATGGCCTTCGGTGGCCACCTCTGAGCCCATTACCGCCTGGGTGCTGGCTGGCCACCTCGGTTTATCCCCCCCAAACCTCTTTGCCTTGTTGATGGTGTTACAAAGGTGGCATAGGGAGAGCTTGGCTTCCGGCTCTGCGGCCACATGGCCCCTATCCGGGGCCTGGTTCTGCTGCTTGCCTGCTTGTTAGCTACCAGGAGAATGACAGAGTCTCTCTGTAGATCTAAAAACCCTGGCTGACCCTGGTCCCCTTCTCTGCTGTCCCAGTCAGTGCTCGACAAGTGTTAGCTTCTGTTGTCATTATCATGGTGAAGAGTGAAGAGGGTGTGAATGCCCAAGTACACATCCGCATCCTCGGGGAGCAGGAATTCCTGCCACTTCAAGGGTCCTTCTAGCTGGACTAAGAATCAAATTGATCTGAGTCAGATGGGCAGGAGAAAATACAATTTAATAGTGTGCGCACAGGGAATCCACACAGGATGGAAGTTCCAAAGACAGGCATAATGAGGTGTCTATGGTCATCCTGAACCACGGAGAAGGGGGTGGGCGTCTAGGACTTCAGAGGAAAGGAATGGAACTCACAGGGCGATGAGATGAAAAGATGTTTCGTAATTCGATGTTTGCCCTGCCATACAGATGGGTCATCCAGGCAAAAGTTAATTTTGCTAATACCACTTTGCAAAGACCCTTGAACTGAGATTCTTTTATGTAGTTAAGGGAGTGGCTAAAGTTTTTCTTGAGCCCACACTTTCTAGATTGCCTTCAGTTCAAGATAAGGCACACGTTGAAGTGGTACCTTTTGGAGGAGGGGGACCTGTCCTGAACTCCTTCCCAAGCAACAGGCTTGGGAGATCATAATGCCCCCAAAAGGTGGTGGCGCTAGAATTGATGAGGAGACTCACAGGGGAGCACACACAGTTAGGAAAAAATGATTTTTCCGCTTTGAGTAGTTTGGCAGCGAGCTTGACCTTGCATGCTGA
The DNA here is from genome assembly GCF_023721935.1 of Panthera uncia. Lineage (NCBI taxonomy): Eukaryota > Metazoa > Chordata > Mammalia > Carnivora > Felidae > Panthera > Panthera uncia. The sequence continues at coordinate 4,772,751 of NC_064815.1, forward strand.
GGAGTGGCTATTTAACACCCCAAAGCCCAGCCATTGATGCCACCCTTCCTGCCTTTTACTGGTGGCTTCTTGGGACAATCATTGTCCTTTCAGGTAGCCTGGCCACACTTAGCCACATGCTTTTTAATATTCAGGTGTGGCTGTGGTGAGTGCCTGCTTGGTACCCGGCAGATAGGTGATGTGAGGTAGCCTCGCTCTAGCCTCAGGCTGGCTGAAGCGGAATTCCTGTAGGTGTTTCTAACTGTGATGTTTTGATGCCTGTGAATTACCACATGCACTTAGCAAGTTCTTTGGTTTTGTTTGGGGTAATTATCTTTTGAGTGGCGCTGTCTGGGGTTGCTGGTTGTTGATTCTGACTTTGGGGCAGGCATAATTGCTTTCACTTACAAAGATGAATCATTGCCTTTGCTGGGAGCTGTTGGAGAGGTGCTTACCACCTGCTCCGTGATTGGCTTCCCTCACTCATGCTTTTGAAGAAAACTGCAGGGTGGCCAGCCAGGTGTTTTCGGGGCTGGGGTGGGAGTTGGCCAGACGTTTTGGAATCCTGCAGAAGAATATCCGAATGTTTCTGCCTCCTCTGTCACCACCATTGTCCTTTCTCGCCTGGATGAGTGGCCACAGTCGCTTTCGTCTGGTCTGCCCAACTCGTTTCTGTCTCCTACTTGTTTTACTTTTTCTCACATACCATGTCGTTTCCCTGCTGAACACCTTTTAATGGCTGAATGAAATTTATAATTCGGGGTCCATCAGGATTCCTCGCCTGCTTCGGCTGCCTTGGCTGCCCTGAGTCCTAGGACCAGGCTAGACGCAGGCCGGCCTGGGGGCTTCCCCCCACCCCACCCCTTGGCTGGTTCCTCTGCCCAGAACTTTTTCCTCTACTGTCTGGGAGTACTGGCATCCCCTGGGGGCTTGGTAGATGTGCCGACTCTCAGGCCCCACTCCAGACCCTCTTAATCAGAACCTGCATTTTAGCGAGACTGTGCCCTTCCTTACTTGCTACAGGTGGTACATCTTTGTCCCCTTTGTGAAAGGTCTTCTCAGACTGTCCTGTCTGAAATACTCACTCACCTTATCTCTTTTTCTCCTCCTTCCTTGCTTTGTTAATAAATAGACATTTGGGAACAGTTTTAGATTTTCAGAAACGTGACCAGAAAGTAGTGAGTTCCCACATAACCCTTCTCTGCCCTTGTCCCCAACTTCCCCTATTAACATCCTGCATTTGTGTGGCACATTTGTTAGAATTGATGAACCAATATTGATAGTTTATTATTTTTTAATATTTATTTTAGAGCGTACAAGTGAGGGAGGGGCAGAAAAAGGGTTGGGAAACAGAGGATCTGAAGAGGGCTCTGCGCTGACAGCAGGGAGCTCGACATGGGGCTTGAACTCAGGAACTGCGAGATCACCACCCAAGCCGAAGTCGAACGCTCAAGTGACTGAGCCACCCCGGCACCCCTTGATATGTTATTATTAACTCAAGTCCATAGTGGACATTAGTGTTTGCTCTTGCTTGTGTATGTTTTGTGGGTTTGGACAAATGTACAGGGACCGTGTCCACCATTGTTGTGTCATACAGAGTAATTTCACTGCCCTAAAAATCCCCTGTGCTCTGCCTGTTGACCCCTCCCTCCTAATCACTGATCTTTTTACTGTCTCCATAGTTTCGCCTTTTCCCGAATATGATGTCATTGGAATCCTAGTCTGTAGTCTTTTCAGATTGGTTTCCTTCGCTTAGCAGTATGCGGTCCAGTTTCCTCTGTCTTTTCATGGCTGTTGTGGCTCCTTTCTTTTCATCACTGAGTAATACTCCTTGTCTGCATATGCTGGTTTGTTTAGGTAGTCACTTAGGGAAAGATGTCTGATGGCTCCCCTCTTGTGGCAGTTAGGGAGAAGATGGCTATAAATATTATCTGCAAGGTTTTGTGTGGACATAGTTGCAACTCCTTTGGATAAATACCAAGGAGTGTGATTGCTGGATTGTATGATAGGAGTGTGTTTAGAGTGTAAGAAACTACCAGACTGTGTTCGAAAGTGACCGTACCATTTTTCCTTCACACCAGCAATGAGAGTTCCTGATTCTCCAGGTCTGTGCCAGCATTTGGTGTTGTCAGTGTTCTGGGTTTCCGCCATTCTGTCGGTGTGGTTTGGGTTAGCTTTTATAGTCCTCATTGTTTCTAAAGTCTGTTTGTTTCCTGGTTTGCATACCTCCCCTCTGTGATTGTCTCCTTCCTGAGGGTAGAGACCTTGTCTGTCCTGTTCCCCTCACCATCTCTGTTCCTGAGATAATGCCTGGTAATGAGTTGAACAAATCAGGTACCTTCTACAACACCCTGGTTAAGTCCTCAGTATTTTTACCTTATTGAGGCAAGTGAACTGAAGCGCGGAGAGGGACATCCATGCTGCACACATTTGCTGAGACGTCGTCCTGACTGTGAGACCGTGACACGGACAGATGAGAGATGGGTCGGAGGAATTCATCACCTCGGGCACGTTACTTGTCCTCTGTTCTCCTCACCTCTGTTCTGAGATCCGGGATAAAAGGACCTCAGAGAATTGTTGGGATTAAATGAATGAATATATGTAAAGCATCTTAGTTATCAATTCTGTAAAAAGTGACCCCAAAACGTAGCACATGAAAACAACCGTTTCGTCTCCTCGTTTATATGGGTCAGGAATCCGGACACGACTTAGCTGGACTCTTGTGGCTCAGGCTGTGGGGAGGTTGCGGTCAGGTGTTGGGGGAAGCTGCCGTCATTTCACGGCACCAGTCGGCCCTGGACCATCTTCTGAGCTCACTTACTCGGCTGCTGGCAGACTGCTTCCGTCGCGGGATGGGCCTCTCCATGGCTGCCCTTTAGGGATCGCCCACCTGGAGGCGTTGAGAACAGACCTTGAGGCCCGTTGAGCACTAGGTGCATTCGGGTGGTGGTGCCGCTGTCCCTGCTGCCGCCGCCCGTCGTCACCTACCACCGCCACCCCCCTTGCCCTTCAGGTGTCGTCACAGAACTGGTAAGAACTGGAGCTGAGAGCTGCCCGTGTGGCTTCGTTGGTTAAGCGTCTGATTCTTGATTTCTGTTTATATCGTGATCTCATGGTTTCATTAGTTCGAGCTCCACCCTGGGCTCTGCGCTGACAGTGTAGAGCCTGCTTGGGATTCTCTCTCTCCTTCTCTTTTCTGACGCTCCCTGACTTGTGTGCATGCATGGGCCCTTTTGCTCTCTCAAATAAGCATAATAAAAATGTTTGTTTTGAGAGAGACCGAGTGTGAGTGGGGGAGGGGCAGAGAGCAAGGGAGACGCCGAATCTGAAGCAGGCTCCAGGCTCTGAGGTGTCAGCACAGAACCCGACGCGGGGCTTGAACTCACAGACGGCAAGATCATGACCTGAGCCAAAGTCAGATGCCTAACTGACTGAGCTACCCAGGCACCCCTCAGATAAAGATAGACAGAAAGAAAGAAAGATAAAGAAAAGAAAGATAAAGACAGATAAAGATAGAAAAGAAAGAAGGAAAAGAAAGATAAAGATAAAGAAAGAAAGAAAAAACTGAAGCTGAGAGTCGAATCCAGGTTTGTCTGACCCTAGATACTTGGTTTCCTATGCGGGCTGCTGGAGTTGACTCTTGTGCTCCACTCGTGGTTGCCAGGGCTGGTGTCTCTGGCCCACTGCCTTGTGAACCCCAGGAGGGTAGAGCGTCCTTGTCTGTTTTGTGCAACCTCAGGCCTTCTGCACCCAGCCCTGTTTAGTAGATGCTTTTTGATAACCTTGTTAGCAGAACCCACCAGCGCTGTACCCTCTGCGTATTGAATTGGAAAAATAAAATTGAGAAATAAATGCAGCTCCAAGAGGCCAGAGAATTGTCTTTTTTGTTTATTGATGCATTCCCTTCTCCTTACATTGTGCCTGGCCCTCAGTCAATTCCTGCTGGATGAACGAGAATGAATTGACAGCCCCTTGTGGCAAACAGTCCGGCCACTCCCTGGTCAGGATGGACTGAAGGTTGTGGGTAACACTGTGCAGTGTTGAGTGGAGGTTAAATCCAATCGTCTGGCTCTGTTCTCGCGCTGTTTTGTACTGTATGCAATTGAAGGCAAGTTATGTTCTGGATGTGAGGTGTCAGTTTTCAAAGAATTGAAAGGTGGCAATAAAATAGTCGAATCTAGAGTTGAACTTCTTCTTGGATTCTAAAGTCAAGTCAGGGTCTCAGAAGGAGACCTCAGGCTTCTACCCAATCTAGCGATTTTGATGGTGCTGAGCCAGCGTGGGAATGTGCACCTCTGTGCATTGGAAGCCTGAGCAAGCTAGGCTAGGCTGGGGGTTTGTCTTGTTGAGAGGTCCTAAAATGGCTCTTGATCATGGCTCACAGAGTCTTGGGAGCTACGTTTCAAACCGAGTTTTGAATTGCGACAGGCCGCCTCAGTCCCCAAAGCTCTGTTCACAGGTGCATCACTGTTGATGGTGACGCTGGGCCAGTCCTCCCCTTAAAAGCTAAAGGGGTATTAATCACAGAGACAGACAGTGGGATGTGGGTGCCAGGGGCTGGCGAGGTGTGCGGTGGGGGTGGGACTGGGGAGTTGTTCAGTGGGTACAGTGTCCATGCAGGATGACGAAAGTTCTGGAAATGGCCGCACAACACTGTGAATGTACTGGGTACCACCGAACCGTACGTGTAAAAAATGGTTGAAGGCAGTAAATTTTATGTTGTGTGTATTTTATTAAAAAAAAAAAACAAACGGAAAAGATGCAGAAAAGGTACAGAGATAGTGGAAAGGAGGTTACTTTGTTACTCTTAGTTTTTTTTCCTGCCCGCAATTAGCAGCCAGCTTTACGGTGTCTTTTTTAGGTGCCCATATGATGGATGGGGGTCAGTGGGGGGATGCCCGTGGCTGGACCAGTAGTGAATATGGTCTTACCCTCTTTTCCTCTATAACTTACTCTTTTATATTAACCGGTTTTTGGGTTTAATGTACATACGGTGAAATTCACTTCTTAAAGACATATAGTTGGGAGTTGTAAGACCTGCACGGATGAGTGTCACCTCCCTGCCGCTGCGGAATAGTTTCATCAACTCCGGAAGGTCTCACCTGCCTCCCCTTTGTGGTCATTGGTGCCCCTGCCAAATTTGTCTGCTGCTGACCTGTTTTTCACCCCTGTAGTTGGGCCTTTTCTAGAATGTCTTGTACATGGAATCATAGAGTGTATAGCCTTTTGAGACTGGTTTTAACAAACGTTTTTGAGATTGACCCAAGGAGCTACCCATCAGTAGTACATGGCCTTGCGTGATGAGTGGTGGTCCTTTGTGTGGATGGGCCCTCGTTTATTCAACTCTTGACCTACCAAAGGACACTTGGTTCCAATTTTGGGGATTGTGAATAGTACTGTTCTCAACATTCATGTAGAAATTTTGTATGAACAATACATTTTTATTTTTCTGGGAAAAATCCAAGGAAGGGAGTTGCTGGGTTATTTGACAAATGTGCTTGACCCAGTAAAACACTGCTGTGCTCTCCCCCATTTCCACCGGCCGTGTAGGAGCGTGTCCCTTCCTCCACACTTACTACTGTCCTTAGAAAGTTTTTTAGGTGTTTTAGTAAGTCTGTAGTGCTCTCTCCCTGGCTTTAATTTGTATTTCCTTAGTGATTAATGATACTTAGCATTTTTTCATGTGCGTGTTTATTGTCTGTATATCTTTGATGAAATGTCTGTTCAAATGTGTTTGCCTCTCCTCTTTTCTTATTAGATGGTAGTATTTCCTTGAGTTTGGAGAGATCTTTATTAAATGTTGGATACAAGTCCTTCGTCATCTGTATGATTTATAAGTATTTTCTCCCAGTCTGTAGCTGGTCTTTTCATGCTAACAGTGTCTTTTGCAGTGCAAATCCAGTTTAACATCTTTTTTCTATTACAAATCCTGCTTTTGGTGTTAAATAGAAGAACTCTGTGCCTAATCCCGGTTAGGCATGCAGATTTTCTCACAAGTTTTAGAGTTGTATGTTTTATGTTTATCCGTCATCCAGTTTAGGTTAGTATTTGTAAAAGGTGTGAGGTGTTAGTTGAAGGTGAGTTTTCTGCAAATGGATGTGTAGTTGTTCCAAAACCAAGTATCCAGAAGACCATTATTTCTCCTGAGTTCCCTTTGTGCCGTGGTCAGAAATTACTTGGCCATGGGCACCTGGCTAGCCCAGTCGGTGGAGCGTGTAACTTTGGTCTCAGAGTAGTAAGTTTGAGCCCAATATTGGGTGCTCAGATTACTGAAAAGTGAAATATTTTTTTAATTTTTTTTAATGTTTATTTATTTTTGAGAGAGACAGAGTGTGAGTGGGGGAGGGCCAGAGAGAAAGGGAGACAGAATCTGGAGCAGCCTCTGGGCTCTGAGCAAGCTGTCAGCACAGAGCCTGACGCGGGGCTTGAACTCACAAACTGCGAGATCATGACCTGAGCCAAAGTCGGACACTTAACCAACTGAGCCACCCAAGTGCCTCTGAAAAGTAAAATCTTAAAAAAAGAAAAAAATGACCTGGCCAGATTTGTGAGTTTATTTCTGGACTCTTGGTTCTATTCTATTGGTCTCCCATATTCCTTAATTGCTGTACCTTTATAGAAAGTCTTGGGGCGCCTGGGTGGCGCAGTCGGTTAAGCGTCCGACTTCAGCCAGGTCACGATCTCGCGGTCCGTGAGTTCGAGCCCCGCGTCAGGCTCTGGGCTGATGGCTCGGAGCCTGGAGCCTGTTTCCGATTCTGTGTCTCCCTCTCTCTCTGCCCCTCCCCCGTTCATGCTCTGTCTCTCTCTGTCCCAAAAATAAATAAAAAATGTTGAAAAAAAATTAAAAAAAAAAGAAAGTCTTAAAATTCAGTAATGTGAGTCCTCCAAAATTGTGGTTCTATTTCAAAATGATTTTGATTGTTGTAGTTTCTGTGCCTTTTCATATATATTTTAGAATCAGCGAGGGCATATCCATAAAAAAATCAGGGATTTGCATGAAATTGATGGATCAGTTTGTTGATTGATATCTTAACTGTACGGAGTCTGCCAACCTACGAACCTGATATTTCTTGTATATGTAGTTATGTTTTTATTTCTTCCATTTGTGCTGTGTAGTTTCCAGCCTCCATCTCCTGCATGTATTTTATTGAATTTACACCCGCCCATTTCCTCTTCTGGAGCTATGATGAATGACTCTTAGAATTTTGCCTTCTAATTTGTTCATTGCTAACGTATAGCAATGCATTTTTTTGCACGTGACCTTTACAAACTCACGCAATTTAAAGGTGCTTGATTTTGGGGATTTCCCGTGTAGAAAATGAGGTCATCTGCCAGTAGGGGCTATTTTACTTGCTCCTTTCCAGACTGGATGCTCTCTTTTTTGGCTTACCTTCACTGGTTAGAACATGTAACACTGTGCTCAGTGGGAGTGGTGATGAGGGTGACTTCCTTGACTTGTTCTGGGAAAGCATTCAGTCTTTCATCGTGAAGTGGATGCATTAGATGGAGGGTCCCCCCCCCCCCCAATTAGATCTATTCTTATTTTAAAGTCTTCCCCCCCCCCCCCGCCCCGTTCACCTGGTAAAGTATATTGATGGAAAACTTAAATTTGTCTCCTAATAGCATCGTTGAGAAATGAGTGCTGCTGACGTGTGGTTTCCATATTTCTGTGGTACGTACCAAACCATACATGGAACAGCTCCACAGTGTCTTGTTGTACGCGGCTTCTCTGTAATTTATCCACCCCCCATACTCACGCATAGAGTCTGTAACCAGTTTCTTGCAGATACAGTCGTCACATCCTTGTGTGTGTTTTGAGACTTCTTGTTTCTGGAGCGTGGATTCCCAGACCTGGAACTGTAGGGTCAAAAGGTGTACAATTCTTGAGGCTGTCGATTTCCTGTTTGCTAAAGCTCACCTCTGACCTGCCATTTTCATTCGTGAGATTTCTGATGATGGATGGCAGAGGCTTTGCTGTGCAACTCTTGGAAAGTCCACCTCTGAAGTCCACCTCTGAACAAAGCTTGGCGGTGGAGAGAGTCCTGTTCACGTTGGCCCGGGACCTGACCAACCGAGGGCGTGTGCACACCCGTGCTCTTCAGCCCTCCTTGTTCAGTGGAATCCTTCAGGGCTTGAAGTTTTTGGCTCTGCCCATTTGCTTAATTTCCTAAATGTATATGGAACAACATGAGACTTGGGAGGTAAGGGACATCGGTTTGAATCTCAGGTTTGACTCCCCGGGCCTTGGCTTCCCCATCTGTAAAATGGGCACAGTGAAACCAGCCTCCTGAGGTGATCCGCTGAGATTGAGTGTTGACACAGTAAAAGAACAAGGACTTGGAGATGCTTCTGTGTGAATTGTGGCCCTGCCTGGAACTTTCTGTGTGATTTTTTGGATTGGCTACTGAACCTCTTGGACTCTCGGGTTCTTCATCTGTACGATGAAGGTGATAAAATTGGGGGATCATCCTGACCCATCTTGCATGGTTGCTGTGCAGACTCCCCAAGAGCCTGTCTGCAGCGTCTCTGCCATCGGGTGCTTCACACAGGCAGACCCTGTTGTGTTGTGGATACGAGAGGGACGCTTGTGAGTGAGGCGCAGGGCTTCCCTGTAGGAGGGCTTGGCACGGAGGTGCTTCTCATTTCTTGGCTGGCACGGAGGAATTTCAAGGAAGACCTGAAGATCTCAAATGCCCACCTCTGCCACCGTCCACACGGGCCACACTTTTCTAACAGAGACTTGGTTCTTTGCCACTAAAATTTGTCTTCCGGTCTTAAGGGGCTGTGTCCAATCTGAAAAAGCAGCATCTCACAAACCGTAGGGTTGGAGGGGTTACTGGGCGGCCAGTGTGCATAAACACGTTGGGGCCTCTGAGGAGCTTTGAGGCGACGGGGGAAGGGGTGGGCAGTGGGGGGTGGTGAGAGAAGGAAGTTGTTCGGCACATTTTTCCGTGACTGTGTCTAACTGTAATCCCCATGGTCCTCTTTCCATGCCCTTTGTCACCCCCTGGAGTGCAATTTAGGAAGTACACTTAAAATACTGCTCTGTATTAAGGATCTGCTTCTCCAGATTTTGGTCACTGTGTATCAGGTTCATGGTTTGGGCCACGCCTGCGTGCCCCCTGCATACTTCTCAGTTTTCTTTCACTCCACTGATTTTTGCAAACCTTTAAACTTGTTTTGTTTTCAAAATATTCTGTATATCACTGCAATATATGGAAAATCAGCTCTTAAAAAATCTAGAAGGCTAAATATTTTTTAAAAAAAGTTTGGTGAATTGCTCAATTGTCTTGGGAATGTACCACATTTGGAAAATTATTTCTAGTTCATCCTCTTTCTGTGTGTTTGCTCGTTGATTGAGGGAGTTGGGTCCCACTGGGGAGGGGGGAGAACTGGACAAGGGGTGAGGAAGGGGGCTTTCTGTAAGTTTACCTTTGTGAGGTTAGATTCCCGCTACAGTTGCTTGGGTCCCGAAGACTGGGTCTGCCTGATGGAGCCCCTACCCCTCCCTGCTCCTTCTTGTTGAGTGGTTTTCGCGTTGTCGCCATTGTGATGACTGAGCCGCCCTTCCCCCCCCTCCCCGCCATTTGAGGCAGAGGGTGAGTTAGAGCTGAAAGACCAGATCCTTGGGAAGAGGCCAACTGTTAACAGGTGGGTCACTGACTGGTCCCATGCAGGGTGTGAAGCTCCCAGCTGTACCTGCAGCAGCAGTAACTTCTCGGGTGGATGGGGAGAAAGTGGTCACACCCTCAGGACTCTGGAGCTGCCTGTGCCCCTGGAAGGTCTGGGCGTGGGCAGTTCTTAGCAACGACAGCATCCCACCCCAAACTTTTGTAGATGGTTCTTTGGATGGCACATCAGGGTTTAATCAACTCCGTTGGTTACAAAGAGAGCTAGATGTGGTGGGGTGATGTTCATCTGAGTGATGTGCACCCTGGCAGCAAAGAAGGGGAGAGTCCTCTGAAAGGGAGAGGAGGGGGTTCCTCTACGGTCTTACTGGACAGGGAGGCAACCATCCGTGCTTCCTCCATCAGAGCTCTCCTCCTCCCAGGCTCTCCAGCCACGTGTCGCCAGTGTAGACAGGGTGGGGGTGCCTCCCCACACCCAGAAGGTGAAGCGGTGGCCTGCTCCCTAGCAGCTTCCTCTTCCTGTTTAGCATTTTGTTTACGTTTTCTGAGCAGATTCTTTACATCTCCAATTTAAGAGACTAGGCGGTGCGGGTGTTTTTTGTTGGCAAACATGACTTAGCTCTAGAAAATCAGGGATCGACCGAGGGAGGAAAGGGTTAAAAGTAGAAGCCCTGTGGCCTCATCCTTCAGAGGAGTCTGTTGAAATACTGCCTGTGTGCAGAACCTTCTGGGCTGTGTGGGACTGGGTGGGGTGTCGCAGAGAGGCTAGGTCCCCCCAGCTCTGAAGACACCTTGCCCGTGAGCCGATGCACCCGGGGCCGCCCCCAGGCTTTGGTCTGCCCTGCTCCCCTTGCCCCTTCGCCGCTGAGGCTGGCCGGCCCCTGGCGGTGGGGCGTGTGGTGGCTGGAAAGCCCTCGTGAAAATGGGCCTACATGGCCACCCCCGTCTTGCACACGCTCAGAGGATCTTGGAGCCCTGGTCTAGTTAGGGCTCGTTTAATCGACTAATCCATTCCGTTGTCTCGTGAGGTGTCAAACAGAAAGGCATTTTTAATTTGATAATCATAACAGACCTGTGTAATAAGAATAATGGATTCTCTGTGGCTCTTGTGGCTACAAATTAAAGTCCTGTCAGCTGGTTGCATATTAGTCGTCCAGAGCCTGGGAATTATTTTCTTGGCCTGGTAGTGTGTGTGTGTGTGTGTGTGTGTGTGTGTGTGTGTGTGTGTGTGTTTAAGTTTATTACTATTTTTTTTTTTTTTTTTTTAGTGATCTCTGTACCCACTGTGGGGCTTCTTCTTCCAAGTGGCTGAGCCAGCCAGGCATCCCAGTAATATTTTAAGTTTTTAAAAAATTTTGTAGTGGGGCAGGAGCTCCCTGGTTTTCATTAGCCTCCTGCCCCCTACTCCCTTTTAGACCTGCTTTGCTTTACTCGTTGGTGTAGCCTGTGTGACTGTCGTGCCATTTTAGTCTGTATTCCACGTTAAGAGACACACTGTGGGAGAGGATTCTTAGACATCAATGAAAATAGTGGGCTGGACAGAAACACACACACACACACACACACACACACACACACACACACACACACATTTCATGCCCGTGTCAGACTCCTGGGTTTACTATTGCTTCGTAGGTACTACGTAAGCTGTAACCACTGGGGACACTGGGCCAAGGGCATAGGAGCTCTTGGTATTATCTTTGCAGCTTCATGTGAATCTCTGTAATTCTTTCAAAATAAAAATTGAACAAAAAAGGGGCACCTGGGTGGCTCAGTCGGTTAAGTGTCCTACTTCGGCTCAGGTCATGATCTCACAGTTGGTTGGTTCAAGCCCCATGACAGGCTCTGTGCTGACATCTCAGAGCCTGGAGCCTGCTTTGATTCTGTGACTCACTCTCTCTCTGCCCCTCGCCTGCTCACACTCTGTCTCTTCTCTCTCTCTCAAAAATAAACCTAAAAAAAATAAAGAAAAAAAATTGAACAAAAAGGACTTCATTCCTAGTGACCTGAAAGTGTTAACTTCCTGCAAAAGGCAGACAAGTTGACTGCTGCAGACTTGTCTGGGATGAATTTGTGCCTCCCAAAGGTGTTCATCCAGTGGTTTGATGTACTCTCACAGTTTCTCATCATTTTGATGGAAATCCGTCTATATTAAAAACCTTGGTTTTCATCTCTCACATCTAATTTTTACATGGAATCTTAAGAGACTAGTAAAAGATCCAAACCAGAAAAGCGAGCACCTGAGATGTTTCCATGCTGGCTGCGGTGTCACTGAGGAACAAGGGGGCTGAGGGTCAGTCCATGTGCTGTGAGCACATGACAGGAGCCTGAGCAGCCAGAACTCGACACAGTTCACCTGTCCGTCAGCCCAAACCAGCCTGCGTGTTCCCCCATGTGGAGGATGGATCTGCCACGAACCCTTGTCAAATTAGGCCCCATAGAAATGCAGATAAATAGTGTTCCCTAGTTTTCAGATCCTGTGTCACTTGAATTCCCACATGGGGTGAGGAACAGATCGGGATGAGTGACAAGACCCTGCAGAGACAATTCCAGAAAATAAGCGGTACAGTCCACGTGTGTTGGGAACGTCTCCCTCCCACAGGCCTTTCCAGGACTTGGTGCTTAGCTTCAGACATTGGCTGTTCATGTCACAGGTGGGGAGAGTGTGGACGCCTTGAGGAACATCCGAGAGGTGCTGTTTGCGAGGGGGAGGGGGTGATTAAGGGACCCTCTGTGGTGTGCTCTCTAGAGCTTCCAAGATGAATGCAGTGTCCTCAGCGGTTGCCCGAGTATGTGGTAGAGTCTCCACTTGGTGATGTTCCTTCCGCCAAAAGTGCAGGAAAACGAAATAGCAAATGCAGGGCTGAGGTGTAGCCGGATGCATCAAAGACAGAACCGGTGATGGGCAGTCTAGAGTTTTTACACTGCGTAAATGTGTGGTGCACATCATACCAAGGACTGGCATTTCCATCCGTAAATGGATTGAGTTGAGTTAGAAGCTTCCTGTGGCGAATTGTTAAACAAGGCAACCCAGTTGTGACAAGATTTATAACAGCTGGTTTGCTGGGTTTCCACATTGGTTGCCATGAGGAAGGATGGTGAGTGGAGCGGTAAAAAAAAGGAAAAAAAGACTTCAGAAAGAAAAGAGTGTGAAAGATGCTTCATCCAGGAAAAACGATACTTACTTGGTATATAGGTGCGTGCCTAGAGAGAGGTGTGATACAGACAGCTATAAAAATGTCACCAGAGTTGATTTCATGGTATTGGGCTCTCACGTGACTTTTACATTCCTGCTTAAGTGTCCTCTGATTATTTTGTGATGAGCATTTAACTTTTTATATTTATAAAAGAAACCCAGTCTTAAAACTGTTGTCATACTGAGGAAATGGTCTCTGGTATTTAAAGGCATTCAGGTTCAGGGTGCCTGGGTGGCTCATTCGGTGAAGTGTCCAACTTTGACTCTGGTCATGATCTTCATGGTTTGTGAGTTTGAGCCCCACATTAGCCTCTCTGCTGTCAGCTTGGAGCCTGCTTCAGATCTTCTGCTCTCCTCTCTCTCTCTCTCTTTCTCTCTCTCTCTACCCCTCCCCACTTCAAAAATAAACATTACAAAAAAAAAAAAAAAGGCACTCAGATTCCAGACCTTTGGGTGGGAGGAGTACAAGCAGAGAATGTGGGAGAGGCACCTCTCACTGTGGCTGGAGGGTAGGGGGGTGGTGATACTTATGAGAAACCAAGTCCAACTCCCAAAGGAGACTGAGGAAAGATCCTCTGGGCCTTGTGGGCAGAGCGACCTGGGTTTGTGTCTTGGCAGTGTGCCTTACTTTTGACCTTGACCTTGGCCATGTGACCTTAGTCACAGACCTTATCTGTGCCCCGAGAATTTCTGCTCTGTCACCTGAGAAGCATAATATTGGATCATTGTGCCTAATACATGATAGACACTCAAACATTTTTCAAACAAATGAAGAATGAATGAATGCATGCATGCTTGATTCACTGAAGTGACCTGGGTAAAGTCTGATCTACGTGGTAATAATAAACAACATTTTTCTTCTCCTGGTTCTCATGTTCTTTTCCTTAGCCAGTATACCTGGGGAGTGAATTTTGTAGAGTCTTCTTGCAGCCTGAGTTCTGTGTTCCGTAGTATGGTCTTATGTGGAGGTAGGTGTGGGCTTAGCTGCTTCGCCTCTTTATGCCTCAGTTTCCTCATGTGTAAAATGAGTGTTGTGACAACACATTGGAAGCGTTAGATGATAAAGACTTCACATGATGCCTGGCAAATACTAAATGTTTGTTGCATGTAGCAGTTAATAAAAATAATGAGTATTCCCTAGGTTGAGTACATGGTTTTTAGTACATGCTTCTATAAATGGAGAGAATATTACCTAGTGCCTGATACAGAATAGAGCACAACACACATCAGCATCTTGACTTTGTGGGAACTGGAACCAGTTAGTACTGATTTTCATTATGAGTGAATGGTTTTTGAAGGGATTCTTCAAATGTGCCCTATGTGGCATAGTCTTCTCCAGTGGTGATCGCTAAAACAGAAAAATGTAATAAGATTTATAAGATGCACCTTGTGTGTTTTTCTTTACACAGATTCCCCCTCCCCCCAACTTCGGTCTATATTACCATTTTTTAAAAACGTATTTTTTAACATTCTTGTACCTGCAGAGAAAACGAGGTGCTCAAAGTCCAACTGAAGAAATATGTAGGAGCTGTCCAGATGCTGAAAAGAGAAGGTCAAACAGCTGAAGGTGAGGAGGAGACTGAGCTTGGGTGGGGAGCGGGCCAAGCTTTTTAATCTTTATAGCCTCTGTGCCTGGCACACAGTAGGCACTCAACATGTGATGAGTGCATATGCAGGTGAATTACAAACACAGTACTGGTCAGGATTCTAGAAAACTAATCAGATGGAACATCCTGTTGTGTTTTCTTGCTGAATCCGGTAAGACATCCTTGCTAGATCACTAGCAACAATTGTATCAGTTTGTATACTTAAGGAATTTTATATGTTTCGGGTCTTGAGATAATTGCCAGATAGCAAACCTTATAGAATGATTAAGTACCATCAGGCTAATGGTGAAAGCAACAGAACCCCAAAGTGGTGGAGAATCAGATCTGTGGAGTTGGGCTGACCAGACTCTAGCTCCATTTCTGGTTTTGTTTTGTTTTGTTTTTTTTCAAGCTCTCTGTATGATAATTTCTTCATTGGTAGAATAGGGTTAGTTGACAGTCCCTACCTCATGAGGTAGACATCTTAGCATATTGCCTACTATAGGCTAAGTGCTGAATAAATTGTAGCTAGTCAGAAATAAAAGGGGATAGAAAAATGATCTCTTGACCAAGATTTCACTAAATGAGGTGATACCCTATGCTTCCTCTCTGCATTTTGGCTACAGTTGAACTGTCATGAATCAACCAGAACATTTCTCAGTTCAGCAGGAAGAAAGGGTATTTAACTTTGGCTGAAACGTCCTGCAGCCTTTCAGCCAACTTAGCATTAAAAGATCGTCTTACACGCAAGTGAGCTCTTCGAGTGTAGACATTTTAACAAAGGGGTAGACCCTCGGGGCTCCCAGGTCTTGGGTGTCAGCCAGACCTACACTTGAAGCCTGGCCCAGCCAGTATAACTTGATGTCTTGGAATTATTTTGCCATGTATAAGTGGAAACATCCCATCAACATCACAGAAGTTGTTGTGGGGTTTTCCTGAAACAATGAACGTGAAGAAGTTTCCACTATTGCACCTGGCATGTAATTAGTGTTCGGTAAATGGTAGTTATTTTTCTTTGTTATAGAGGGAGACAGGATTGGAATCGGGATGTGGTCTGTATATTAATAACAGAAAGGCTTGAGTTTTGTTTAAAGCTTTTGTGTTTATTATGGTCTCTGTTTGATCGGCCTCAATGTGTGTGTGTTTTTCTTTTTTCCTCTGATCACATGCCTCGCTTCATTTCCAGTTGGTCTGTGCCTGTTAGCAGTCTAGGGGGTTATCACTACAGAGTCAGTTGAGCCCTCCTCTGTGGGCTCATCACCTTCTCAAACAGATACTGCTGTTATAGCCCTGCATTCATTTCACCTCGTGCAGTTAGGTGTGTGTGGGTCTTTTACTTTTCGCTCCCCATCTTTGTGTCCCCAGCACCTAGCTTTGTAGCTGCCGGCCCACCCATGACGTGTCTCAGTGAGTAGTATTTGTCTGTCCTTTACCATTTCCAGGCAGCTTCAAGTCTTTTTTCATTTGATTCCATCACCCTGTGAGGAGTGGGTATTTTTGTTCTACTTTAAAAAGTTCCTTATTTGAGGCTCAGGAGAGCTTAAGGGGCTTGTATGTGATTCTCAGGTGGAAATGAACTGAGGCCATTTTCTCCAAATCCCTGGTTCTTTGCTTATAGGGTCCTTTGTTTTAAAATTTTTTTTTAAGATTTATTTATTTTTGAGAGAGAGACAGAGCACAAGCAGAGAAGAGGCAGAGGGAGAGGGAGAAAGAATCCCAAGCAGGCTCCAGGCTCCAAGTTGTCAGCACAGAGCCCGATGAGGGGCTTGAACCCATGAACCGTGAGACCATGACTTGAGCCAAATTCAGACGCTTAACCAACTGAGCCACCCAGGCGCCCCTGCCTTGCAGAGTTCTTAAACTCTTGTGTGCAAAGGGAAGTACCTGGGGAACTTGGTAACTATGCCGCTTCTCAGGCGAGAAGAGGGCTCCTCCCTTCAGGAGCTGTTGCATTGGATCTCGGATGGACCCCACGTTTGCTTATCTAGATACGTGACTCTTACGCCCGTAATGTGTAGTCTGCACCCCACTGCCTTTGGAGATATCTGTACTCTGCCTGCTCAGAACTTTGACTTGGTGCAGTAAGAAAATTAAACCTAGGAAAAAAGAACCCCAGCTGGGCTTGTGTTGGATTTAAAAACCTCAGTGCTGTAAAATGCATTTTGGCGTGTGAGCACTTTGGGAGTCTTCCTCCAGCAAATGGGTCCATGGAACCTGCAGTGTGCAGCCTAGTTTTTTTTGTTGTTGTTTGCAGCTGAAGTTCCCTGTCCTAAGACATAGGTTGAGAGTTCTGAGCCAGAGCAGGGTATGTGCCTTCAGGATGCCAAGACAGCCCTGGAACGGATTAGAGCTATGACCGTGTAGCGTATTTTGTACTCCGTGTGGTAGCAGTTGTTAACTGCTCTTACTACCAGGAATGCCCTTCAAGACCATCTACTTTACCTGTGGGTCCTTTGTCTGCAGAAGGTTTTTATGAAAGCCCTTGGGCGTCGGCATACCCTGATGGAGGCTCTGTTGCTTATTAAGTGCTGTAGTTTACACGTTGCACTCAGAAATGCTAGTGAGCGTCTCCTCTGTGCCCGGCACCGCAAAGCAGCCTCATTACAAGTTACTCTCTTGGGGGGGGGGGGCGGCGCACCTGGGTGGCTCAGTAGGTTAAGTGTCCGACTTTAGCTCAGGTCATGATCTCACGGTTCGTGAGTTCCGGGCTCACCCCCTCTGTCTGTCCTTCCCCTGCTCCTTCTCTTTCTTTCTGTCAAAATAATAAACTTAAAAAAACCCCAAAAGCAAGGGGCTCTTTCAGAGAGCTTTTACCTCACTTTCACGTGATACCCTCTATTAGTCCAGCAAAGTGGGACTCAGTGCTCAAGCCCAGCTAGTTGCTGACTCACGCTGAAATGATGAGCGTGGACCCTTATCAGGCTGTGGCAGCTTGGGGTGTCTTGGCCAGGCAGGGATGGCGTGGGGTGTGTGGGGAGTTGGAGGGGCAGGGGCAGGGGCAGTAGGAGAGCCCGAGAGTCCGTTCTGATCTCTGATTGCCGTGGCTCCCGGTGTTATGGGGCTGGAGCTAGAGATGTGTGCCAGCTTCCCAGATTCCAGGTGGGGATTCAGAATGCATTTTCCACAATATGAGTCTTTTAGTTCAAGGATATAAGGATCCTTTTTGTCTTTTGGCAACAATTTCTTTATGAAAGTGTGAGCACTCATCAGTAGGGAAAAGAGTGAAAAACCACGTTAAGCCCTAAATGCCTTCAGGGCTGAAGAGAAGTCTGAGGGCTGTGTTGAGACCCCCCACCTTCATTGTTGTGGAAATGCCTCTGGGAGTGAAAACAAAAACAAAAAGGAACGTTGAGAATAGATTGTTGACACCCTTTAATTTTCTGGATCTTAGATTTCAGATTTGCACCCTTTTCCTTTTTTAAAAGAATGGTATAATTCCTCTAAGAAAACCATGGTTTAGTCAGCAAAGTCTGGACTAGGATTTTGGTGGCCTCATGAAATAACTGAAGGGAAATTTTTGTTTTTTCCTAATGTCCAGAAGTGAGGTTGGGTTGTTCCTCCCCTCAAGTGCTAGGTTTCCTCAGTGAGGTCAGCTTTCCCAACAGCTTACACCTTCACCTGAGGTTTTGGATCTCTTGTCATCCCAGGGTGCGTTGTCTGTTCCCCGCCAGCCTTAGAGCTGTGGCATAAGGGCTTCCACATCCACAGAGAACTGGCTGGACAGTGAGGCTCACAGCGTGACTCTGCCTGGGCCTGGGAGCAGTTGTGTTAAGGAGTCGAGGCACCGACTCTCCTCTCCAGCACCGGGCGCCTGCACTTACGGAGGGGAGGGCCACAAGGAGATCCCTCTCCAGACGAATGTTTTCCTCTCAGGCTTCACTGAATTTTGAAGCATACTCTGACAAGTTGGACTCTTGCCAGAGGGGGCTGAGGAGCAGGTGAACCTATTCGGATCCCTGATAGGTTGTGTCCGCAAGACCGGCTCATTCTCTCAACAGTCGACTCACATTAGCCAAACTTGCAGGGAATGATGTACAATCAGAGGAGCAGTTCATCCATCAGCAGGGAGAAGCTGGAAGGCCCAGATCTGATGCTCAGGTACTTCATTCCTCTGGCCTTCTCAACTTGGGGAGCTGGAGTCTGCCCTGATGGTGGCCTGCTGAGTCAGAGAAGGGGGGACTGGTTGGGCGCTTCAGCTGTTCAGTGGCTTAATGTGTCCCAGACCTGGTGAGGGAAAGGTCTTGACCGGGGTAAGCCTTTACTTGGAGAGACGCTGTCACCTGCTGGTCTTTCCGTGGTCCTTTTTCTCCTTTTCAGCTTGTGGTCTAACAGGGTGCTGTGCTAGTTGTGTCACATGGTAGTTGATGGTGAGAGCGAGGAAGAGAATGTGATCTTCTGAGATACGTACATGTTTTGTACTTGCCTCCTAACCAGTAGCCAGCAGATGACTTTGTTGCAGCTTCGAGATGCTACTTAACGAAGGCTCCTCTCCCTGTCTCTCCAGTTCCCTGTAAGACACAGACACAGGACTCTCCAGGAAACTACAGCGTGACCTGCGGCCATAGTCACCGTCCCTCACACACTGCCCCACATGTAGACCCAGGGACTCCCCTTGTGAGGGCTTGTCGGGTCTGCAGAATTCCTTCTCCCCTAGTGGGGGCCGGGAGGGAAGAGAGTCCATGGGGGACCTTTGAGTGCCCTGCACACGATCAAGAATCTCCCCAACCAGCCCCTGGGTGGGGGGTGAGGCTGAGGGTGTTTCGCTTATGGAAGTCTCCGTGGGGAAACGCAGTCCCTGAATGGAGTCCACCTGCCAAGAGTTGTGAGGGCCGCAGCCACAGAGGGGCCTCTGGGGGGAGATGCTGGCGGGGCTGGGTCGGGAGCATGGTGTAGCGAGAGGGCTTCTGCTCCGCTGCTTTGGCCGTCGGAGAAAGAAGGAAGGCTTGTCCTGCCCTCAGCTGGTGTCTTTGTCCAAGGTGCTGCTTCATCCCACCCGTGGCCCCAGAGCGAGACGGTCGCGGCCGCAGCCTTGGGGAGACCTGGCATCCCACCTGGTCCTTGCATCTCACGATGGACGTGGGTGGATGAGTGACTTCTGTGTAAGAACACTGAGGACGCCCCTGTATAGCTGACTCACGGGCCACGTGGCCTTTCTGTGACTCCGTTTCTTCTTCTGTAAAAGGGGAATTGCCGTAGTAACTTCCTCTCAGGCTTTGGGGGAAAGCAGACATAGATCAGTACGAAGCCTTTAGAATCTTCTCTGACTTGTAACCGTTCAGTACGAGTTAGTAGTTGACATTATTGTCACTCCTTATACCTCTGACAGCCCTTTGGTACAGTCTTAAAGTTAGAATGAAAACAGTATGTACTTGATAAGCCCTTGTGAGGATTATGTGTTAGATGAGGGAGTTGAGATCACACGCTCGTATCAGAGTCTGGCATCTGGAAGATACTGTGGTGGGCAGAATGCTGGTCCTGCAGGGACATCTGTGTCCCGATCCCCAGAACCTGTGAATACGCTACCTGCTCTGGCAAAAGGGACGTTTCAGCTGTGGGTAGGTGAAGGATCTTGATGAGGGGAGATTATCCTGGTTTCTCCAGATGGCCCCAGCGTGGTCACAAGGGTCCTCACAAAAGGAAGGAGGAGGGTCTGAGAGGTTCCAGACGCCGGGAAGACCCGGGGAATGGGCTCTGCCCTGGAGCCTCTAGGAGGAGCACGGACCTGCCTTCGGCCTGACCGGAGCCTGTTAGACCTTCGAGCCTTCTCACCTCCTGAGCTGTGAGGTAACAATTTTGTGGTGTTCTAAGCCCCCGAGTTTGTGGTTGTTACAGCAGCTACAGGAAACGAGCACAGCTACTAAGCTGACTCGAGGTACTGATTCGACCGTGGACAGGCCCTGGGCCCATCGTCATCACTGTCTTATGGAGCTTGAGCCGGGGTGCTGATGTTTTGAAGGTGGGGTTTTTGTCAGAGTTTCCTTGTGGGCAAAATGAGACCTCAAAGGAGAGCTGTGGCCTTTGCTGGGCGGCACATATGGGACAGGAAAGCTCACTGCCCTGGCCTGTGCTTGTGCACCGTGTGTCCTGGGGTCACCGGTGCCAACCCCTGTGGATGGTTCCCATCACCGCCTGCCCTGGACGCCAGAGGTGAAGCCCCCACGCCGTGTGGTTGGGACCTCACTGCTGGAAGGACCCTTGGTGTTACTCTTCAGATGTGGGCGGTGGCTGCGGGTGCGGTCGACGAGGCTGCTTTCTCGGCGTCCCGTGGGATTTCTTCTGGGCTCTTTGCCGCTCAGCAGAACCTTGCTCAGTGTTGGCCTTCTCTCGGACTCCCCTGAGGAGCATTTACCTGTGAATCGGAGCTGGCTCTCTGGGCCAAGGAGGAGCGGTGTTCCTGCCAGGGGCACCCTTCTTTCCTGTTGGGGCCTGGGAGGCTGGGGCCACTACAGTTCTTTCGTCTCCGTGTGAGGCCGTCACGCACAGGGAGGAGCTGAGCCGGGTGGCAGGGAAGAGCTGGGTTCTGATCATGTCCTTTGAGCCTCCGAATCCAGCCATACTTGACAGGAGAGTGCAGCCCTGAGTTCCCACCCTCGCTCCCCGGCCCGTTTTCAAGCTTGAGTTGGGTTTCGGTAGCTCATAGGCTTGTGCGAACGATCAGCTCTTTACTGGATGCGGAATCCCTCCTGTCCTGGGACAGGGCTCTTAATTCTCGGAATCTGTCTTTGCAAATACCCCCGTCTGTGGTGTGTCGGGGGCTCTCGCTCCTGGCCTTCCCCTCGTTGGGCTCCCTCCACTGTCCTGCCTTGGCCACCGTCGTCTTCTCCTGTAGTGATGGGTTTAGGCTGCACGCTCTTGTCGGTGGCTCCATTTAATTAACGTGTCATGGGCTCAGGGACAGAGGGCTCTGTTGCTAGTGGCCGTCATAGTCACCGGCAGTGAGGCAGGAGGTACAGTGGGAGGAACTTGACGGATGATGGAAGTTTGGGAGCAATTTAAAAAATTTAAGAAACGGAAGAAGAAGAAAAAAGTCCTCAGCCTCTCTGATTTGTTGCATCTCTGCCTGCGTGTGGCCTGCTCGCTGATGCCCCGTTGAACGTGGCGTGTGCTTCTTACTCTCAGGGACCTGTGTGTCTCTGGGCTCCCAGAAAATAGGGCAGGACAGTTGAGGCCCCGGTTCTGTGGAGATGGATGGCCGTGGGCGGGGTATTGCTAGAGCCTGCGTGTGTCCTGGGTGTGGGGGGGGGCCTGACTTTGTATCCAGGAGTGTAAACCACAGCAGGTGTGGGCCATCTCTGCTTGGGTGGCCTTGCGTCCTGCCCCCCGTGTGCACAGATGTCTTGATCTGCGGCGGGCGGCTTTGGTCACGAGGAAGGCTGGCTCCTGACTCTGCCTGTGCTTGTGTCTGGGTGTAGTGGGACAGATGTGGAACCTTGTGGAAGCATCCACCAGATGCCATCGCTGTGCTCTTTAAAACCCGCTCCAGGCCTTTTGATGCTGGCCTCCAGTGCTGGCTGTGGCCCGGCCCTTCCCGCCCCCCCCCCCCACTTCCAACCCCACCTCCTCCTGGCCTGTCCCCGCCCCTGCACTCTCCCCCCGGCCACACTGGCGTTCAGGCTCTTCCCCAGATGCACCAGGCTCGTTCCTGCCTCAGTGCCTCTGCGGTTGTTCCTCTGCTGGAATGCTTTTTACCCATGTCTGCACGGCTGACTCACCCTGTCAGGCAGGTCTCTGTTCAGGGGTCCCCTCCCCTGACCGCCCTATCTCATGTTGTGTCTTCCCCCTCCTCTTTATCATGTTACTTCATCATAGAGTGTATCGGGACCTCGGAGTATCTTGACGCTTCACCCTGTCCTGTGCTTGCTGTCTGTGCCCCTCTGTGCAATCCACAAGAGCGGGGACCTTGTCTGTTCTTTCTTCCCCTGTGTTCAAAGTGCCTTGAGCAGTGCTGGACTCAGGTACGTGCTCCATGAGTGTTCACATGAATGAGTAGAAATTTCAGAGGGGCTGTTGTAGGACCTCGTGGCAGGTTAGGTGACAGAAGACTTGTGGCCGCTCTGCAGAGCGCGGCCGTGGGCGGGTTGGTGGGTCAGTGCCACGCTGCCAGTGTTCTGGACCCCACATAACCACTTCTGATGCTTGGCCTCCAGTCAGATTCTTACCACGTGTTGTTTGTTTATCGTGCCTACGGTTAGCACACGATTTTGACTCTCCTCTGGTGTCATCGTTCAGAGGTCTTGAGTGTAGGACTCCTGCAGTCCGATTTTATCTGGCCTAAAAAAAGTCTAGAAGTGCCTGTCTTCAGGGATGTCTTGATCCAGGGGTTCAAATAACAGGACCCCCCCCCCCCCATTTCTCAGGTCTGGTTTCCCCCCACCCTTCTCCCCCTAGTGTTGGCAGCGTATGCTGCTGCGTGTCGGACCGCTAGTCCTCTGGGGGAGAAGTCCTCCGGTTGAGGGTGCTGGCTGATGCTCTCCCCGTGGCGGAACCCCAGCTGCCAGCCCTGTGTCGCTGAGTGCCACCTAGGGAAGAATGCACAGCCTGGGCTTCTGTGACTGCTAGGCCCAGCCCCTGTGCCCTAGTGGGCGCTGGCCCATTCTCAGCAGACCTTCTCACTCCGGCAAGAGGCTGCCCGCCGCTCTGGGTTTCATCTTTTCGGCACACGAGTGGAAGAGAGCGCTTCTCTTCCCCAGCAGTTTCCATATAAATCGCTCTGCCATCTATCCCCACGTGGAGCAGAGTGGTGCTTCTCAGCCTTGGCTCCACACTCAGTCAGCTGGGGAGTAAAAATGCCCGTGCTTGCCCACAGGAACCACTCCCTTGGCGGATTATCACCTGCACACGAATGAAGTTCAGGGCCAGCCAGTAGGCTCCAAATGTGACCGCTTTCTGGCTCCTGGCCGGCGGCAGACGTCCCAGGTCAATCAAAGCTCTGTCTTTCATCTCCAATCCAGGTGTGGCCTCGGGACTCGTCTCCAGATAGGTTCCAGCAATTATGAAGAGGGTGGGTGGTTAGGGAGGTGGGTGTGTAATGGAAGGTGTTCGCCTCCACTGCTGAGTTAACACAGTACTTGTACTGTGCCCGCCCCGGCCACCCCCCACCTCCCAAGGACCCACAGGGGGCGTCAAGCACGTCTCCTTTGTTTCTCTGACCTTTCTCTTCCCCCAGGAGCGTGGCCCTGCTCCTCCTTGCCCAGCGTCCTTCCCCTCTGGGTGGCGCTCATGAAGCTTCAGTGCAGTCTGGCCATGTGCCCCCATCCTGACCGCTTTCTGATCCCTCCTGTTGGCTTATCCAGTTTCCTCTTCTGGAAGTGCCACTCCCTCCTCCCTGGCCAGGCCAGATGTTGCGTTTATTATAAGAGCCAGCTCTTCTGTCGCCGTAAAGAAATGTAATCACACTGGTCTTTGGTTTGCTAAACTCCTCTTGCCCTGGGGAGCAGTAAGCTAGCCCTGGCATTGATTGCCTGCCTGCCCTCAGGACTTTGTAGCCCTGTCTCGGGTATGTGGTCTGTCTGACGGCACAGAGGATCGTTACTTTAGTTTGTGTGTGTGTTGACCAAGGGCACAATAAGTATTTGATAAAACTTGTTGCCACATTCCATCCACATACTCTCAGCAGTGATTTTGGAGTAGTGGGCAAGTTGGCATAGATGGGAGTGGCATTATCTGAGAGGAGGAAAAGTTGGGGGGGGAGCAGCGTTACTCAAGAAAAGGAATAGAATGATTGTTTCCCCTTCTTTCAGCAGTGGCCCGCACCACTCTGCCCACAGCCCACGGCCGGGGACTAGGCCTGGGGTTCCAGCTGGATGCGGACGGGTCTGGGGAGTGTCTTCTCTGGCTGGGTGGCTGCTTCCCAGCAGGAGTTCAGTACAAGGGAAGGGGAGCAGAGGTTCATGCCAGTCATAGTGGGCACTCGCTTGGATGCATGTGGGGTCTGTCTCCTAAGCCACTTGCGTGGCTCCTGAGAAAGGGACCTCAAACCCAGTATGCTTTTCGTGGGACTTGTGCCTTTAGAGTCTTGGAAGGAGTGCTTGGTAACTTGTAAGGGTCTGCAGTAGAAAGAGCGTCCAGGAATGTGGCCGAGACGTGTCTGTGAGGAAGACTGATGGCCTTGCCGGTCATTAATTGGGGTGGAAAGGCCATGTGCTACCTGCCCTGTGTTGAAAGGTGTTTCTGGTGTCCCCTGCAAATCTTGGCTTATTGATGGGAAGAAAGGATCCTCTGTGATTCTCTCAGTAGATTAGACGTGTGCCAGGCACAGTTGTGGGAATGCTTCAGTGACTGACAGGTACGAGGTCTCCACCTGAGCTGACTGCTTAGTGAGGGCACGGACAGTGAAAAGTAGACCCACAACTACAAATACAGGCCACGATACAGCTCTGCCTTTTCTGACGAGACCTGGAACCACCTCGAGAAATACCTGGTCGATGGTGAAAGCAGAAGCCTCCATTCAGTGGGTACCCGTAACGTGCTGGGCTGTGGTGGGTTCTGCGGCCTGTAGCGTTTCTGTTGGTACTCCCCCTTGACACGTGTGACGAGACCGCGGCTCTGAGAGATGGGTGTGCTCAAGGTCCCCGTACTAGGGGTCTCCAGAGAAACCGCTACATATATACGCACACGCACATAAGCACACACGTATGCACGCATACATATATGTATATACATGTACACACGCGGGTTATACATACGAATACATGTATATAGAGCTGTGTGTATGTCCATATACAGTTGTGTGCACATGCCTGCCTACCTCTCTATCTCTGTGTGATGTGACTGATAGATTTTTAAGGAATTAGCTCATGCTCTTGTAGAATCTGGGAGCTACAAAATCTGCAGGGTAGGCGGGCAGGCCGGAGACCCAGGGAAGAGTCGACGTGGCAGTCTTGAGTCCGAGGCCATCTGGAGGCAGGATTCCTCCTTGTGGGGGAGCTCTGTCTTTCCTCTTAGACTCTTCAGCTTAAGGCCTGCTTCCCTTCCATGCATTGAATGAGGCACACCCACATTATGGAGAGGAAATAGCCTCGAAGTCTACTGTTAAAATGTTAATCTCCTTTTAAAAAGTACCTTTATAGTGGCAGTTAGACGAGCGTTTGACCACACACGTGGGTGCCAGGGCCCGGGCACGCTGTCATGTGAAATTAACCATTAGAGTCCTCTGCCTAGACAGAGGCCAAGCCGGGGTTTTAGCCAGGTTTAGGCTGAGTAGTGCATGTGCTTCCTGCTTCTCCACATCCGTTACGCTAGCCGGAGAATGGTGTCCTAGGTGGTAAAATCTGTTGCGTCACCCTGGATCTCCGAGGTGGGGGTGTAGCTGCTGACCAGGAGCTGCCTGCCTACGTGGGGCAGCCTGGGGTGGGGTAGCTCAGCGGGGTAGCATCTACCCCTTAACTTTATCCTGAGAAAGGTCCATTCCCTGTCCCTCCTCTCCCCGGACGACTGAAACCTAATGTGCGCTGCGGGGTCGGAACGTGACTGCTTCAGGACTGGCCATCAGACTTGGGGAGAAGCCACTTCTGGTAGCAATGGAGATGAGGCGGGCTATTGGCCTTGTTTTCTTCCTCAGCGAAGGCTCCTCCTCCCACAGTAAAAGGAGAGGAGGTGCCTGAGGAGGCCACAGTAGAACACGGAGGCAAAGGCAGGCTTGGGATTTCCAGCCAGTGGGGTCTGGGATGAATCTCCACACTCTCATTAGTTCCAAGTTCTTCGAATAAGTTTTTAACTCAGAGCTTTCAGTGTGTTCATTTTGGGGGCAGAGATAATAATGTAGTGTTGACTTGTGCAGCTGTTTGAAGTCTCAAACGGGTGACATGTGTAAGGTACCGGGCAGTCGTTGACGTTATTTTGGATCGGAGGTGCGTTTTGCAGGGCGTCTAGTATGCGGAAGGTCAAGGCTCATTAGCAGAACACCTGTATGTTAATTTCTGAAAGTGGGTGAATAATTGTGGTGATAATCGTAAAGTCAATCTCCTTGAGAGCTTTGCAGTCCTGGTAAATGATTTGTGTGATGAGCTAGTTTACTGACCTTCAAATAAATACCTGAACCAGTAGCTCAGTACCTGGCCCCTTACGCAGGGATCAGTACTGGCAGCACCCAGGGAGCCATTCGTGGGACAGTGGCCCAAACTCTGATTTTTTTTTTTTTAATTAGAATTTACCGGAAAAGCCTGGGGAATAAGGTACCCAATACCCAGTGTACTCACCCCCCCCCCCCCCCAGATTCAATGGACAGTTTTCCATATTTATTTCAGATCAAGAAAAGAATTGAGTTTCAAGTGCCATTTAGGTAGGACGTCCTTACTGATGTCATCCATATGTTCCCAGATGAACCCTGTGCCCCAGCTTGCGTCGCCTGCCTCCCTTATGGTAATCCTGTGGATTTCAGAGGAGGGTTAGAACTCTGATGGGCCATGCCAGGCTCCTCGCGTGCCCACTCCTGGCGGGGGGGTGGGGGAGGTAGGAGCAGCTCTACCCAGCACACGGGATTGAGAATGGGAGGGAGGCAACCCCCTGAAATGAGGAGGGAGACTAAGGAAGAGGGCACATTGGGCAGAAGCACAGGTGGCCATGCAGCCCGAGCGACGTGGGGAATGTAACCTCTCCAGAATTTTTACTCAGGAGAGGTTTGGTGGTTTTGTTGGGTAGGGGTTTGGAGGCATTGTCTTGACACTGTGTCTGCATAACATGGGCTGTTACTTTGAATTTTGTATGTTCATTTGGGCTAGTGGATCAGGTGGCAACGTGTGGCTGCCTTAAAAAAACCAAACCAACCCAACCCAAACAATGACTTGTACAAGATATTTCTCTTACTTATCAAAAGTCCGGAAATACATCGTCTTGTCTGGGGCTGGTGTGATGGTTTTATGATCATCAGGAACTCGGGCTGTTTTTTCTTTTTGCTCTGCCATCTGCGGTACGTGGCTTTTTATCGTGTTGATTGCCTCATGGCACCTAGAAGGCAGCTGGTGTTCCAGCCCTTACATCTGTATTTCAGGCAGGTGGAAGTGGGAAGTGGGGAATGGGCGAGTGTGCATTTTGTAGCTGAATTGTATAAGGATTTAAAGCTTCAGGGACAATCTTTAAGGAATTTTTCAGAGTACCGCCCCTCCTCCAGGGCCTCTACTTCTAGCTCTTGGGCTCCCCTGATGGCACGGAAACCTGGGAAATGTGATGGTGTCATTGGCACACCAAGAAGGAGGGATAATGGATATTGGGTAGGCAGCAGCAGTCCTGGCCCCAGGTGGCTTGGGGGAGGGTCAGGCTGATGGAAACTATGTGGCAGGGGTGGGGGGTTGCCACAGCTCCTCCCCCCCCCTGCCGTTTCCCACCACCCCCAACCAGCCCTTAGTGCTGTCAGCATTGAGAAAAGCTTCATCAAAGGCACAGGGGTCATCACTGCAAGAGGATCTGGTCCCTGGTCTCTCCGGGGACTGCCATAAAGGGTAACATTTTATTTGCTCACCCTGATTTTATCCCCTGCAGGATGCTTTCCCCTGCTAAGTCATTGCAAGAGCAATTGCCTGGAAATACCAAGTATCGATTCATGATTTCTGTTCATTTCTTTTTTATTGTTCGGTGGGAGATGAAGGCCCAGAAACAGAATAGGAGCACTTGGAGGGCTTCAGCTCCCTCCTCGGAGGCGGAGGCCACGGCCAGAGGTCCATGGATCATTGTTGCTGTTACTTTTTAGGGCCGCCTTGGCCTTGGGTTGTTGTGCAGTTTGTCAGTCAGCGTCCTCTTTGGTGTCCGGCTCCTCTCCTTCCAGGAAGCTGACAGGTGGCTTGTTTTGTTAAACACTCTAGTTCTGAAAGCTGCTCTAAGTTTCTAATCAGAGCTTTCATCAGGCATCGGGTCTTTGTGCTTTGCTTGTGTGGGTGATGACGCCTTGTACCTCAGGTGAGAGTCGCTTGTCTAAATGGTTTTTCTTGGACCGAATAGAAAAACAGACATCCTGTAAAGAGATAAAGCTCATCTCTCCATCTGGAGTTGTTTCACGGGTTTACGGCCTCGATTTCACACTGTGTTTGGGTGGAAATCCCCTTCCTCCTCCCCTCCCCTCCCCTGCTCCCTGGAAGGCGTCCTTACCCGTGTGCCTCCTGTTGACTCTGTCTAGAATCTTCCTGCTGCCCAGCACACGCCCTGTTCACAGACCTCACTGCCCCAACTTGATTTCCCTCAGTTCTGTAGTATTGCTGCCTCTTTTGTACTTAAAATTTTTTTTTATTTCTTCCTTTCTTGAGTGACAGATTCACTAAGCGTTTATACCAGGATTCGGGTTCCTTGTGAGGAGGACTGACTTGGTTTTCATGCTGTTGGGCAGACACCTTGCAAAGACAGATGCCTGACCCCTGGTAGGTGACAAATAGGTTTTTGGTGAATGAGTGACAGAATGAAATGTGTTGAGCCCCTTATGATAATAGCTCATGTGGATTAAGCCTCATATGCCAGGCCCTGCTCTAACTGCTTGATAGGCACCCTTCCTGCGGGCTGACTGCTTCATCGTCCCTGCCGTGCAGGTGGGGGAACTGGGACTTAAGAGGCCCGAACATAGAGAGGGGACGAACTGGCTTACGGCCCCTGCCATCCCCTGTGTTTTAGATTGTTGTTCCTGTCATCGGCACGGCTGAGTGCTTTGCCCAGGTGCACAGTGGGTGAATGGTGTCCCGACGCAGAAGGGAATGACGCACAATGTGTGCCCCTCTGGAGCCCACAGGCAGGGGTGACTGGGTGGGTGCACTCGGTGGGCTCCAGGAGACGGAGCACCCACATTTCTCCCGGGCAACCAAGCCAGTGGGCAGAACAGGACCGGATGTGGACATCGAGCCACGTGACGTGCGTCCTGCGTGCGCTCGACCACGGGGCCCGGGAGGCATTCCAGGTACGGTACGTGCTGTACCTGAGACTCCTCACCTTGCCGGGCTCTCCGTTGGCCTTTTCATCTCCCTCTGACTCATCCTCACACTTTTCCTGGGACCCGTTCCCTCCAAAAACACACCTTCCTTCCCCCAGGTGGAGCCAATGAGGCCCAGCTCGGCTCTACCTTTATTTTTTTATTTTTATTTTTTGCAAACACATGAAATTTATTGTCAAATTGGTTTCCGTACAACACCCAGTGTCGGCTCTACCTTTAATTACTTGTGCCTTCGTTTGCATCTGGTTCGTCTCATTATAATGCCATTAGCAGAGTGCAGGGGTCCCTGCTGCTGGGCAACCAGGAGTGGTGCCCGCGCAGTTTGAGGCCTTGCTTCTGTGCTCTTGGCTTCTTCCCGATGAGTAAAATGAAGGATTTGGAATAGACAAGAAGCAAACGTACATACAGGGGCCAAAAGCAGTCTGCGGAACTGGCAGCTTGCTTAAAAATAGTTTTCCCGCAACTTTATTGTTGAACGTTCAGCAATTTGCGTTTTCTTGTTAAAAAAGAGGCCATATTTACTGTAGAGAATGTAAGACGATACAGAGACGTGGAAAGCGAAAAAATAAGTCACTTACAAACCCTCGGGTGTCATTAACCATCTGGAGCCCACCTTTCCGGGTAGATACCTCCTGGGGTAAGCACCCCCACCTGAAGACGGCTTTGTGATCTGTGACCCACCTCTCCTTCTGACACGTGGACTTGATGGGCGAAGAGAAAAGCTGATGGCATGGAAAAAACCCACAGTTAATGATAGTGAAGTCAGGCACTGGTGAAATACACCTGTACCCGCAAGGTGCATCAGGTGTCGGCGACCAGTCACATGTGGGCTGAGTGACTGGAAAGAGGGTTTGATGGGGTGCAAGCTGGCTGCCGCTGGCTGTCTTGCCTCCTTTCTCACCTCTTTTCCAAAGTAGAGTGGGACAGCATTCACGGAGGCAGCCTTTACCCGAAAGTGTTAGAACATGAACATGAGACCATGGCTTGGGCTCCGAAAGTCTGCCCTCTGCCAGAAGCGTGACCTTGGGCAGGTTACCTGGCCTTTGGTTTTCTGTGTATGTATTTCATTTCGGGTAGTTTCTCCTCCTGAGTCTTCCCGTTCACGAACTTTTTCTGCTGCAGTTTGCCCATGACACGTTCATGTGGCCTCACGTGGCTGCAAGGGATGCTGGGAAATTGTCTTTGTTGTCCATCCAGATGGTCAGGTGCCCGGCAAAAAATTTTTCTTGCTACGGAAGAAAGAATGGCTAGGAGGGGACGTGAGCCCTTTGTGCCACACTTCGGAATTCGCAGGTACACAGCTTTTACCCGAGGGAGCGGCCGTGCTGGCTTGGCCAGCAGGGCAGCAGTGGGGTCCGTTTCAGTGGAGAAATGGGGAAAACTAAAATGTGAAAGATGCTTTGTGCTCACCCCTTTTGAAACTCTCCCCACTTGTGTGACACAGGACAAGCGGGAGTCCCCCTTCTCTTTGTTTAAGCCGTTCTCTTTGTGTCCCATGCTTATTTGCCCTGTGAGTCCAGGGTGCCCTTGTCGCGTGCAGAATCGGCATTACCACGGACAGTTGTCCTGTTGACCAGCTATTGGTCAATGCTGTAAGACTTTGAACTAGAATTCTGAGGCCCAGGTGCCAACCCTGACTTAAGGCTCGCCTGCTGTCATTTTGGGATGATGTAAACTGAGCCACTCCGTCTGTAATGCCTACCTGGTACGATTCATTCCTTCATTCCCTCGAAAGAAAGTGCTAGAGGGGGAGAGAGAGAATCCCAAGCAGGCTCCACACTTAACATGGGACTTGATCCCATGACCCTGGCATCGTGACCTGAGCCAAAATCAAGAGTTGGGTGCTCAACTGACTGAGTCACCCAGGCGCCCCTGAGCTTAAGTATTAAATTACTCTTTATGTATCATTTGGCCTCCCATGGGAGGAGGAAAATAAAATTAATCTTGGTTTCCTCTGACTTTCTATTTCTCTTTTCATCTTTTTTGGCAACTTGTAGCCGGAGAGCTCTTGACATCCAATTAAATATGAATTATAGAAGGTACCTTTTATAATATAAAGATGTACAGAAGCACAGTCACTCTGTGTAGACGTGAGTTCGGTGCCCGTCAGTTGCCTTTTGGTTTAAAACCTAACAGCAAAAGTGGTTTTCGATCCTTTTTGACTATGGCTCATGGTAAGAAAGAGGCTTTTAAGTGCATACGTTCATGCATTAAGGAATTGAGACACTGCCTTCCTAGAACATTACTTACTTAACCTTTACTGTGTGCAAAACATTCTTATGTTGTATATTCCATTCTGTTCCATCATAACAAACAGTTGTGACTCACTGAATTACTTTCACCACCCCACTAAAGGGATGCGATCTGTAGTTTGAGAGACATCATTTTATAGAAGGGGGTAATATTCCAGAATCTTGTAATCTAGTTAATACGTTCAGTATTTTTTCTGTTGGTTAAGACGTTTCCTCCCTCCTTCCCTTATCTAAGGTGTAAACGTTATTTCTCTTAGCGAAAACTCACTCAGATTTTAGTACATGGTGTGTTTATAGTTGCAAGGCGGGAACAGACCAGTTTCTTTTAGAAATAGGACTTGTTAGGTCTCTTCCCATTTCCCGGGGGAGAGTGGATGTGGGGGCTTTGCTGCCATGCATTGTGGGCACCTGTGAGCCAGACCACCTCACAGGTGATTTGTCTTTTCTGGGATCCAGCCCAGTCCCTCCTACATAGATCCTGAAGACCCTCTGACCCCAGCAACTGGAAGTAGGCCCCCGGTTGCAGGTGTGGCTCGATCTAGGAATGCAGTTTACCAGGAACATGTATCCCTCTGCCCCTTGGTTCTGTCTCCAATATAGGTTTGTTTCATTGTCGGACAGGTCTTGTTTCTTGGAGGGAGAGAGAGGTAAGAGCGCAAAGCAGGGGGTCAGAGCAAGTAACACCCCATGTGACTTGCCAGCGGTGTGGATTTTATCCTCCGGCTCGGGGGGCCTGGTGAGAAAAGAAAAGCAGGAAGGGACATGAGCCAGTTGGCATGTTTCTTCCCCTCAGACGAAGATCTGCCCCATGTGTTGTTTCTGTGCACGACAGAAATGATTCTGCCTTTAGAGGGCTGGTTACTTTTAGACACTGAAAATATTTTTCTCCCCCCCCCCCACTTTTTTTTTTTGAAATTTCTGACATTGTTTGAATTTAATGATTCATATTACGAATTATTCATGAAAATGATCTTTTAAGCTTCTTATAATAGCTGAAATTATCCTTCATTAGATACTGACAGGTCCTGTGATGGGTGTAATTATAAAAAAATATTCTTAGGCTAGCTATATTCTGCAGTGTTAAAATTACGCAAATGAGCAGGGGATAAGAATAGAAGCTGAGTAGGATGGTCAGATTTTATGGGAGCGGGGAGGGTGGCGGCTTTGCAGATTTTCTAAAGATGAATAAATATGTGCTGCACACATTAAGTACATTTTTATTAGAGTCTGCCTCAACGCTTACCTTTTCCTCATCGGCAAGGGAGCAAATTAATTTTAGCGCCCCGAATTGTTTGTCACTCTTGCCCATATATGAATCGCACGAAGGAGAATTTTTTTTTCCCTTTCCTCCTTCCTTCCACTCAGCATTCTCTGCAAGGCGCGCTGTAGTAATCTGATGGTCCTGCGGAACGGCAGACCTGTCGCGGAGATAGCTGAGCAGGGAGGGGAGAGATGGGGGGGTGGGGGCAGCGAGTCTTCATCCTGGTGCCCCGTGTGGTCCTCTGGCCAACTGAGCCCGAGAAATCAGGACCTGCTCTCCTTCCGGTCCTGAGAATGGCCAAGTGGGATGGTCCTGGCTTCTCTAGGGGCCCCCCGGCTTCCTGGAACTAGCCTTGGTGCTTGTGTAGGGAGATGCTGGGAGGAGCAGCACTGAGCAGCCCATCGTGTTTGGTCTAGAACCATGGTGCCCGGGGCCCCCTGTGACCTGGCCCTGCCTGCCTCTCTGAGGACTCTGTCACTAATGCCACCTCTCTACCTCCTGGGCGCTCCCATCCCTTGTTGGGGGCTGTATGGCAGAACCCCTGAGAGAGGGGATGGTTGGCAGGGGGCCATCATGGACTCTACAGTCTAAGTTCTACTCACAAGTAAGGCCAACGGAGTGGACTCTTAATTCCTTGTCTTTGAATAGCACTGTTCAGCAAAGCGTTGGGTGGGGAGGGTGCTTGGGGGGGGGCAGCTAACATTTAAGTGGTGCTTACTCTGTCAGGGACTGCATGAAGACCTGTCCACTTACTCACTTAATCCTCATATCTTAGATGGTGGATGCTGTTACCACCAAGACGGTGGATGTTCGTTCTGCAAATAAGGAACAGCTTAAGTCAGTTGCCCAAGGTCACACAGCAAGTTAGGAAGGTGAAGCACCGCCGGTGGATTCGCATTGATGGGGGTGGGGGGTGGGGACAAGGAGAGACCCCTGATGTGCTCATCCAGGAGGTCAGCAGAAAAGCTTGGGTTTATTCGTGGAGGCAGCTCTTCTAGAGTTCTCCTTTCTGTTACCTATTGCTTGCTTGCTTGCTTGCTTCTTCCATTCATTTATTGTTTATTCCAGAGAGAGAGAGAGAGGGAGAGGGAGAGAGAGAGGGGGGGAGACACAATCGGAAGCAGGCTCCAGGCTCTAAGTGGTCAGCACAGAGCCCGATGTGGGGCTTGGACTCACCAATGCAAGATCATGACCTGAGCCAAAGTCGGATGCTTAATCACCTGAGCCACCCAGGCCCCCCTCTCTCTTACCTCTTTAGATTTCATCCTGGATCTCTCGCTACCTGGGCAGGTTTTGAGCGCACACTGTGCTGCCTACAGCTCTGCCCGAGTTTGGTCCCGCCGTCCCTTGTACGTCCCTGTAGGACAGAGATGGCTTGGTGTCCTCCCTACCTTGTGCCTGAGCAGCCTTCCTTGCTGTTGGGTTTTCTTCCAAAATGTGCACAAACCTCATTCTGCCTTCAGGTGACAGGAGGTGAGTGTTCACTGTGTGTTGTATCTCAGACCAGAGGTAAAGGCCCAGAAGCACATATTTGGGGCATGGTGGATGGTCTGTCTCCTTGCCCTCTCCTGCCTTTATCCCTCCTCTCCCTCCTCCCGCTCCTCTCCCTGAAATGTGCACTACTCACAATATAACAGACCACAGGCTGGATTTCACCCAAAGGGTGTAGTTTGTCAGCCTTTGTTACAGACATTTGTTGGTGTTAAACTGCCTCTTAAGAAATCTAACTGTCCTTGTTCCTGGGGGTCTGATTTTTGCCTCTGGTTGTTCTTCTCTTATGATGTCTTCTTTTGTCCCGAAGTGCTGTCAACCCACCTTTGTATTTTCTCCCATTCGCCCTTCATCTCCCGTCACTCCAGCCACACTGGTGCTCTAGAAATTTCTCGGAGATACGGAGGTAGTGGGGTTAAGGGTGTTCCTTACTTTTTCATGCTATCGTTTCCATGGTAGACAGGCATTACTTGCATCAGAAAGTAACTGGATTAAAACATAACCTCTAGCCTGTGTGTCGATGTCAAAGGGATATTCGCTTGGGACGGCTTTCCCCCGAGCTTCCCGTGTAGGCTAGAGGAGGAGTTGGGTCGGGCCCTTCATGTGGGCGTGAAGCTTTATGGGTTACAGAGTGCTGTCGTCTGACTGATGGTGTGGTCACCTCCCGCAGTCACCAGTGTCGATGTTCCTCTGACTTGGCACGTGAGCAAGCTGAGGCTTCCTTACTTGGCACAGGGTTCCGCAGCCAGCAGGGGGCAGAGCTGGAAATGGAGTCCAGGTCTTGGGATTCGAAAGCGGGGCTTCCGGCTGTTGCCTTCTTGACGCCCCAGTAGTTCTGGAATGCTTCTTCCCAGTGTGGGTTGAGGTTGAGAGTAGGGTTTCTGGAGTCCGACTCTGAAGGGATGAACCCAGATCTGCAGCTCAGCCGCTGTGTGTGACGTCGGAGAAGCTACTTCTCTTCCCTGGACCCCGGCTTTCTTACACCTGAAATCGAGATAACGGTAGTACTGCCCTTACGGGATTGTTATGACTGTAGAATGAAATCGGTGAGAGCATGCTCTGTAAACAGTAACCGTCATCCTACATCGTTCCGTGGTTTGTGTTTTTTGCTAAGATTAGTAGGAAAATACACAGAACAAAATTCACCACAGTAACCATTTTTATGTGTGCGCTCGGGACGCGTTCAACACATTCGCACTGTTGTGCACCCCATCTTCAGAACTCTCTCTTTCTTGCAAAACCGAAACTCTAAACCCGTTCAACAATTCCCCATTCCTTCCCCACCACCTGGGTCTTTGCTGTGCTTTTCATTTATGTTTGTCACGCTGTTGAACGCCGCACCCGACATCCGCGGCCAGTGGTCCTGCTCTGGGACGAGGCCTGTGACCAAGCCGTTTCGACGGAGAAGGGACTGTCCCTCCCTGGCTGTCATGGCGCCTCCATTTATCAAGCGCTTGCTCCTCACCGGGGAGCGGGCCAAACCCTTGATGGCGGGCGCCTGGCACGAGCCTCGGCGTGGCACTTTGCTGTGTGTTCTCGCTGCCCACATGGCGTGTGAAGGTGCGGCCCCTCCCAGGGCCTGAGCAGCTGACTCAGGGTCCCGTGGCTGGCAGGGGGCAGAGCCGGCGTGGACACCCAGGGCCACCCCAGAGCCGGCTCTGTACCCTGGCACCGGGACTGGCTTTGCTTTTGGTGGCTTCCCCTCGCTGCCCAGTCGCTGGTTCTTGGGCGGCTGTGGTGAACTTGTTCCCATCTCCTTTCTCAGCGTGTGACGTACGCATCCCCTCGAGGGGTACGTTATCGGGGCGTCTGCGTCAGACTTGAAGACCGGAGTGGACGGAGCAGTTGGGGCGAGTGGCTCGCCCTCTTCCCGTTGCCCCTTCCTCCCCCGTGGCCACCGCCTGCGTCCTTCCTGCTCCTCCCTCGCCCCTTCTCCTCACGTCACTGCTCTCTGACGCGCGTACGGAGGGCCCGCCGCAGACTAGGCCCGCTGCGGACACGAGACACGGTCGCTGTCCTCGGAGCTGATGGACGAGAAGGGCAGGCAGACGAGTAGGGAGGTCACAGCACCACAGGCTGTGTCCCCTGAGGTGGCCCTGAGGAAAGGCCACGTGTGACCAGAAGGGTCCTTGGAGAAAGTGCCGTCTGCTTTGAGGGTGGAAGTGTGAGTAGTTGTCCGGGTGGAAGGAGGAGGGGTGAGATGCTGAGCACTTTGAAGAACCCGAATGGGCACAAGCGGGAGGCTAAGTGCAACTGACCAACCGATCTTTCTCTCGCCAAGACTTTTTCTTTTAATGTCGCAAGCAGGCAGAGCGCCAGACAAGCTGAATGGGGTCCCAGCTCTGTGTCCTCTTGGATTCCTCCCCGGTACCTCATGGATGAGCCCAGGGCCAGTGACGGTGCTCTAGGGCAGTCAACACCGACTCGGGCTTCAGATCCGGGCCTGAACACAGGGCCCGTTCGGAATCCAGCCCGGGTACCTCCCAAAGGGTGAACGCTGTGGGGGCTCCTGGACGTTGTACTCAAAGCAACCAAGGGCCGAGTGTCTCTACACAATGTTGCCATCTAATCTGTGAGCCTTGAACTCCTCTTCCTTCCATGAAAAATCTTTACTAACACCCATTATTCTCATTCACAAACCTTTGC
This sequence comes from Panthera uncia, assembly GCF_023721935.1. Taxonomy (NCBI): domain Eukaryota; kingdom Metazoa; phylum Chordata; class Mammalia; order Carnivora; family Felidae; genus Panthera; species Panthera uncia. The sequence goes on from NC_064815.1 coordinate 4,809,696, forward strand.
TGGTGGTCAGGGATCAAGACGGTTGAAGTCTGCATCCTTCGTACTTGGCTGGCAATGTGTCGTAGAGTTACAGTAGGCGTCTGGGTCCACGCAGGCCCGGAGGCAGGGTAGACGCAGCGTGGAAGGTTGAAGTTCTTCCCCCGAGCTGTTGGAAGATTCGAGGAGCTGATGTAGGTTCTGACCAGATCTCAGCAAAACCTGAAGAGGGGTTGTTCTTAGGTTGGAACTCGGCAGGCTTTCCTTGATCTGTTAGGAAAGCCTTGCCTCTCCAGCACCCGGCCCCGCCTGTGTTTACGTGGCTGTCCTCATCTGAGTTAAGCCTGTGGTAATACCCTGGAGCTGATGATGAGACCCTCGTGCCTTTTAACTAACACCAGTTAGACAGATGAAGTAGTTGAACTCTGTGTTTTGTACTTGGAAACCAGCCAGAATCCAGCCCTCTCCCCCAGCATCCTGGCCAGAGGCAGCGTCATGCATGGTGCGAAATCCCTCGCATACAGATGACTTCTTTGTCGTCCCACCCCTTGCTAACCATTAATTCTGGTGATGATTAATCTTTTCACCCTTACGTTATCTGACAAGCAATCTTGTTCAGCGCTCTGGAGACCTGAAAAGTGCTATGTGTGTTTAATGTTAATACGCAGCCGCTCCGAGATGTACAGAGTACACGGGAGTTGGGGCTGCCGTAACCCAGAGAGGCTCGAAAGTGAGGTGTGTGCTGGGAGAAAGCATGAATCACCTCTCTGCAGCAGGAGAATGTTCTCATGATTTTTTAATGGCTCTCCGAAATGAACGTGCTCTATTAAGGTAAACTGTTTAAAAATTAAGGCTTTTGACATTCTGTGAGTTCAAAAGGGAGAGAGGGAGAGAGAGAAAAGAATCTGTAGACTGATGCATGGGATGCAGCTCTTGGGGCCGACAGGGATGGCCTGGAGCCTTGGGTCTCTGTTTCTTTGAGAAAAGGGCTTTGGTTTCCAGGGAAGCTCAGTGCCGTGGACTGAGCCTCCAGGTTTTGGGGATGTTTATTTAACACGGAGTCCATTGGCCATCTGATGTTACGTGCGGGCAGCTGGGTCTGGCTCCCACCCTGGATTCCGAGCTGATTTGCATCTGTCTTTAGGAAGGAAATTTGGACTTCGCTGATGTTCATGACAGTTAGGATTATGGACCAGGAGTGTGGGGGGTTCCACACACAGGATGTAAACGACCCTTGGGAGCTTCTGTAAGAGCTAGCATCCGCCCACCGCCCCCATCCCTGCAGTGATCGTCAGTGCCATAAGGATGCAGAGGCCTGCAGAACACGGACGATACATACATATGACGTTTGTCGTATTCTAGGGTGATGTGTTTTTTTTTTTTTTTTTTGCTCAGCTATCCCTGGAATCTTTGGGACTCGTCTTCATAGCAGTTGAGGGCTGAAAGTCACACACACATGCACACACCCCAGCTCCATTCAGTCAACACCTCTCCAGTGTCCTTCTGTGTCAAGCTTCGGGAGCTGGTGCTCAATCTGATAAATCTGTGGGGACAAAAGAGCGCAAGTGCTCGAGATCCCCACTATTCAGAGTGAGGCCTCCGGGCCAGCAGGACCGGCATCAACTGGGAGCACACCACAAGTGCAGCTCCTCGGGCCTTACCCCAGCCCCATGCTCTTAGGATCGGTGCTCTGAGTAAAGATCTCCAGGTGAGTTGTCAGCATGTTACCGTGCGAGAAACACTACTGGAAGTTTCTGTAAATGGAGGACAGGTACGGAAACAGGTTGCTGTTACTCCTCCTGTTCCTGGAGCAGGCATCACTAATCACACTGGATATTTCTTCCCAGTGAGCGCTGTCTGCGCCTCACAGCTCTTCTCAGAGCAGTGTCCAGGCGGCTGCTTCCAGCTGCTCAGAGCAGGTCCGTGAGGTCAAGTTCAGCCTCTTCACCGCAGTCCACACTTCTCTCTTACTGGACAACAGCAGCATCCTGGTCCCCTGCTTCCCCTCTTTCCTCCTCCCCACAACCTAGAGTCCTCCTTGAAACATACAAAACCGCCCTGCCTAAAACCCTTTAGTGACCTGCCATTGCCAATAAAGTAAAACTGTGCCTGACCAGGCCCTGGTCACCTCCTAGCCCTGTCTTGGGTCTCCTCCCCCACTTGCCTGCTCATCACTGCCCCTCTGGCCTTGTTTGTATCTGTCTTCGGAGCACGCCCACTCGTTGTGCTGCAGAGCTGGGACATACCAAAGTCACTGTCTCCCTGGGTGTCACTGCTGTCCGTGTGAGAAAGCCCAGGAGGGCAGAGTTTTGATCGGCCTGAGGCCACATGGCGGTCAGAGCCCCGGCAGGCTCGTCTCCAAGCCTGAGCTGCTTGTGGAAGTTAACCCCCTCCAGTGGCCACACCAGGGAGCCACAGCAGGTCCTTGAGTCTTCTTGTGCTTCCTGTATCCACACTGTCAAGAATGCTCCTCTCTTGGGAAGCCTAGGTGGCTCAGTGGGTTAAGCGTCCGGCTTCGGCTCAGGTCATGATCTTGCCCCTCATCTGTCTCTGTGCTGACAGCTCAGAGACTGGAGCCCGCTTCAGATTCTGTGTCTCCGTCTCTGTCCCTACCCCTCTCATGCTTGTGCGCTCTCTCTCTCTCTCTCTCTCTCTCTCTCTCTCTCAAAAATAAATAAATAAACAAACAAATGCATAAATAAAGAGAATGTTGTTCTCTCCCCCTCTCTCTAACCAATGCCTTATGTGGCTGGCTCTTCTTTATCTGTTAGGGCTGGCTTTGGGCCTGTCACCTTCTCAGATAGGCCCTCTCTGGCTGTCGTCGTCAGGCAGCCCCCATCGTTCTGTCTCAGCATCCCAGTAGTTTGCTTCAGAGCCCTTGTCATAATTCACAATTGGTTTTTATATATCTATTGTTTGACTTGTTCTCAGTCTCTCTGCTTAGGGTCTAAGGTCCATGGTGGCAGGAATTCTGTTTGCGTTATTGGCCTCGTACCCACAGCACCATCACAGTGCCTGGCACATTGTCAGTATTTAGTAAATGTAATGTGGGCTTAGGCATGAATGGATCATGGGAGTGGAGGACAGTCCTAGGCTTGGTTTGGACCCAGAACCGTGTCTAATGTGGTTTCCACATTATGTACACAACAAAGCCAAGAAACAGAGGTCTGACCTTCCTGAGGTCAAGTGGCTAATCAGATCCAGAGTGATTTTATTTCAATACTAGGATACTTTTTAAAGTTACCTACTCCCAGTGGGCCACATCAAATAGCCCCAAATACCCTATTCTTCTTACCCTTTTTTATCTTACTTCCTTTGAACAATGGTATCTTTTGAGACACTCAAATAACCTTTTCCTCAATCAAGTAAGATACTTTCTGTGTTGCACAGAGATCTCTTATCAGTGAATTACCTAGCATTTGAAGTAGGGGGTCTGCTTTTCTTGGGTGAACAGTCTCCATGGGGTGTGCCCTAAGCCAAATCCGAATGGGTGAATGGTGTTGCCTCTGACTTCTGTAGCTATCACTGTCTCTTGCTGAGATCTCCACCCGTAGCCCAGTCCTGTCTCCTACGAAGTCTGTTTGGACCCATAAGGGTGACTCATGTGAATTGCCTTGATTCTTTCTTGGACAGGGATCAGCAAATGTTTTATATAAAGGGCCAGTTAGTACACATCTTCAGCTTTGTTGGCCACACAAACCTCTATGAAAACTACTCACCGCTGCTGTTGGGGCACAGAAGCAACCCTAGACCTTCTAGAAATGTGTGGTCATAGTTGGATATCACTAAAACTTTATTTACAAAAACAGTGTCAGCCCAGATTTCGCCTGAGTGCCATGGTTTGCAGACCCCTGTTCTGGGATGTCCAAATTAAAAATCAAAACCAAAGAACTTTAAAAGTTAGCTTTCATTTGTTCAAATTTGTTTGTAACGTACCTTGAAAGATGACTTCAAGGGTGCTGTTCTTTGGATGGGGAACTGGTTCTTAAACTTAAGAAACAGAGTTGCTTTTGGCTTCCTGTGTGGGCAAAGAGTCAAGCAGTGATTTATCACTTGCAAAAATAGTTTTGATTTTTCAAACAAATAATTGCATTCTCATGAGTAACCCACCTGCCAGTCCATCAGCAGTGTGAGGAAAGATTCATCCTTAAACATGGTAGCAGGATCGCATAATCCAACTAACCCGCGTTGTTTAGTGATTAGCTCTGTTTTGGAAACTGGATTGCTTTGCAGATGGGTCCATCGTCCTTGCCCGAATGCTGGGAGGGCCCATTCAGCTTTCTTGGAAATGCCAACCTCCTATGAGATAGATTGGGGGGGGGGGGAAACTGCACGTGGACCAATGTCAGCGTTTGTGTTTTTGACAAATGAACAGTTGGTAGGTGTTGAATGCCCCAAACGTTGATCTTTGAATTAGGTTGGAGAAAAATAGAAAGCCAAACCCAAAGTATTACTCCATCCCTTGGGAATGATTTGGGCTGTAAGTAACGTCAGCGGCTTTTAAGAATAAGGGTTGAGTTTTCCTTTGCAACAAGTCATTTAAAGGCTACACTGGCTGATGACAACACTCTTTAACCAGGTTGATTAAATAGGGTACAACGTTGACTCTCTTGGGCTCCAGAGCTTGGTCTTCTGCCACACTATGCCACTTAATTAGAGAAAATAAAACAGGACTTCCTTAGGAAGAGTTTTCCTCCTGCTAACACTTTGAAAAAGATATTGAACTCACACTGTGCATGCAGTTTTGAACCTTGCTTTTCTCTGTAATTGTCCATCTCAAGACTTTTTAAGTGTTTCATAGACTGTGTAACTCCCAATTCCTAACAACAGCATGTTATTAGATCTAGAGGATAGACCAGGGTTTATTTAGTCAGTTTCCTATTGTGTTAGACCTTTTTTTTTTTTTAATGTTATTTTACTGAAAAATGCTGCAGAGAATGTCTTTTGTATACAGAATTTTCCCATGTTTCTAGTTACTTAGGAGGAGTGGTACCATAAATACAACTGCTGGGTGAAATGGCATGTTTTTTCTGGCTCCTGTGATGGATTGCCATGTTGCTCTTTGGCGATCTGTCCATTTGAAAGTGTCCCCAGAAACAGGTCTAGTTGGCCACTCTCTGCTGCATTAATGAATGGTTACCATTTAAACACCATCAGGCAGAAACCTAGCTGATTGTATTTGATTTGTATTTCCTGAGTTGCTATGGAGATGGAATACTTTTTTTTTTTTCTCTGTATTTATAAATTGAATTTCCTTTTGGTGAATTACCAGCTCATTTCCTTGGCATGTAGAAGAATTTTTCCTAGGGGTTATATGAGGGCTTGGCATCGGTAAAGATGCTGGCTGTGTGTTTTAACCAGCTGTGCCTCTTTTGTTAATTAACCCTATAGCACAATAGTAGCTGGCTCTGTTTTAGTCCGTTCCCCGTTCAAGTGTCTGGCATAGTTCTAACTTCTCCTCCCCTTCTGGAATGTCCTCGGTTTGGGTGTTCAGCAGTTGGCCTGGTGTAGGCACTCGGACGGTCAGGATTTTGGGAGCGAAACCTTCAAGCCTTTGTTTGAAGGGACTTACAAAGGCTTATGGTCATTAAGGGGGGAACGGACGTGTAAAGCCCTGTTGAAATCCCCCTGCCGTCTTTCTCATGGTATAATTACTTCCGTAGTGGATGTGGTTTAAAACCTTGAATCCTGGGCTCACTTTTCCTTTGGTGAACGAAAGAACAGCTCTGGTTCGTAATCTCCCATTGAGCCTCACGGTGGGTGGCTGAGAGTGAAGGAAATCTGGCTTCTGACCGGAGCGTCATTCTCCCTAAGCTACCAGGGTGCTGATCCCCAGTTGCCTTGTGAAACCCTTGACTGTAGGAACAAAGCAGGGGCTTGGAGCAGGAGGAGTGCGGATTGCCTGCCGCCGCGTAATGAGCGCTTGCTGCGTGAGCCCTAGAGGCGTTGAGGGGAGAGGTTCCGGGATCAGGCTGGCTGCCAGCCGGGTCCAGGCCGTGCCCGTTTTTGAGCTCTGTGCCTTGGGCAGGCCACTCTGCTGAGCTTTATCGCCCCGCTCTGCAGAGCGGGTATGGTTCACTCTTCCCTGAGAACTGTCCTTGCGAAGATGCGATGAGCTGAGCCAGTTCAAGCCGAGCCCTGCACTGCCTGGGGCGGACTCTGCTCTTGAGTTTTTCTCCTTGGTTCCCCGTCTCGCACGGAGGTGCCCAGAGTCCATGAAGTGTTTTCATGTCTACCACCTGTTTGATTCTTTCAGATAACTTGATGGGTTCTGGTGTTTTTAGCATGCAAATCGATATAGCCATCGTGTCCCTGAGTCCTTCCCTTCACTGCCCTGTCATGGCTCCTGATCTCCGCTGTCTTCAGCATAGGCCGGCCTGTGGTCTCTACAGCCCCCTCCCCACATCCACACACCTGTTCACCTTCTCTCTCCGCTCTAGCCCCCTGGACTGGTCTCTTCCTCCCATTACAGGACCACACCACTTTGCCTCTCAGAGCATTTGCACTGACCATAGTCTTTGCTTGAACCTCCCAGGAAATCAAACCCAGCCAACTCCTTCACCTTTCTGACTGGCCTGTAGGCCCCAGCCGACGGTACAAGGCCTGAGGGTCTGGGCAGTCAGAAGGTGCAGGGACAGATGATTTCTCCAGCACGTGGGTGGGTTGTTGGTGACCCTTAGCTGGATTGCAGTTGTGTTGTCATTTATGTAATTCTCTGCCCCAGTTCTGTCTTCCTCACTGGAAGCAGACACTCCTTCCCCTCCCTCCAGCCCCAGGCAACCACTAATCTACTTTCTGTCTCCATGGATTTGCTTTTTCTGGGCCTATCTTATGAATTGAATGGTATGATCTGTGTCTGTCTTCTTTGATTTAGCATCATGTTTTCAAGATTGATCCAAAATTATAGCACGTTTTAGTACTCTGTTCCTTTTTACGACTGAATAATATTCCACTGCATGGCTGTACGCCATTTTGTTTATCCATTCTTCCTTTGCAGACTCTGGTGCTGTGTTTGGCTGTGGTGAACAATGTTGCTCTGAATGTTCATGCGCAAGTTGTTTTCTGGACATGTCATTTCTCTTGGGTGTGCCCTTAGGGGTGGCGTTGCTGGATCACATGGTAACTATTTCACTTGTTGAGGAATTGCCCCCCTGTCTTCCTAACTGCACCTCCCGCTAGTGGCGAATGAGGATTCCAGTTCTTCCCTGTCTCTGCCGGCTCGTGTTATCATCTGTCCCTCTTACTATAGATGTCCTGGTGGAAGTGAAATGCTGTCTCATTGTGGTTTTGACTTGCATTTTCGTGATGGCTAGTGACGTTGGTGATTTTTCACATGCTTTCTGGCTCTTTGTGTATTGTCTTTAGAGAGCTGTTCCTTCAAACCCTTGCCCTTTGGTTTTCAATTAGCTGTATTTTTTATCGGGTGTGTGTTATTTGTATATTCTGGACAGTAGACCCGTACCAGATGCATGATGTGCAAATATTTTCTCTCATTCTCGTTTCACTTTCTTGCTGGTATCCTTGAAGCTCACTGGTTTTTGATTTGGATGGAGTTCATTGATTCTTATTTTTGTTGTTGTTATTTGAGCCCTCTTATTTTTGGTGTCTTGCCTAATTGAGTTTGTTTTAACAATCAGTGTTGCAGTATTATGCCTCAGAATGATTCACTATTTGGAGAGTAAATACTCTGGCTCTGGCCCAATGATTTTGGGGTTCATTTGGGGAATTGTTCATTCGCCCTCTGGACTCACCACTGTGCTACGTGGACATACCTCTCGTGCCAGGGACTGACGCTATTTCGGGTACAGTGGTCTCCCTTCTGAGCAATATAGCGGGTGCCCGGAACATACCTGTTGACCACATGACCGAATGATGCAATGCTTCCTCTGGGTCTCGATTCCTCACGTGGCATGTCTGTGTCCCTTCTTTGTTTCTCAGTTACTGTTGTTCTCCCCCCTCTCCCCGCCCCCGGTCTCTCTGAGTGTGTGCGTGCACATGTCTTTCTCTCATTCCTCCCCTTCCTCCTCTGTGTCTTCCTCTCTTTAGGTGCCCCTGGCTTGGTCTCTTTATTTCTCTCGAAGGTCTCTCTCCTGCCGTGCCTCTTTGTTCATTATTCCTTACCTTTTTCTTCCAGTTTACCCCATCAGATGGCTACAGCAGGTGACCGGAAGTGACCCTCTCTCTGCATTTCTTTCTTTCCTTCTTTCTTCTCTTTGGTTGTCTCTGGTGTTTAAGAAGTTTGGGGAACTTAGACACAAACTGTTGAATTCCTCGTCCCTGCTACGCCCCCGGCTTGGCAGGTGGCGCTCTGGAACCAGCTGGCACAGTGCTCAGGTTTGCAGCTTGCCGTTTGCGAGCCTGTCCCCTAGGCCTCCGGCACTTAATTTGAGATTCAGTTACGAAGCCGCAGCGATGCCTTTGCACTTTCTGAGCTACATCTTTGGCATGTCGGGTGGGAGCAGCGCGGGCAAGTTTTCTCGTGTGTACCCCTGCCCGAGTTCGTTAGGAGCTTTATTATGGAAATGACTGCTTCTGCCTTTGCATTTTCCCGTGTTACTCTTCTGTATTGATATATTTTCACCTGCGCAACGTTGGGATATTCTTCAGGGTTCTTGCTTTCTGATTGAGTGGCAAGCCTCAAATTAACACACAGGAAAGGAATGGAAAAGCCTCTGGGTAAAACAGATTTGCACTCCACGCTTCTTTTATTGAAAGGAAGAGTAATCAGTGTTTGGAACAGAAAAACTTAAACATAATAGAGAGTGGGTGAAAACCTAGGTTGTAAATTTGATCTGGGTGTATATGTATATGTTTGGAGTATAGATTCTGATTTATGTTCCCAGTTCTTTTTGGCAGGGTATAGAAGCCTCAGGGAACTGAAGAGAAGCAGGTAAGGATTTGGAAATAAATAACAATTTAGGGGTTATTGGAAAAGTACAATTTTCTGTTTCCGTAGGACTTGCGTCTGCGCTGGGGGGGATAGGGAGGGATATGCGTGACTTAATAACTGATCTCTCTCTTGAATACAGCTACCTCTGGTCTCAGAGATAACTCAGAACTGCTTTACATATATATTTCCCAGTACTATAGGTTTTGATTTTACATCTCCGCTTTTTTCGCATCAATCCGACACAAATCTTGTTAAATAAATATCCATCAGGTGTGTTCCAGCAGTTACCGCTTGTCGTTGGTTTGTCCAAAAGACCGGACTGGAAAAAGAAAGGCAGTCGTTTCAGTTGGCGAGTATTGACTTTAAAAGTCTTCGTCTGAACGCGCGTCTGCATGAACAGGGCTGATGGTGATGCCTGCTGTCCATCCTCAGGTTAAGGAGCTTTCCTGGAGGCCCCATCTAACAACCGGGGCTTACAGCTTACTGGCTGGTGTCTCTTAGTGGCACCGCTCACGTGAGGGAGGTGTGACGTGATCTTCTGGCCTGGAGCACGGCCTTCCTGAATAAGGCTGGGCTTCTGCCATGACGGAAGAAGGAGGCACGCTGGCCTGCGCTGGCCGTAGAGGGGGTGCCGGCGGTAGCTAGCGTTCATCGGGCGACGCTGTGTACCCAGACGTACAGCGAGCACGTTAAGCGCGTGGCATGTGGGGAACCAGACGGAGCCGACGTCTGCCTCGGCATTTAGTGTGTGCTTGGCTAGCAGGCTCGATAATCGTTCAACCCCATTTCCTGGGTTGTACCTAGCTCCCTGGACTCGAAGCTCCTTGAAGACTGGAGGATTCGCTTTTGTCCCCCAGAGCTTACCTAGCTTGGTGTTATGCACCCAGGAGCTAGCCAGCGAATGTGGACTTACTAAACCAAGGCTATTTGTACTGAAAAGTGTGTGTGTGTGTATTTTGATTGCCGTGAGCTGTACGTTTATTAGAATTTTAAAAGCAGGCACTAGAACAACGAAAGGAAAAAAACTGCTTTTAATCTCATCACTAGTTTAGAGCCACTGTTCACATTTTCAAAGTGCTTATTTTCAGTCTTTTATCTTTGTGTGTCTGTGTGAAACAAATTTGGGGCATTCTATGTATATCATTTTGAATTCTCTCACTTCACTTGGGATTACATCATGAGCATTTTTACATGTCGTTAAATGTTTTTCCTTAGCAGTCTGTGTGGCCACATCACGGCTCCTCCTTGCTACGGCCTGGAATTGGAGTTGTTTTTTATTGTTATGCTGACCATCGTCTGTTTCTGTATCTGTGTCTCTGTATCTATCCACACGCACACATACACACATACGTATATGTATATACGTATACACATGTACATTTATACATACATTTATACGTTATACATTTATACATACATGTATATACACATACATTTGTAATAATTTTTTAAGAGCACGAGAAGGGGGAGAGGGGCAGAGAGGGAGAGTCTTAAGGAGGCTCTGCCCGCAGTGCACAGCCTGACGTGGCGTTCAGTCCCACAACCTTGGGATCACGACTTGAGCCGAAACCGAGAGTTGGACGCTGAACCGACTCGGCCACCCAGGTGCCCCGTATGGCGACCATCTTTCTGTGCACGTTTTCGTATGTGACTCCAATGATTTCTCTAGGGTCAGCTCCTACAAAGCGGGTCCCTGGGCTCTCTCCCACATGGGGTGTTAACATTTTCACTTTGCTGATCGGATGACACGTCTTGGGTGTCTGTGGCGATGGGATTTTTCCCAAGTGTTAACCGTTTGTGGTTGTTTTTGTTGGTGTGAAGAGTCCGTTTATTGCTGGTCTTCATTGTTTTTTTCTTACCACATCTTTAGGCTTTTCTCTTTATAATTTGGTTGTGCTTCATATTTATAAGAATTGTGGTAACACGTGGCCACTTTGGTGGCAAATACTTGTTTTCCCTTCATTTTTCTGTGTCATGTGTTTTTTTTAATGTTTATTTATTTTTGAAGGAGAGAGAGACAGAGTGTGAGTGGGGGAGGGGCAGAGAGAGAGGGAGACACAGAATCAGAAGCAGGCTCCAGGCTTCGAGCCGTCAGCACAGAGCCCGACGCGGGGCTCGAACTCACGAACTGCAGGATCGTGACCTGAGCTGAAATCAGATGCTCAACTGACTGAGCTACCCAGGCGCCCCTCCCCCCCCCTTTTTTAATGTTTATTTATTTTTGAAGGAGAGAGAGAGACAGAGCAAGAGTGGGGGAGGGGCAGAGAGAGAGGGAGACACAGAATCCGAAGCAGGCTCCAGGCTCTGAGCTGTCAGCGCAGAGCCTGACACGGGGCTCAAACTCATAAACCGTGAGATCATGACCTGTGCCAAAGTCGGATGGTCAACCGAATGAGCCACCCAGGCGCCATCTGTGTCATGTGTTTTGACCTATATAACATTTAAAATTTTTCACCTGATCACATTGGTGGACTTTTCTTTCTGATTTTGTCTGTTGATTTGGAAAGTTGTTACAGCTCCTGAGAACTAGTGTTTACTTCTTGGACTTACTTAAAATTTTTAAGTCTCTGCAATACATTGGGAGTTTATTTTAGTGTTAGAAGTAGAGAGAGGTTCTGACTTGGTCCCTGTTGTCTCCCTCCAGCTCGCTAATTAAGCAGTTACTTCGTTCTGCGCTGTTCGCTAACACTTGGTCTCCCTCGGTTTGTGATGCTTCCTTTCTGTCTTTTTCATAACTTAAAAAAAAAAACAACATTCTAGGGTCTGTGTCTGGTATCTTTTGTTGCCTTGAATCTGTTGGTGGACTCTTGAGGCCATACCATAGCATGTTAATATAGTCTTGTAGTATGTGTGTGTGTGGGAACAAGTCCCTGTTCAGTGTTCTTTTAAAAAGAACCTTTTATTTGCTCCTTGTCAAGATAAGCTTTAAAATTTGGTCAGATTAAAAAAATAATGAGGATTCCAGTTGTGATCTCATAACATGCCTAGGTGGCTTTTAAGAGGATTAATGATTATTGATTAAAATTCTTGCCTGGGCTTGGCCTGGTGGTCCTGTAGAAGTCATTGTTGTGGAGCGGGGGAAGTTGACTTTGTATTAAGGCAAGAAACCCTAAAAATTACTAATACTATTTTATATTAAGAGGGAATTTATTGATGACTTAGGTAACAAGTTTTCTGGCTTTAGGCACTGCTTGGTCAAGGACTGGCTATTATTAGGGCCTAATTTGTGTGTGCTTGTATGGCTATTTGTAAGTCTTTGTTTCTCTCCTTGTTTGCCTCCGTCTCTCTCTCTGTCTCTCTCTGTCTCTCTCTGTCTCTCTGTCTCTGTCTCTGTCTCTGTCTCTGTCTCAGCGTTTCCCTGCTTCTGCTCCACGTTGGCTCCATCATCAGACAGGCCAGGCTCCCCTCCTGAATATAAGATGATTGCAGCAGTTCTGGGACCTGGGCCCTTTTTAGTTCACGTCCAGTGTGGCCTAGGGGGAGAGTCCCTGCGTCGGCATCGCACGGCTGTGCACAAGTTTCCTGGAGCTGCTCTGACCCGAGCGTGCGCGTCTTGGAACCAGCACTTGGCCGGGAGACCGCACGCCTTGGTTGGCCCAGCCCCGTTTGCGTGCCAGCCTTGGCCCAGGGCCGGAGTCAGGCCCTGGGTGGAATCCGTGGTGAGGGAAGGTTGGGGAGAACTGGCCTTCCAGACAAAAGTTGGGTGTTCTTTCCCCAGAAGTTGAGGAAATGGGGTCTGTGCTTCTAGTACGTAGCACCTGCCCATGACAGTCTCTTGCGAGCAGCGCAGCACTCTCCAGCAGCGTGCTTCGAGAGAGCCCAGGGCAGGCAGGTGCCTGTCGGAGGATGCCAGCAGCACCCTGATGTTTCAGGACAGGGGGTTCCTCTTGGTCCCGACCTCAAATCCGATGAGTCGTCCTCTGGTCTTCTCTCTGGAAAGCAGCTGCCTCTCCCCCATCCCTGGTTAGAGGAGCCCTGGGCCGCTGAGTTTCACAAAGAAGGGCATCGATCCCAGAGTTGACCTACGTCTGCCTTGGCTGTCTTCCGTTACGGGTAGAGAATCCAAATCTTGCCAATTTCTTCCAGCTCTCCCGACGGCTGATTTCACGTAAGGGTCAAGCAGAGCCGAGCAAGGTGCTGCTGGTCGGTCCACATGAAATCCCGTCAGGACCTCTGAGGTTAAGGGTGCACGAGGCAGGAAGAGGAACAGAGGCTTCGAGGAGGCCGGTCAGTATCAGCTGAAGCACGAGGTTCAGTGGAAACAGGCCCCGCTGTCAAAACGCAGAGTTAATTTTTACGATTTTTTCCCTGTCATTCGTGTTTCTCCAGCACCTGATTCCACAACCTGGGGTAGCATTTTGTGTTCCTGAGAGAGGGTTGGCCGGGCCTCTCAGTAAGCGGCTCTGTAGTCGAGTCACTGCTGGGCTCAAGAGACGCCTCTTGTCTGTTCAAGGATGCTGATGGCCTGTTTGGGCCTTTGTTCTGGCCCAGACACCCCTGGGCATTTAATTGGGTTAAACAGATGTTCGGTTGGGTTTCGGGTCCGTTTAGAAAACTCCGAGGGCGTTGATGGCGGGGTCGGCTCTGTCCTCACGGATGTGGGCGGGATCGCCAGCCCCCGGAAGCCCTGCTCGTTACTGTTACCGTGCGCGGACGGCATTCCGTGAGTCACGTGGGTGACGTCGGAGGATCCCTGTTGAGACTTTGCACCCAGTGTCACAGGGTCCCTTGTGGCTCTTGCAGGGCTTGGGTTCTCACCAGCGTGGACAGTGGGAACCCCCAGTAGTTGGAATTATTCTGGGAAATCCCTGGGGAAGGTATCATTTTGTGGGTGTTGGTGCTTCCGGCAGCGGAACGGATGGTTGATTCTGAAGTCAAAGCCCACACACGGTGGCTGGCGGGCACTTAAGAGCTAGGTCGTTCCGGCACCCACACTCTCACACAGTGTCAAGCCCTACAACCTCTCATTGAGTAGGAGCCTCCTAGCGGCGGGGGCACGTGGCCGCCAACACTCCGGGGGAGCAGCAGGCCACGCGTCTCTTGCGCACACGTCCTGGCGCCCAGGCGCGACGAGCGGAAACGTGGGGTGGCACCCGGTAGTGGTGTTCCTTTCTCCTTTCTCTCTCGGTGCGGGTCTGGTGTATCATGTACACAGCGGTGCGTGCACCTAGCTGCACGTGCACGAACTGTGCATTCGATGTCACTCTGGGACACGTGCTGCACGTAACCACAGCCCAGTCCCCTCACCTAGGTGGTCACGCAGCTGGTAGAGCGAGTGCTGGGGGCAGGGTTCCCGTGTGGCCCCACCGATCCCCAAGCCCCAGCCTTCTCCCGCTCTGCCGCCTGGCTCTTGGCATCTCTCCCGTGCCTGGCATCTCCTTTGCAGACAGATAATAACTCCGATGCCTTGTGATGAGTTGATGAATGAGTAACTGAGAATACATGGGCTGAGGGTCTCACAGGATGGGAGGTCGCTGGGTAACCTGAATATGATCCTGGAGGCTACTCTTGCCCCCTCAGGGTGATCAAGTGGGTCTAGCTCTGAGAGTGGAAGAAGATTCTGTTTTTTCCTTCATAAAATCACATAAGTCACACGCGCTAAACAGAGTTTCTTGTGCCTCCTAGAAACAAAAATCTTCCTCTCAGTACTGATTGGGACAGTATTGTGTAAATGAAAGATGGTTTTACCATTTTTGAGAACCCGTCCCCCGTCTCTGAGAATTGGCTGCGGCTGGAGGGAACGATGCGGGCGCGCTCGCACGGGAGGGTGGCTGGTTCATGTGCAAACACAGATGCGCGTAGCTCCAGGAGCCACATTTCTCACCATTTGTTACTGTTACTTAATTGGAAGTGACAGTTTTGTGTTCCCAAAAGAACAGTCACGTTTCTCCTTCCAGATTTGTTGTGGCAATTTACTAGTGGATCTAATTATAATGTTTGGTGGGGCCTCGGGTGGAGGGCCCACCTAAGTGGTAATCACACATTTTTCTTATGATATAGAGCACTGGATTTTTCCCGCCTGTGTAAAAATTGCTTCTAAATGGTAAAGCTAAATTGAAAAATGTTGCCCTTTTTTGGTGGATCCTTTATGTGATGGTTGAGAGCTTTGGCCATGGAATCGGTCAGTCTAAGGCCGAATCCCGGTGCTCTTCCTTACTCACTGCATGCCCTTGGCTGGGATGTGATGTGACCCAGCCTCAGTTTTACCACCTGTCAAATGGTGAGATAAGAGGAGCTCCTCAGAAGGTTGATAGGACACTGTCTTGTCTGTGACGGACTGTGACCGTGCTGTCAATCCCTGACTAGTGTGGTGCCCGTCTCCCAATATGTGTGACTACTATCTTTTTTTTTTTTTGATGATTGCAAAAAGATGGCTTTTTTTATTGTTGATAATCTTACTATTCTTTTTTATCATTAAAATTAAAAAAATTATTTAATTTACATCCAAATTAGTTTATAGTGCAACAGTGATTTCAGAGGTAGAGTCCTTAATGCTCCTTACCCATTTAGCCCACCCCCCTTCCCACAACCCCTCCAGTAACCCTCTGTTTGTTCTCCATATTTAAGAGTTTGTTGTGCTTTGTCCCCTCCCAATTTTTATATTATTTTTGCTTCCCTTCCCTTGTGTTCATCTGTTCTGTCCCTTAAAGTCCATATGAATGAAGTCATGATATTTGTCTTTCTCTGACTGAGTAATTTCACTTAGCATAATACCCTCCAGTTCCATCCACGTAGCTGCAAATGGCAAGATTTCATTCTTTTTGATTTCCAAGTAATACTCCATTGTATATATATCCCACATCTTCTTTATCCACTCATCTATTAGTGGACATTTGGGCTCTTTCCATACTTTGGTTATTATCAATAGCACTGCTGTAAACATGGGGGTTGCATGTGCCCCTTCAAAACAGCACACCTATATCTCTTGGATAAATACCAAGTAGTGCTGGGTCGTAGGGTAGTTCTGTTTTTAATTTTTTGAGGAACCTCGACACTGTTTTCCAGAGTGGCTGCACCAGTTTGCATTCCCACCAGCATTACAAGAGATCCTCATTTCTCCGCACCCTCACCAACATCTATTGTTGCCTGAGTTGTTAATGTTAGCCATTCTGATGGGTGTGGGGTGGTATCTCATTGTGGTTTTGATTTTATTTCCCGGATGATGAGTGACGTGGAACATTTTTTCGTGTGTCAGTTGGCCATCTGGATGTCTTCTTTGTTGAAGTGTCTAGTCATGTCTTCTGCCCATTTGTTTGCTGGATTATTTGTTTTAGGGTGTTGAGTTGGATAAGTTCTCTGTGGATTTTGGATCCTCAGAAAAATACGGAAGCTTTGCGAATCTGCCTGTCATCTTTGCGCGGGGGCCATGCCAATCTTCTCTGTATCGTTCCAGTCTTAGTCCATGGGCTGCCGAAGTGAGCACTACTTGTGACTATGTTATGATGACTTTGTCTTAATTCTTTCCATCTGCTTGTGTTTTGAAGGACAGTGTCCACTTCTTAGGTGTTTGCCCTGGCACAGGCAATGTGGACTTTTCCTAGGTACTTAAGGGAAATTTCTCTTCCACATGGTTAAAAGTATAGTGCTTAAAGACATTTAATTTTGCTTTTATTTTTTTCCTGCCAAACTGAAACCAGTGGTTGATGGTTAGCTTATAACCCTTGCATCTCTCCTGACTGATGATGACGGAGACCTTGGTCAATGAATTCTGAAATAAAAGTTGTTTCCTGCAGAAGCAGCTTCTGTTTCTTTTATGGGAAACAATGAGTTAGCTGCTCTGGGGGCAGGCTGGTTTGGTGGTGGATGGTGTGTTCTAGAGAGATGAGTTGGTTGGGGGAGGGCACAGCGCTAGTCATTTCGTTAAGGTTCCCCTTTCTCATCTGTGAAATAAGGATCTTATTCACAATGTTCACTCTGTAGAGTTTTTGTGAAACTTCAGGGAGCCCACAAAAGATAAGGAACACAGTGCCTGGCACATAGAGAGCGCTCCATAGATGTTAGCTGTTGTGTTTTTATTTCTGTTCTTACTTTCCTTGCAAAGTTCTGAGGATGACTGAGAGAGGCACCCCACGTGTTGAT
The DNA here is from genome assembly GCF_023721935.1 of Panthera uncia. Lineage (NCBI taxonomy): Eukaryota > Metazoa > Chordata > Mammalia > Carnivora > Felidae > Panthera > Panthera uncia. The sequence continues at coordinate 4,826,641 of NC_064815.1, forward strand.
CTTGTCATCTTGTTCCTTGGAGTTGGTAATTCGGACTGCTGCAGGTTAACACTGAAAAAAGTTTGGTGTGAAATCAGGTGGCTCCTGGTTTTGGAGAAGCGCGCAGCTCTTGAGGTCTCCAAGGACGTGGAGCTGGCAGACGTTGTGACGTATGACCTTGGATGGTGTGAGGAAGGGACGGGATGCTGGTGGAGACAACTGATCATCCTTAGAGCTAGTCCCTCCTCCGTTTTGGGGGGGGGGTCACAGCTTGGGGGTCTTTGGATCAAAAACAGCGCTAAGTTGAGTTCTAGAGTCAAAGAGGAACCTTTCAGTATCAGCAGTACAGAAGGGCCAGTTTGTGATGTGCTGGGACCAATGACCCCGGCCCACCGTGGTCACCGTCAAAGACCAGAGCTGTGACACATCTACTCAGGTTTGCGGACTGGGGTGTGGGTCAGGTCTAGCTCTGGTGAGGAGGAGCTGGAGCTCAGACCTGAAAGAGGAAGGCATTCCCCTTCCACACCAGGTTTATCTCGTTGCCTCGCAGGGGGAGAAAGTCCAAAGCAGGAGGAGGAACAGGTGGCAGAAAAACCGAGGAGAGGCCGGTATTGTCAGGGCCCAGGGTGAAGGAATGGGGGGTGGCCCAGAGCACCCTAGGCCTCACAGGTTCCAGGAAAGGATTTGGTCTTTGCTTTAAGAAGAATGGAGTGTCTTTCAAGAGTCCTAAACAGGGATCAAATTGGCCTTTTGGACTTATTACATTGTCCAACTGCGGAGAGAGAATTGGTGACGGCCAAGGTCTGTGCCACTTGAGCTGTTGGCCCCTGCAGCTTTCAGCAAGCCAGGTGCAGTAGCTGGAAGCTGGGGCATTTGGCCGAGGAAACGGACACGACCAGGGCTCCGTGTCTTATGTTTTTAGATCGAACCCTTTCCTTTCAGACTATATTCTTGGTTCAGTCTTTCTGCCTCTGCTTCAGTTCCCTATGGCTCACACGGTCTCTTTCCTCCTGCTTTTCCCTGAAAACGATTCTTTGGGTAAAAATAAATACCTTCCCGCTTAGAGCAGCTCCTCTTCCAGATGAAGCGAATAAGTGAGTGACTGAAATGAGCAGTGACTCGTAACGAGGAAGGTGCCCGTGGTCCGTGATTGACACAGGTGCAGCTTTTCCTCCCGGAGAGACGTCGGTTCAGTGTTCCATTTACAAAACGCGCAGCAGGACCCACATTCCATGGTGGCTTTACCCAGCAGAGCATTACAATATTGTTTATTTTCAGGCTCAGTGAAGGCTGAAAAAGTCCCCATTTCAGGCGGTCTCCAGGCTAGGTTTGCTTGTCTTTCGATTGGGTTCCTTAGGTGGCATGCTTGGGAGGTACCATTAGTGTGTGTCTTCAAAAAGAAAACCACCTGTGACGGCGGCCACGTGTGTTTCGTGTTCCAGCTTTGCCGTTGTGCAAGAGTGACGCTCTCATTTTCGTCTCCGAGAAAGGTAGACAAAGGTGAGACCCACGGCTCTGAGCCCACCTGCCTCCCCAGTTGGGAGAGGTCATCGGCACGTGCTGGGATTGTCGCGGCAGCCTCTGCTGGTGGCCCTGCTCCCACCGTGGCTGTGCCTTCCCTGCTGTGAGTCTCTGCTGCTGCCATGGGGGGCCCTGGAAAATAGAAGTTGGGTCATGTCCCCTCTAGCCTCTCGGGCTTCCTTTCATACCTTCCCCCTCACAGCCCCACGTAGTCTGGCCCTTCCCTCTTCTCCGTTTTCCTTCCGCCGTCCTGCCCCGGACACCTCCGCTCCTTCCCCTCTGGCATGTTGCAGTCTCCAGACTCTTGCTGCCTCTTTGGCCTGGTATGTTCCACTTCCAGATCTTTATATGCCCTTCTCCCTTTCTCCCCAAGGTCTTCAGCTAAATACCACTTTAGCGAGAGACTGTTCTATGTGTAATAGCACCCCTGACCTAGCTTCAGTTTTCTGTGTAGCTCTTTGCACTGTTTGACATAAAAACTGGTTTGTTGGCTTCCCCGGCTACCCCCCACTAGTGTCAGCTCTAGAGAACGGGGGCTTTTCCCTCTCCTCTGCCGAATCCTGGACCCAGAAAGTGACAGGTGCACGGTTGGGCTGTGTGAGCGTAGCCGAACGAGTAAGGACTTGAGAAGTACCCCGCTGGGTCTGCGTGGTCGTGTCTGGGAAAGCGAGGCCGTGCTTCTCTTACCTGTTTTTGCTTAACAAATCACCCTAGAAGTTAGTGGCTTAAAACAGCCACCGTTGCATTTGCTCACATTTGTGTGAGGCAGAGATTCGGTGGACACAGCCGGGATGCTCATCTCTGCTCTGTGTCACCTGAGGCCTCAGCTCCAGTGGCCCGGAGGACCGGGGGGGGGGGGGGGCGCTGGGCCAGCTGCGGCTGGTGCATCTGCACCTGTGTTCTGGCTGGTGGCCACGTCCCTTGGTCCTCCTTCACCCGAAGTGTCCACGCGCCCTGCTCGGCCTCAGGCGTTCCTGGTCGTCTCAGGGCTCTCGGGAGTGTTCCTGCCGGACGTGGCAGCCTCTGCTTGTGTCACACCTGCTGGCCAGAGCGAGTGTCACAGCCAAGTCCAGGTCAGCGAGGGCAGTGCGTGCACAAGCACAGGGACACCAGGAGGTGTGGTCCGGGTGGGGCCGCTGTACAGAGTCTGGCAGGGTGTGATGCGGAGCTGAAGGGACAGATCTAGAACCGCCTGCTGGGTTTGTACCTTGAGTTCATGACTCTCCAGTGGTGGGCTTGAGCTAAGTGACCTGATTTTTCTGTGCCTGTTTTTCTCACGGATAAAATGGGGCAGAGGCTACTCGGTAGGCTTGTTGCTGAGAGTGGTGGGAATATGTGTAAAAGCTCTGAGGATGCCTCCTGGCCCGTAGTAAGCACGGTGTCAGCCGGTGGGTGACCGGCACCCATCCGTGTGCTGAACCGTCCTGCCCTGCATTTCCGCTCTCGTTTCTTTGCCTTCTCTTTATTTCACCTGCCAGATGTTGCTTAAGCACCTGCTGGGTGCCAGCCCTGTGCCTGGGCTCTGGGATACAGGAGGTCCCTCGTGGGGCTTGCGGGAGGCTGGGGAGGGCATGTGGGGAGGTCAAGAAGACTTCTCAAAGTGTGTCGTGGGCCGGGTTGGAGGGCTCGGGGAGGCCAGAGTGCACGCCCTCACCTGGGCTGGGGCAGGGCCGGGCCGAGAAGACTTCCTGTGGAGAATCTCGTAAGACAATCCCTGAAGGATAAGCTGGGCTTCGGTGGGCAGAAGTTTCCAGGTGGGAAAGGGCACATGGAAGGGCATGTGCAAAGGCCCAGAGGAGGATGAGGAAGCATGGTCGATAGAGGGACTGAAAAGTTAGGGGCAGGAAGGGCTGGGCACAGTCCCCCAGACACGGACCTGCAGTTTGTTACTTCTTAGGGTTTTTAATGCCTGAAGTTTGTGATGTAGAAGCCATTAACTTAATATTTTTAGTTTTTACTTTACTTTTTTTTTTAAGTTTCTTTATTTATTTTGAGAGAGAGTGAGAGCAGTTGAGGGGCAGAGAGAGAGGAGGGAGGATCTCAAGCAAGCTCCGTGCTGCCAGTGCAGAGCCCAGTGTGGGGCTCAGACCCACAGACCGTGAGATCATGACCTCAGCCGAAGTCAAGAGGTGGACGCTCAACCGACCGAGACACCAACTAGTATTTAGTCGGTGCCCCAACTAAATATTTTTAAAGAAAATGGCCGCACTCCTCCAGACCCCCTTGTCACAAATGATCCATAAGGACTTCCAGAAACAGAATTAAATGACAGAGAAGACTGTTCGCGAGCCCCATCCTCAAACCTCAGAGTGACAGATTTAAAGGAAGGCTTTTTACCCCTCCTTCCACCCACGCCTACTGGGTCCCAAAGCATATGAACTTCCTGTCTGTAAGCCGGAAAACTGGGAGGTCCTGCTTGAGAAATTCTGGGTTGGGGTTCCCCCTTGGTGACCTCATCCAGTGTCCTCTGAAAGTATGAGACCTCCTTGGTCTGCCTCACCACCCACTGGCTCCTCGATTTCTCGGGAATCCGGTCTTCCCCTCTCCAAAATGGGGGGCTGTATGAACTTGATAGGCTGGAGAAGAGAATTAAATCGGGTGCTGTAATCACACTCTCGTGCATGCTTATTACCTCTCCGTGAACATGGGCTCAGCCCTGGAGGAACCCGTGCCCTGGGTTTCTCGCCCCTGTCCCGACACCTGCCTCGTAACCTCCTCCTGGTGCTGGCGGCCTCCCCTCAGTCCTCGGGCGTCTCTGGGAAAGCTCCCTGCGTCCCCTGGTCACACCTCTGAGAGGCAGCAGCTGCCTGAGGGGCCCCGGGCGCCCAGCCACTCGGAGCCTTTGGACCACCGGCTGCTCCTCCAGGTGGCACGGCGCCCGTCGCGGGGGAGCCCCTGCCCCTTCCACCTTTGTAACTGTTCCTCAGATCCACTTGGGCGCCAGCCCAGCAAACCTCAGCCCTGGCCGGCTTTGTCCTCGCCGTCTGGACCGCCCGCTGGGGATGAGGGTGGAGGAGGGTTTGCGTGTGGGGTTCTAGGAATTTTCAGACCCACACGGAGAAGCTGGTGGTACTGGGGCTCATCTCTGTGGGTCTGACCCACAGGAAGTAGTCATTTGTCCGTTCAGCTGGTGCCCTCCAACCCTCCCACGTGCTGGGCCCAAAGATGGGGGGCACACAGTCCTTGGGGCCGTGAGCCTCCAGGGACCGGGCATTCACCTGGAAGTATTTGCTTATTTTTTCATCCATTAATTCCTTTATAAAAACACTTGTTAACTGGCAGTCATAGGCCACTCTCCTTGCCATTTGGGCTCCCAGTGAATGAACCACGTGAAGGTCCCTGTCCTGGTGGGCTTACCTTCTGGTTGAGGGAGACTCACCGTCATCAGCAAATAGGGTAAAAAAAATGTATGTCCTGTTGCAAGGTGATAGTTGCTCTGGAGGAAAAGTAAAAACCGAGCGGGCCGAGGGGACCGGGAGTGTCTGACCAGAGGCACGCAAGGAGGAGCTTCGCTGAGAAGGTGCTGCTTGAGCGCGAGCTTGAATGAGGGAGCCGTGGCCAGCGGGTGGGAGAACATTTGAGGCAGAAGGAGGTGGCCTGGGAACGGCCTAGGGTGGGAGTGTGCCTGGCACATCCCAGGGACAGCAAGGAGTGACTAGGAAGGAAGTGAAGTCACAGAAGGTTCCGGTGGCTCACCTCCTGCAAGGCCTCATGCACTGCTGTGAGGAGGTTGTGTTTTTTTCTGTGCAGAAACTGGGCGGGGGTGGGGGCGGGGAGGGGAAGCCACTGAAGGGTTTCCGAGAGAGGAGTATCACCTGACTTAGTTGTTGAGGATCACTTTGGCTGCTGTCCAGAGATGAGCGTCTAGGCGAGAACGGCCAAAGCAGGGAAGAGAGCAAGGCGGTGGTCACAGGAATCCAGCTGGGAGGTGGTGGCCGAGACCTGGGTGAGCTCTGGCTGGGTGTCGATGTTGGGTGTCCAGGAAAGGATTTCCCGGAACTTGGGCGGTGAGGTGTGAGCGAGAGCAGCACGGGATGGCTGGGAGGAGCTTGCCCTGAGCAACCAGAAGCTTCTCCTTGCAGTTGACCGGGACGGGGATGGCTTTGGGCAGAGCAGCCCTCGTGCGACCAAATGGGACTTCTGGTGCAGACATGCTGTGTTGGAGGTGGCTGGGTGTGGGAGAGGAGACGGGAAGGATACGTGTGCATCCTGGGCTGGAAATACACGTGGAAGGTGTGGACAAACCAAGATGCTTAGGGCCCGAGATGGGATGAGATCCGTGGGAGAGAGAGTGTAGACTGAGCGCTGGGGCCTTCCACCTTGAGAGCTTGTAGGAAGGAGGAGGACGTGCCAGCTAGGGTGACGGAGAGGCAGTGCCTGGGGCGGGGGGGTGGACACCGAGGGAGAGTGTGTGGCCCTGGAAGCCCAGTGAAGAACATGCTTGAAGGTGGAGACTGTGAACACCGGTGTCAGACGTTGCTGATGGACGAAGTGAGATGGGGGCAGGTGACCTGTGGAATAATCCGGCGCCCGCCAGCGGTGACGTGGGCTGGAGCAGGTGGGGGAGAGCCTGGTGGGAGAGCGTTCAGACAGTGGGAGGAGAAGTGCCACGAGGACCTGGTTAGGCAGCTCTTGGAGGAGGTTGGCCGCGGGTGACGGTCCACATTCACGCCGCCGGGATTTGTGGAGGACACGCTGTGCCACCGTCTGTCTTAGCTCTCTTGCAGGTGATGGTGGAGGAGGCGGGCGTGACTTGAGGCCTCTCTGTGTGTCGTTCCAGCTGTCCGTGACCCCCTGCCTTCTGGCCTGCTCTGCGGATATGCGATGGCAGAGCCAGAGGCTTGGTCTTGCCACCCGGCCTCCGGTTCCTCCTCTGTCTTCCCGGTTGTATTAGTTTGCTTTTGCTGCAGTAACAAACGTCACAGCCTTTGAAGCCATGTTAGCGTATTATTAAATGTCTGACGGTCACAAGTCTGATGTGGATCTCTCTGGACTGAAACTGAGGTGTTTGCAGGATTGGGTTCTTCTCCGGAAGGTCTGGGGGAGAAACCATTTCCTTGCTCGTCCGGGTGTTGCGGAAATAATGTCCCAGTGATCATAGAACTTAGGTCCCCGTTTCTCTGCCGGCTGTCACGGGCACTCCCACCCCCGCAGACCTCTTCCAGTCCCCGCACGCAGCCTCTACGTCCCACACCACCAGTGGCACACTGACTGCTTGTCACACGCGGAGTCTGACTTCTCATTTGCAGCATCCCCTGCCTTCCAGCCAGAGCAAGTTCTCTTCTTCGAAGGGTTTGGGTGACTAGAGGGGGCTCACTCACATAACCCGAGATAATCTCCCAATTCAGAGTCACAGAGGTGCTATGCAAGGTGACACATTCCCAGCTTCCAGGGATTCACGTGTGCTCACTTTGGGGAGACCCAAACCACCCAAACCCCACTGCCTACCACACTTGTCTCCGTGCATGCCGCTAACTGGTTGCTCAAACCTGGGAGTCAACCTTAGATTCTCGACAGACTGCACCTCCCATTGTGGTCAGGAGGTCTTGTCTCCTCCATAACCCGCCCCCAACCCACCTCAAAGAGGGCCAGCAGCTTCTGCCATCTCACCGCCATGAGCCTGGCTCAGGCTGCCACCGTGTCTCATGTGGAACGTTGTAGCAGCTCCTAACTGCTCTCTTCTCTTCCAGTTGTGTTGTTTAGCCATCCATAATTCACACAACCATCAGAGCAACTTAAAAATAAGCAAACGAGTGATATTCTAGAAACCCTCCCCTGGCTTTGCTCGTGAGAATAAGGTGGAACATTCTCCCCATGGTCCCTGAGGCCCCGTGTGATGCACCTGGTGCCTGCCCTCTGGGCTCCTCTGCCCCCCCACACCCTGTTCACCATGCCTCAGCCACACCGGCCTCCTTTCTGTCCTCGAAGAAGCCCCCTCTGTGCCGTGCCATAGCCTTCACCGTTCCTTTGCCAGAATGTTGTCCCCTGCGGTAGTTCCTAACCCATCTTGTCTCCTCGGAGAAGCCGAATTCTCCCCTTGTCTGAGGAGCTCTTCCCCATGGCACTTCCTCCTGGTTTTTATATTTTGCATGGCCATTGTTACCACCGGAAATTATGCCCTTTTTTGGCTCGTTTGCCACCAATCAGGTGCCAGTTCTAGGAAGGCAGCAGCTTACTGTGTCCGGCTCCCCGTGGGGTCCAGAGCACGTGACCCATGGCCACCGCTCCGCGTGCATGTACTGGGGGAACAGACGAGCTTCTGGCATGAGGACCCTAGAATGCTTTTGGAGAATGAGTTGTGTCTGTAATGGCAAAAAGTGCTTTCTTCGACTCGCAGCACCGCAACACCGAATGTGTGGGGATTTTTCCCACACGAACCATTCCCCGACTCTGGGGACACCAACCGGGTGTCCTGAAGTTGAGTTCAGTTCTGATGAACCGGAGTGAGTGCAGACACCACAGCCTCGGGGCCCGTCCCGGAAGGCGGCCTCCGTTTCAGATGCCAGTCTCAAGTCTGAGGTCTCCACCTGCACTTTGGAGTGACTGGCTATAAACTGGAGTTCCCGCCACCCCTTCCTCGGGTTCAGCAATTTCTAGAATGGCTCCAAGCACTCAGGGAAATATTTATTTACGTTGAATGGTGTATAAAAAATATTAGAAAGGATACAGGTGAACAGCCAGATGAAGAGGTAGACAAGGTGAGGTGTGGTTGGGTCCCGACCACGGGAGCTTCTGTCCCCGTGGGGTTGGGGTGTGCCACCCTACAAGCACATGGACGTGTTCACCAGTGCCGAAGCTCTCGGATCCTTCCAGGTTAGGAACTTTTGTGGGTACTTGATCACATAGGCATGATGGATCATGATGAACTCAACCTCCGACCCTTCTCCCCTCGAATGAGGACGGGGGTGGGACGGAACGTTCCAAGCTTCTAATCACCGCTTGGTGTTTCTGGTGACCAGACCCCTTCCTGCAGCCCACCAAGAGTTACCTCATTGGAACATAGGATACTTCTCTCAGGACATTCCAAGGGACTTGGGAACCCTGTGTCAGGAACTGGGGTGCTTAAGACCAGTGTTTATATGTCTTACACAGTTTATCTGCCTTTCTACCTTCCTGGCCAAGAGGAAGAAACACTTTCTATCTGCTCATGATCCATGGGACTTTTCATAGTTTGGGAGTCAGCTGGCACATCCAGCTCTCCTCACGGGCGCCAAGTATGGAGAGAGTGGTTATTTTGTTATTTACTTTAATCTAATATACAGACACCTTAGAGGACTTCTAGCCTCCCTTAGGAAGTTTCCTTGGCTCTCAGGATGAAGAGGACTTTATGCTTCCATCATTATCTGAATGTAATAGTCAAGTATGAAGACACTGCCATATGCGGACCAGAAACAGCCCATCCATGCAGAGAGAGGTAGATTCAGCCCTCTGGCTTAGAATGTTCCAGTTTCTTCCCCGGATTCCTCCTCTTGTCCCTTCCGTCGTCAGCTTCCTCCAAATCTTCCTTGCTTTGGGTTCTTAGATATAATTAAGATTTTTTGAAAGTTGTCAGGGTTGCAGAACATCTCTGTAGTCTTTTTGAAATAGCCTCCTGGTTTGTCATATATTATCATGTTCCAAATATGTCAAAGTCTGTTGCTCACGTGGGAAGGAAACGCTCAACTTCTAGATATCCAGGGAATTGTTGAGAACCCAGAGCAGTCAAGGCCAGGCCGCGTGGTCCGTCTGCCCCAGCTTTGAGGGGAGGTGGCACGGGCTCCCTCCCAGTGTGGGTGGGATTGGTGACGTCACTGGTGGATTGGAGCCCTCCCTCTTTTTGCCTTCCGTCAGCTAGAACAAGCCCTCATTATGTTGCGTTGTGCTGTGGCCACCGCCAAGGTATGTCTCTGGCTTCCCTGGCCCAGCAGCCTGGGTAAAAGCCGTGACTGAAGGTGCTGTGCCTGGTGAGCTCCGTGGAGCCCCGAGGAGGGGATGATTGGGGCTAGCCCTGGAGGGTCCCTTGTGGCCCCTACGGGTGAGTGCGGGGATATGCCTGTTCTCTCAGTTCCTAGTTGCTGTGCATAGGACTTCTCTCATTGCTTACTGCACTGGTTCAAACTTCGTGCATTGAAATCACCTGAGTATTTGTCAAAATGCAACTTTCTGACTCTCCCCTCAGACTGATTGAAATAATTCTGGGAGCCGGGTCTTGGACCTTGCCTTTTACCACTTGCCACTCCCATCCATCCCTCGCTCGCCAGGTGATTCTGATGAGGGTGGCCCACGGTCCACCCTCAGAGTCCCACCGATCTAATGGACCTGCCTGTGGTGTCACCACCTTGTCCACGAGCACCCTTCCCTTCTCCCTCCCTCCCTCCTCTCTCCTGCCCCCCCACTGCGTCGGCCTCTGTCCCGCTTGGACCTGGACCTTTGCTCTTCCCCATGAACATGGATGTTCCCTGTTCTTCTGTCCCCTTAGGAGGCAGCTGCCACGTTGAGGCTCTTCCTGTGCTTCTCTGTGATCCTTCTTTTCTTTCCACGGTGACTTGACCTTGTAGCATTCTTGAGAATTGTAAGCGAGGTGAGCTTTCAGAAGGATTTCTTTTCTAAACCCATCAGTAGTCCCCCACCCCCACACCCCGTCTGAAACATCAGCTCTGACCTTGAGTCTCAGGGATGTGGATTTTTCTTTCCTGCCTCTGTTCTGGGCGTCCCTGTTTCAGCCTTGACATTGCCTTGCTGTGGGTGCCTGGAACAGAGACAGATTGTGAGTTTTCAACATGAATTGTGTGAGCGTTAAAAAAACAAACAAACAAAAAAAAACGCCTCCCCTTGACAAAATTCCCTTCCTTAAATCTTTTGTATTACTGGCTTTTGTTGACTGGCTGTGTCCTTGTGGCTTCAGGCGTGGTGAGTGTCCCGTAGCTGCTTAACGTACGTGCTGCTGTTCCCTGTGGGCTGGAGAGGTTGCTCCTCCGAGCCCAGGCTCCGGTCCCTCACCTCGGGGGTGCATGTCCCTGCCCTGCAGCTCTCCAGTCTGGGGCACCGAGCACATGCGTTTCAGCCCTCTGGCATCTCTGTCCTTCTGCCTGCTGCCTTGGCCTTTCTCGGGTGCCCGGCTGCAGTGGCCGTGCCGTGAGCTCTGGTTTGCCGCTTGCCCCAGCGCCCCTCCTATCTTGTCATGCTTCCTCTGGATCTCCTGGACTGCAAAATGAACATCAGAACCGAAATCGACTCAAAAGTCTTCTGCTTGGTTTCATCCACGATGATGCGGAGGCCCACGGCAGTGAGGTGACAGTTCGGGGTCACAGAACACTCTGGAAATCTGGGCGGTGGGAGCCTTTTGTCAGCTATTACAATTTAAGTTGTACATACCCTTTGACCTAGCGGCTGTGTTCCTAGGCGTCCAGAGAAAGGTTCCTAACCGTGCGTAAAGACAGCCACAAGGCTGTGGATTGTGGCAGTATTGAACTGGGATCCGTTCCAGGTGCTGGTGGAAAAGATTGTGGTTGCACCCTGTGATGAATGACGAAGCCCGTCTGCCTGTGCTGGCTCAGGGTGGTCGCCAAGGCTGGTCGTGGAGTGACGGGGGGCTATGCAGCGTGTGTCCCAACCTGTAAGAGCACGCAAGCGTGTACGTATGTGCACATAGAATCACATAACAACAGTGAGGGGCGGGCTTGGGTTGGAAGGGGAGACCGTGGTGCTTGCTATGCTCTATAGTTAGGTGTTGGAATTTTTTTTTTTAAATCGAGGTAGAATTCACATCACCTACGATTTGCATGTTTTAAGTACACTATTGAGTGTTTTCTAGTATATTCACCAGGATGGGTGACCATCACCGCTCTAACTCCAGAACGTTTTCATCACCCCCAAAAGAAATCCTGAACCCGTTAGTGGTCACCACTGTGAAACCACTTTCTGGTTATGTGAGTTTGCCAATTCTGGACATTTCGTGTAATTCCCTGCTCTCCGAAGGTAGGGTGTTACTAGGAGGGCTTCCTTCAGCTGAAATGATCTCAGGTGGAGAGCCTCCCTGCTTTCTGAAAGTTCGTGTCATGCCCTTGGTTTTCACAGAAGACCTGCATCAGTAGGGTGACAGCTTTTCTCCTGTCTCACTGTCCAGATGCTTTTCACTGAAAGGGAAAGTTTCTCTCAAGTTTCTCTCAGAGCCTCTGCTAGGCTCCATCACATGAGCAGGTGAAAATGCGTTCGGTGAGGGTGTAAAAACAGTTCTGGTTTTACGCTGCCGTCATTCCCAGCTGCCCTTGTGCCCGTATTGTACATTTAGATGAGCTCTTGGAACAGAGATGCGGCATCTGAACAGGTGAGCATCTTTGTCTGGAGAGACCTAGGCAGGATGGAAGTTTCTAATGAAGAGGGTTTCTGTTTTGAAAAAGAAGGCAGGCTGTTACTTTGCCTTTGTTTTTAAGAACCTATCCTATCTTTAATGCTTGGAGTGGGCATATAAGATGCTTTGTAGTCTTGTCTTGGTTAATCCTCACAAGAGGTACCCTCCCCGTTTTACAGAGGAGGAAACCGAGGCTCAAAGAAATAAAGTGATGTGTGTAAGGTCTCACTCTAGTTGGTGGCAGGGCCAAGATGTGAACCTAGGGATGCCCGTGTGTCTGCACACACTTCCCGTCGTACATAATGCGTCGCCTGTTACTAAAAAAAAACTATCTCTCTCAATCCCTTGGTTCCTGGTTCTGATCTTCAGGGATACAGATGAGTCCGCACTCTTTGGATAGATCACGCTGGCATGGATATCCCACCCTAGGGCATTCTTTAGATCACTTTCTCTTGGCCTGACTATCACACAAGCCCCCTGCTTTTTTGCTTGTCTCTCACTCTTTTTTTTTTTTTTTAAACCAGAGAATCCTCTGGGAGGTGGGTGGGTTTATGTGAAGTTTTGGAAGAATTTGGTTGCAACTCTCAGGAGAACTGGAAATTTTTAGTATTCTTACGCCATGAGGCAGCCAAAACCGTAAGGGGGTGTGTGTGCACATAGGAAAGTAGGTCTCCCTTGGAGTTGTGGCGCATGGCCTTGGAATTCTGCCATCTGTGGAATGGGGACCGCCCTGGCGAGTAGGCTCCTCCAGATGGCAGGGATGCAAGTGTGGTGAAGGGGGGATGTGTAGCACGGGGTTTTGAGACCAGACCGACTGGGGTTTGTATAACATGGCCGATCATTTACTGTGTGTGTGTGTGTGTGTGTGTGTGTGTGTGTGTGTGTGTGTGCAATTAAACCCAAACCTCTATTTTCTCATCTCTGCAATGGAGATTTTGTGCAGCGGTGTTCTGAGCCTTAAGTGAGAGGCTGCGACTCACGTGGGAGTTGTGTGGTGTGTAGGGCTCGGGTAACAGGAGCTCATCTGGCTCTTGACTGCTGCCAGTGGTGTTGGGGCTGAAGCGTGTGACGGAGTCCATGTGAGCGAACCGTTCCCGCACCGGGAGAACAGCCGGCTTTTCAACAGCCCCAAGTATGAGAGCCTGGCTTCTCACAAGAAGTTCAAGTTCGGATAAGGATGTCTTAGCTTTCGGGGACTTCCTACTCCAAGATCAAAAGTAGCTGAATGGCAGCCATGGTTCATCTTTTGCCCTGTCCCTGGAAAGGCATGACATGTTGAGTGCTGAATGAGCAGGCCCCCAGAGCGTCTGTCCTGAGAGATTCCAGGCTGTTGTCCGGGCGGCACCTGATTTGGTGAACTTGGGGCCGCATGGGGGCCGGTGGCAGCGTCTTTCCTCTGTCTCTGTCACAGCCCTGGGGCGGGGCGAGAACCACCGTGCCCCCTGTCCCCTGCCCCCTTCTTTCCCGAATTCTCCTTAGCCTTTGGACCCCGTGATTGCCTGCTGGACCGAGGACTGAATGAGAACGTGAGCAAGATGCTCACTTACTCAGCTGCTGACGGGGCCGGACAGGCAGCACGTGGCAGGGGGAGGGCACCGGTTGAGTTTTTTCTGATCCCATCGCTTGATAGCTGTCTGACCTTGGGCAAGTCATAGAACCCCCCGGAAGGTCATTTTGGGGGTTGTTAGTACCCACCTTGCGGGTCTATTGTGAGAACAGGAAATGCCGTAAAGTGCCGAGTAGTGTGGCCGGCAAGGACGCGTCACGGCTCAGTGGCGAGCTCAGCAGTAAGAGCGTCGGTACTCCCAGCCCCGCTGAGCTGAGTGTTTGCCCACGTCGGGGTGGCTCCTCCCGCGGCTCTCGGGGGTTGGGCTCCCGCTATTTCACAACGGAGGAGACTCTGCTTCCAGGGGATGGATGATCTCATCCAGTCCGGTGGCGTTACGGTGTCTACACCGTTGACTTCTGACTTGAGATGCGCAGCCTCCCGTCTCCCTGGAACTCTGGACTCACACGCTCCTGGGCTCCTGCCGCCTGTTCTCACATGGCCGGTGGTTGTGCCAAACCTGACTTGTCTGAACACCAGCCCCCTGGTGGGCACCCGCCTCTTCTCTGTCACACCCGCCCTTTCCCCAGCTCGGTGAAACGATGGCCTCGTTCGTTCAGGTTCCTGAGGCCAAAGATGGTGGTGGGAGCGCGACTCCTGTCTTCGCTCTAACCCCACATCGGATATGTTAGCGTCTTCCCTACACCTCTGGGAGTGCTGTCGCTGGACGTTGTCGGCTAACTGCCCTCCTGGAAACAGAACGGCAGGTTCTTCCCTGAAGGGCGACCTGAGCCTTGCCTCCCGCCCCCAGGCCCCGCACACGCCCTCCCATTTTCCCCACTCGCCCCTTCATGTGGCTGGTAGAATGATCTTTTAAAAAATGTCTGATTTTCCTGCCTTTTGTTCTGAATCTTTGGGGGCCCTTCCTGTTCTTGCTCACAGTAAACTATCCTCCCCTCCAACCCCCTGCCCCCTTCTCTGTGGTCTCACTTCCTGTTCTCTCTCTCATCCGTTATCCTTCAGCCGTCCCGTCACCCTTGCTCTTCCTGGGAATGCTCTCTCCCAGGGCCTCGTATGGCTCATTCCCTCACTTTATTCTGGTCTCTGCTCAGATGGCATCTCTTTGGTGAGCCTTTCCTTGCACTCACACCATCATTTTCTCATGCTTAACCTCCCCCCACCTCCGGCTGCAGCACTTTTCTCGACCTGATGCATTACGTAGTTCTTTATTTGCCGAGGCCCACCGTTGCAGCGTAAGCTTCTTGTTGGCATTCAGTTCCCCCCCTTAGTACGTGCCTGCAGGTCCAGTGTCGAGTGCCTGGCACATAACGGATCTTCAGGAGCTAGTTGTTGCGTGAAGAAATAAAAGACTTGCCCAGGGTCACTACCTGGGGAGTGGCAGAGCCAGACTTGGCCCCTGGTCTCTGATTGCGGAGCCCACACTCTCATCATCAACATGCTCTCCCCTTGCCACAGCGGGCACTTGGAAAATGGCGGATGCTTTCCTTATGAGGACCGTCTCCTTGGCTGGAACAGTGGTGGGTACCTGCTGTCCTGTAGGGATCATCGTCGCTCACCCAGGAGGGACCTTTCTACTTTGGAACCTTCAAGTGTCCCAGATCTCCCATCACCCCAAACCTGGCCTGCTGTTCGAGGACCCGCACCCTTCCTTTTGTCCATCAGAACGTTCCGGGGAACCGTCTCTGAATTTAAAGTGGCTCCTTACCCTCTTCTGCCACCAGTGTCACATGCTGTTTGCATCTGGGGTCCTGCTAAGCTTGTTGCATTTGAAAGTAAAACAGTGGCCTTCTCGTGCTGTTTGCCGTGCCGCTCTCCGTGGCGTTTGGTTTTTGCTTAAAATAATTGAGGCAGAAAACCTCCTGTGTTCCCTGGTGCCTGCGAGTGAGACCCGCGTAGCGGCTGCCTCTTTCAGATGACTTACCACAGACACCTCCAGACTGTAATGGCAGGCTGCGAGGAGGTGAAAACTGTGTCATGTTCACTAAGTTTAAATGACCTGTGGGTGCTAACAAACCCACAGCTTTTCTGGAACATGAAAAAATGGTTCTGATTGAAAGTAAATATCTTTGTGCTCCTACCGAACACGATTTTAGTTGTCTACTAGATTTACAAAGAAAAGGCTTACCGGTTTGGCCAAACGTTCCCGTTTGGAGTCTCGCTTCTATAATTAGGCCATGGTGGAAATACAAGAGAAAATGGCGGACCTCTCCGAGTGGACGCATGTAAACCAAGCGTAGGTTGTCCTGTGAATGATGTGGTTGTTAACCGGGTTGCCTGGGCTGATGGGGCGTCTCCTCTACCGTGCACATTACATAGATCTCTCCCCCTCTGGCACAAGCATACGATGGCCAGACCGCCCGGTGCCTGGAGGCTGCAGCGAGATGACGCATTGGAAGGTGCGTGGTAAGTCATAAAGTGCTGCGTCAGAGGAAGCACTGTCACTGTCGCATTTTTATGGGCACCTGCTGTACGAGGATGTAGCTCTCAAATTTTTTTAGCACGTCAAATACATTTCTTCCTTTTGCTTTTGGACCTATCTCTGTGCCTTGGCCTTTTCAGTATAACTTAAGTTCCTCATCCCAGTGGAAGTAGCCAACCACATAGATGGAAGTTTGTGTCTTGTTGGGTCCTGGCAGCTGCACTTGACTTGTAGTCCTTGACTGGGGCAGGCCGTGAAGTTCTGAATGCTGTCAAAGTAACTCAGAACACGGACTGGAAATGTGAATGATGAAATCGTAGATTTGAGACTGCACTGCTGGGACGCCTGGGTGACTCGGTCGGTTAAGCGTCCAACTCTTGATTTCAGCTCAGGTCATGATCTCACCGTTGTAGGCTTGAGCCCCGAGTCGGGCTCTGCAGTGACAGCACAGAGACTGCCTGGGATTCTCTCTCTCTTCCTGTCTCTCTGCCCCTCTCCGACTCGTGTGTGCATGTGCAGTCTCTTTCTCTCAAAATAAATAAACATTAAAAAAGAGAGACTGCATTGCTAACCACCTTTCAAGCCTTGTGTTTTTGAATTCAGGAAGAGCTGTTTTTGATAGGAATAGAAAACTGTGCTTTCCTCTTGGGCTGTTAAGTTGTCTTTCTCTCCCTTCCAAACTAATAGATCATTCAGGAGATGCGTGTCTTTAAAACACCCTGTCACTCCCTTTTAGTTGGATCTGTCACAAATGTTTGTGTTTGTCGTGTGGATGTGACTTTCAGAGATGAATCACGTTGATGCTCCCCACGTTGATTGCTGTATTGGGGAGTGTGCAGAAAGTCTGGAATGGGGGTGTAGCGTGCTATTTCTGGCTCTCACACAACTTGATGTTACTTGGGCTTTGATGGCGTTGCCTTCCTTGAACACCCAAACGTCCCCCTGCTCCCCAGGCAGATGAAGTGTTTCTGACTTGAAAGTAAAGAAAGGAGACATGGCCCTGTAAAACTTGAACTAACAGGATGGCTGGCTCCTCGTGCCTCACGGTGTGTGCTCCCCGCCAGTGGAGAGGTGGAGAGTGTCTGACCGAGAAGTGGCTCCTTTCACTTTCCTAGTAACCCTTAAGCCATAGAGATACATTGGCCAAGTTCACTTTGTCGTTGTCCTTTTCATAAACGTCATCCACGGGGAACCACACCATCGCCGTCCTTTTTGTAAATGCCATCTGTGGGGAACCACCATCGTCCTTGGGACTCCAGGGCCTAAGTCAGAGTCTCACCACAGTGCTCTCTAGGAACTACCTGTTGAGTGACTAAAGGTACTGTATTGTGGATCTCTCGGTGTGTAACAAATGACCCCAAAATTCAGCAGCTTAACACAACACTCAACTCACTCCCTTGAGTGTGTGGGGAGGAGCAATCCAGGCGTGGCTTAGCGCGTCCTCTGGCCCAGGGTCTGTCACGGAGCTGCGGTTGTCCTCTCCAGGCTTGACGGGAGGAGGACTCGTGTGGCTGCCGGCAGACCCCAGGGCCTTGCTGGCTGTGTGTGGGGAATGCATCATGGCTCTCTCCATAAAGCCGCTCACAAGGCAGCACCTGATTTTCCTCAGAGGGAGTGAGTGGGAGTGGGCACCCAAGACAGAAGCCACCGTCTCCTAAAACTTAATCTCCACAGTGACATCCCTTCGCTTCCACCACATCGTGTTCCTTCGAGGTGAGTCAGTAAGTCCAGCCCTATACGCAGGGGTGGAGATCCAATGATGTGAGTGCCAGGAGGGAGGGATCACTGGGAGCCATCTTGGAGGCTGCCGACCAGTGAGAAGATCGCGGTGTTGCTGGGATTTGCTATTTATTATTTCGTGCATGGAATGCATGTCTCTGACATGCTTATTAAAGCTGCAGGAGCTGAACCGGGGCACCAGGAGGTCAGAGAGTTGCAGGGGAAGGTTGGCTGGTTCGTTTCTCAGAGACCTTTTATAAATTCATGACTGTCCAGGGTCTGGTTCCTAGTCTTCAAGGTTAGCAAGCTTATTCACGCATCTGCCTCCTTCAGTGCAGAGGACCGTGGCTTGCTCTCACATGAACCTACAGAGGGGCTGGTATCTGAGGAAGGAAGGCCAGTGGCTGGATTTCTAAAGAGATGTGCAGACCTCAAGCGGGTTGGAAGGCCACGTCTTTCTGAGCAGCAAAATCTCCTTGTGGTGGAAAGCACCCTCGCTCAGGCGAAGATCAGGTCGTCTGGAGAGCACCTGCGGACCGTGCCGTTAGCCCGTCCGTCACACCTTAGATGCGGACTGGCCCCGGACCGCGCTGATCAGCCACAGCCAGCTTCGTGCTGGGGCGTCTGCCCTGCCTTGATGGGCACTGTTAGTGTCTGAACTTTTCTAAGTGCAGTTTCCTCTCAGATTCTTTTCCTTAAAATCAATTCCGCCCTTCTGTTTTCTAAGTCCGACGCTGGCACGTGGCCTTACCATAAAAGAGCTGGTACTTCTAGCCGCCACCCCTCCCCCACCCCCATTTCCCACACCCCACAGGCAGCTGCTTCAAACATTTACCTTACGGTTCTGGTACTTCCCTTAATGTCTCTCAATAATACGTGTCTACTGCTCCTTGTTGATTTCTCAGTTGTAGGTATTCTTGACTGATTTCTCACTGTGGAGGTGGGAGGATAGCTCTTGGGTCCCTCTCCCCGCAGGGACCCCTCTCCCCACCCATCCTCTAGCACAGACATACCCTCTTTTTAGTTTGGTCCCTCTCCGGTGAATACATTACTAGGATCCCAAAAATGCTATCTAGCCGAGCTGCAAGGTACGGGATCGTTATTTTGGCACAACTTCTAAATTTCTTTTGAGTTCCTACTGGAACAAAACCAAACAAACATGGTTGGTGTTGTGTGAACTTACTACTTACTAATCAAAATGCACGTGCTCTCTCACTTACGGAAATCTGAATATGTGAAAAACCGGGCCCCTGTGAGGCCGTCTCTCCTGCAGTCCTCTGCCCGCCGTGGCCCGAGGGAGCCTGGCTGCTCCGTGGGCTTGTCCCCACCAGCTCTCTGGTCTTACCGCTTCTTGGGTCAGATGTAGTTCGCAGGCCACACAGTTCACCCTTACAAGGTGTGCAGTCCAGTGGGTTTCAGTGCATTTACAAGGCGTGTGACCGTCCCCTCTCTCTAAATACAGAGCGATTTCGTCATCCCAAAGGCGAACCCCATCCCCATTAGCGGTCATCCCTTATCCCTTCCTCCTCCCGGCCCCTGGAAACCCATACATGTTCTTGGTGTTTTGTATAAATGGAATCCGGCCGTCTGTGACCTTTCGTGTCTCTTCTGGCGTCTCGCCCTTTGTGTGACGTTCTCAGGGTTCATCCGTGTTGTAGGCGGTGTCAGTGCTTTCCTCCTTTTGTGGGCTGAGTGGTCTTCGGCTGCAGGGACGAGCGCCTTCTGTTGATCCATCAGTCCTCCACGGTGGCTGTGTGGGTGGTTTCCACTTCCTGGTTATTAATAATCTCCTCACTTTTGTGTCGTATCTTCTCTTCCGTAGAAACTGTGTTCTTTTTCTTAGATTTTTTTTGTCTTTTTTTTTCGGTTGGGGGCGGGTTAGGATTTTTGGAAGATTGCATGTCTGAAAATGTTTTTACTTTCTTACCACAGGGTTTGGCTTGGTACCTAATTCCAGGGTGGAAATAATTGCCCTCAGGGTGTTGACAGCACTTATCACTTGATCGGTCCCTAGCTTACAGTGTTGTTCGGAAATCCAAGGTCATCTAGAACTTTCTGTCATCTGTAAAAGTTCTGTCTCCGCTCCGGAAGTTAGCGCCCTCTTCAGTTTGTCTCTCTTGACCTGAAATTTCCCTGTGAGGTGCCTGAGCATGGTTCACCCCTCGTGCTGTGTGCCCACTGGGTCTTCTGTCCCCACACCCACCTCTCTGGTTCTAGGACATTACTTGAATGAAGTCTTTGATTTCCTGGTCTCTGTTAACTTTTTTTCCCCCCTTCCCTTTCTTGGTTCCTCTCAAATGGTAATTCTCCGTTTCATTTTTTTTTTCCCCTTTTGTTATCCTTTGGCTCTGTCTTCCCGACATTTTCTTACTGTCTGTCCTTTGTATCTAGTGTTCCCTTACTTCTGTCCTAGTTTGGCTTTCCAAACGAGTCTGTCTTTTTACTCTGTGCGTGTGTGCCTCTTTTTCTTCTTTTTGACTCCTCTCTGTTCCTGTTTTCAGCTATACCGTCCGTCATCTTCTGTCTCTGGGACTGTGACCGACAGTTTGCAGATTCTCGAGTGTATTTTTCCCTAACTTGTGTCTCTCCCTTACAAGATGTTCTCTTCTGTCTGTAGATTCTGGTCCGGGTTTTCCGTCTTAGGTGCTTGTCTCAGACATGAGGCAATCTCTGGCCATGTGCTCCGAGATGGGGTGGGGTGCCACAGAGCCGAGCTCTCTGTGTAGGAGCTGTGCTCGTGCCCTGGTGGGGTGATCTGGCTGTGCTGTGTCACTGCAGAGCCCCTCCTATCAGGCCCTTCCGGTCTTTTCTTCGGCCTGTTAAAATTCCAGGACAATCCTTTGTACTCCCTGCTTAGGGGTGTATGTTGGCTTCCGGCTGCTGGGGAATGGGAAAGGAGGAATGGAAGGAAGTTCAGCAGTACTGTTTCTCACTCTTTTTCCTCTGGGGTACCCATACCTTTGGCTCGGTCCAGACCACTGTTTCACCTTCTCTGGAGAATAAGCCCTTAATTTTCGGCAAATGGTTTCTCCTTCTTCTTCTCCTCCTCCCCCTCCTCCCCCTTTCCCTCTCCTCTCCCTCCTCTCCCTCCTCTCCCTCTTCTCCCTCTTCTCCCTCCTCCCCCTCCTCCCCCTTCCCCTCCCCCTCCTCCCCCTTCCCCTCCCCCTCCCCCTCCAGTGTTTGTTTATTTTTGAGAGAGAGAGAGGAGCGGGGGAGGTGCAAAGGGAGAGGAAGACAGAGAATCCAAAGCAGGCTGGGAGCTGTCGTCACAGAGCCCGATGCAAGGCTCGAACCCATGAGCTGTGAGATCATGACCTGAGCCGAAGTCTGACACTCACCTGACTGAGCCACCCAGGCACCTCTGCAAATTGCTTCTTAGACAGACTTTTTTATCTTTCCTCTTGACATTCAGCCCCATGTTTACCCTTCCCCCCCTTCTAGAAATGTCTTGTATTAGCACTTTGTCAGCTGTGGGCGAGTTGTCCCGTTTGAATGAGATTGTATTTTGGTGTTGTGCACCTGCAGCCCAGAAGGAAACTCTCTCAGGTCTGTCTTGTTGCTCGCCAGTGATTGGCCTGCTTCTTGGCTTCTAGAATTTTGTCGTCTTGTCCCCTCTCTCATTCCCTTTCTTTCTCAAGGGTGATGCTGCTAGAATTTTTAAAATTGGTATTTCAATGGGACTCAGAAGATGCGAGCGTAAATGAATGTGTTCAGTGTGTCACCTTGAAGTGGAAGCCCTTTAAAGGTTCTCTTAGTACCTATTTCCGGTTGCAGAGGGTTCCTGGGTCACTGTCCTCAGCACTGGCTGGGCTGCGGTCACTCCTGGGATGGGAGCAGCTTAGGACGCATTCCGGTGGGATGTGTGTCGTCATTCAGGGCCCTGCTGCCTCTGGGCCTCTATCTCGTGGCCTGATGGGGGCTCCGGGAGGGGGCTGAAGGCAGAGCCGCTTAGCCTTGGCCCACTTTCTCGTCCTCCCCCAGTCTGTCCAATTGCTGGTGCCAGAGGGGGGCTGGCCTTCACTACCATCTCCTCAGTCGATGGGGCGTCCGGGAGTTCCGTCTCCTGGAACACGCAGGAGATGGAATCCGCTTACCTGATGCTTCTTTCTGGGCTTGGGGCTAATCCACATTCTTGATCCACGCCAGTGGGGCACTTCCTTCCTGTCGGTGTTCCCTTGTTTTTCTTGGAATTCGCCTGCTCGTTCCCAGTTCTCACTTCTTGTCCTTTTCTACAAAGCAAGCATTCATGGATGCGACTCTCAAAGGAGGAGTGGCACCCGCCCGTGTCTTCTGTGCTCCTAACTCCTGCGCTGGCCTGGGAGCCAGTCTCTTGTTTGGATGGCCTTGCTGGGGATTCTGCATCGGTTGTCGAGTGTTTCCCGAAGCTGCCTAGCTTCCACGCTAAGTACGGTTGGTAAACGTTCATTCTTAGCGGTTCTGCGTCTGCCCCGACCCCTGCCGTTGACGTCCAGCTGTAGGCGGGCGGTCCCGCGCTGGGGAACTGTGCTGTTGGAGAAAAAGAAATGTGACCAACATAACAGGTGGAAACGGAGGCTCCTACGTCTTGCCCGTGCGTCGTCTGTCTTGCCCTGGGATGGGGAGTGGTGACCGGGCGGTTTCCCAGACTTCTGTGCGTCTGTCCCTGCGACACTTCTTCCATTCTTACCATTCGCTTCATTGTACTTGTGTGAAAATGTCGGAGGGGTGAAGTCATTAGTAGTTGGGATCTTTTTTCTGCCTCATCAAAAGCACTCTCTCTGTGGAGAAACCATTTGGCAAAGACCAAAACATTTTTTCACTGGGAGAATAACTTTTGGTTACTGTGAAAATATTTATGGGGTTTCTTTGTTTTCCTAAAGCTGTCCCAAACCTTTGGAACGTTGATGGAGAAGTTGCAGTCACTGAGCAGAAGCCGGGAGAAGTCGCCGAGGAGCTGGCGAGCTCCTACGAGAGAAAGCTCATCGAGGTAAGGCTGGCTGTCCCTGTGCGTTTACCCCCATGGTGGCTGCTTCGTGGACTTTCCGGAAACAGGTCCAACCTGTCGCACAGATGGTAGCAGAGCAATCAGACCCTACCCCCCCTTCCCCACCAACAAAGCAAAACACAAAATGGTGAAAGCATTGTGCTTGGTGAAGAAAACCTAGAGCAGGTTCTTCGAAAATATTTAATTAGAAAGTCTTGGTGCCTGTGGCAAGGAAGGAGAGAAAACGAAAATGTGATGTTAAAAGTAAGCAAACAAATGGACCCTTGGATTTGGAGATTACAGACAGGAGAGAATATGACAAACGACTTTGTGCTCAGCAGTGCCCACGCGTGGATGAGATGGTCTCTTTCCGAGGATAACAGGGATTATCCACGTGAATGGAAGACGAGGCCGGCTCGCCTGCAGGGCACCAAACAACCGGAAGAAAGTTGTGAACATAGAGGAGGTCCCTAGGAGATAGCAAATCTGGATGCTTTTATGGCCATTTTGCTCTTTGTGCTTCCTTAAAGCATCATCTCTGTCTTTATATCCACGTGTCTGTATCTTGGTTCAAATGTGCATTATGCCAATATCAAAAAATCACAAAGACGGCGTAAAAAAGAAACTATAATCCACATTAAAATGGGACTTATTTAGGATTTTAAGGATGGCCTAATGTTAGGAAATCAATCAAGTCAGCTTATTAATAATGAAAGGTGCAACACCAGATAAAAAGTGATTTGATAATGTTCATCATCTCTATTTATATCTAACAAAAATACTTTTCATTGATGTAGAGTTGATATATAATGTTTCAAGTGTACAACATAGTGAGCTGACAGCTCTCTGATAAAAATATTCCTGATAAAGAATAAAGGCGGGCACCTGGGTGGCTCGTTGGTTAAGCCTCTGACTCTTGACTTGGCTTTGCTCATGATCTCCCGGTTCGTGAGTTTGAGCCCCATGTCAGGCTCTGCACTGACTGTGTGGAGCCTGCTTGGGAATCCTTGGGATTCTCTCTGCCCTTCCCGCTCTCATGATTTCTCTCTCTCTCTCTCTCTGTCTCTCTCTCTCAAAATAAATAAACTTAAAAAGAAATCTTTAAAAAAATTAAAGGGACTTCTCTGATAGGATAAACTTTTTTTTTTTTTTTTTTTTTTAAATAAGAAACCTTTAATTGTCACCGTACTCAGTGGTAAAGCTGGAGGGCTAAGTTTTCAATTAGGTAACTCATATGTAAAATATATACTGTATAAGTGCATATCTATGTTGTATATGTTGTGGTCACATGGCGGTAGTATTTATCAGAAGTCGTGCACGTATACACCTATAAGTATACAACTCTACTTGTAGTACTTTCTGAATATTCTACGGTGTGTTTTATTTTGGGAATCAGGAAAATACCCACTATTACCCTGGAGACATGCCTGACCTTGAGGCAGGTCTTTGAGGAGGAGCCCCTAGGCTCATCTCTGGTTCCTTGACAGCCTTGTGGTCTGTTTCATTGTGTTGCTAATGAAATCTAAAGATGGGAGGTGAGAAACAATTTGAATTCTAACTCTAGGGAGCTCAAAGGGGAAAGAGCTGGGGTCTTAGCACAATAGGCTGATAGGGGAAGAGTTCCAAACCAGGATGGAAGGGCCTGGGGGGAGACTGTCCCCTCAGGGCCTCTCGGCACCCCAACACCTATCCTTGAAGCTCTATTCACTGGGGTCGTTGACCAGAGTTGGCTGCTGGTGCTCTCAGGTGCTGGGCCATCAGTGCCTTCCCAGAAAGCCTGGGTGGAGAGGCAAATGGGCCCCCTTCCTTCAGGATTGTGGTAGCCTGTGTGTTTGTCTCCCCCAGGACCTCGAGTCCCCGGGAGGAAGAGACTATCTGTTCTCATCTGTGTATACTCAGCTACCATTCATCGGCAGGTGGTAATACGAGTATTTTTAAGTTCTCCTAGGACAGGCATGTCTCTGGTTCGTTGAATGAATGAAGAGCTCTTGAGCTCAGAACGGTGGCAGGGTTCTTCTCAGAGTGGAAGTGGGTTGGTAGCTTGTGTCCCTTCAGGAAAACTAGGGCCAAGTGTTGAGTTGTAAGGACTTGGTTCAGACCTGCTCACATTGCAGAGATTAGTGCTCCTGTCCCCTGACTCCTTTGAGCATGCTCAGCCCCAGGCCTGAGGCAGCGATCCACCTGTAGGTTGGTCCGGCCGGAGAGCTGACCTGCTCTTTGGTAACTCTGGCTGTGAAGGCTCGAGAAGACCTTGGCTGGCTGCTTGGCCCACTGAGCGAAGCACCGGGACATTAGTTGCTTGATCTGGTGTTTAGTGGGTTCCTGCTTTCTGCATAGGAAACGGCAAGGACAAAGGTCCTGTCCAGGGAGAGAACAGGCAGGTTCTAGGACCAGAAAGGAGACCCTCATGTCTGGAACAGAGCAGACATGTGGAGAGATGTAGTGCTGTGGCTGCTGAAGTCGGTGGGCCAGATGACAGTGCTTTGGAGGCCGTGTGTGGCCGTGCCACCACCTGCTTTGACTGTGACAGAGTCTCCCCATCTCCCTGAACGGAGTTAGTGACGTCCAGGGAAGGTGGCGGTGGGGTACGCTTGCGTTGTCGTTCTTGTTAGCTGCCGCATCGGAGGGGGTGGTGGTCGGGGGCTAAGAATTGGTCTCGTCGGCCTTAACTTCCTGTCTTGTCGTCCGCAACCTCCTTACTCCGGGACCAGTAATAGAGTTGGTGGCTATGGCGGAGGAGCGGGGAGGGACGGGAGCTTGGAGCAGAGATGGTCCTTCAAAGGCATTCGGTCCCCCAGACTGATTTTTCGTTATGTTTCTGATGGCACAGGGAGGTCCGTCTGTCAGTGATCTTTTGTCCGTGGCATCTCTTTACCCCAAGACTTTTGCCGAACCCTTTAGGTTAGCAGTAATTGAGTGCTTTTCAACGTTCTTTGTGATGCTTATCTGTCATTTCATTATGGTTGGTTGTTACCAAGGGGTTCTAAACACGTGTCTGTGTGAAGTAATGAAAGCATGTGGGGGAAGAGTTGATGCACTTCTTTAATTTCAGGAGCAGAGGGAGAAGCGACCTTCCATTTTAAATAATAGGACTGTTTGAAGAACCCCAACAACTGAATTACTTTTTCATGATTCGTTCCAGTGAGAGGGGAGTTCCTGAACATTCTTTTCCTAGATGTCTCTCAGCATTGAAGCCGCCTCGTCCACCCGTGCACACCGCATACACATCGGTGCTCAGTGACCTGGATCCCGTATCCCTGGCAGCTCAGGACCCAAAGTCTACACCGTGAGTCGCCTTTGTATGGCTGGAGAGCATCAGGGACCAAAGACTGGCAATCGAGAGATGGTTCTTGACACCCTGTGATGGTTAACTTCTGAAAGCAAGAAGGAAGGGAGAATGCTGGCAGGTGTAGGCTCACCTGGCGAGGGGAGAGAACACGAATATTATTTACCAGCCACTGTGATTCTCATAGCTCGCTGTTGGGTGCACACTTCTTTCCGGGCCACGCGCTAGGAAAGCCTTTACGTGGATGAACTCATGTGATCCTCAGCAGACTTCATCAAGGAGGACGCTGTTCACAGATGGAGCTTTGAGAAGTTGAGGAACGAGCCCAAGATTTTTCGGCTTGCTAGGCAGCAGAGCTGGATTCGAATCACCCAGGCCTCCCAGCATGAGAGCGCAAACCTGTAATCTGTCTGCCACGCTCTGGAGGGCCGCTCTCACGGGAGAAACAAAGGCTGGGCCTGACCGAACAGAAGGGATGGTCCCTGGTCGTGTTGGAGAGAATGCGTGGAGGGAGGAAAACGAGCGGTAGAAAACAGGGATGATACGGCGCCAGCCGTTCACAGCGGTGCTGGGGGGAGGGCACACCGGGCACCCTTCCTTAGTTGCGGCAGAAGGGTGTGATCTCCTCGGTGCGGCAATTACCTGCTTGTGTAGCAAGTGGAATAGAGCCCCAGGCTGGGAGCTCCTCGAGGGAACCGTAGATGTTATCTTTTTAACTGCATGTTAATTGCCCGACATGGTTCCAGCACACAGTAGGAGCTCCCTAAATATTGAGCCGAATGACAGTCTCTCGAGCGGATTCAGCTGTTCACTGCGATGTCTGTAGAAAGTGATGTGACTTAATGAAGCCCTGGGTTGCGAGGGCGTCTTACGGAGCACTGCTATAGCTCAGGAGGGATGTGTGATGAGAGGAAACAGGGGTTCTTCAGGGGAGGCAGACTTGTTTCTGGCCCTCAATTTCAGGAGGAATTCGAGCCTGGAGAGGACACTGAGGGACAGACAGACAGACCATTCCAACTCCTATAGCACGTGTTTATTGAGGACCTTCTAAGTGTCCAGCCCCTTCTTCCTTCCTTCCTCTTCCTCTCGTGGCCTTCCCATCCCCGGGAGCCATATGGCTGATGGTTCCAGGAGGTGGTCATAGAAGATGTGAGTTGAGGCAGAGACGCCTCTCAAATGGCATTTACTTCCCTGGATTGCGTTTTCCTTCTTTTCTGGTGGCGTCTTTGATGTCTCACTGGTGGGTACCACTGGCTCCTCATCGCCCCCAGGCTTGGTCCTGGGGCACAAAGATGAGAAAGAGCTCAGGCACCTTATGGGAGCTTCTAGAGTGTGCCTCCCTTTTTCTTCCATTACTGTTAGTAAGGACGTTTGAAATTGCTTTTGTAAACTTTGTATCTATCTTGAGGATCTAGCCATGGGGAGCAGTTGATTTGTGCTCACCAAGGGTCTTGAGGGTAGAAGATAATGGATGCGTCCAAGGAAGATGTGTTCTAAAAGTCTGCTTTACCTCCTTTAAGGACAGTTCCTTCAGTTTAGAGTCCTTTGTAGAGGTTTCCCGGTTCTTTTCCTCCAGGTATGTCAAGAAGAGTGTAAAATGTCTGTGGCATTTGACTTTGTTCCTGCATTTCTTGAGCCCCTCCTTCTCCAGCTTTATGGCCTGCAGACCACACCTGTCCCCCATCAGAGAGACGGAGCACAGGTTGTCACTCCCTGCCGTGTGTTCCGGGGCGCTCCTGTCCTAAGTCCTCATTTCTCTGTCAGTAAAATGCAGCCAGTGATACAAATGGGTAGGGCTAATTTGAGGAGGCATCTTCGGGCCTTCTTTTCTCCCTTCTGGTTTTTGTTTTGTTTTGTTTCGTTTTGAGGGTTGACCTCGCCACAGCTTGCTTTCACGGAGGGGAGAAAAGCCAAGTCCTCTGCCCTTCCTTGGCACGGGGGCGGGAGGGTGCCTGAGCCAAGGCAGAGGGGCTTTAACTCTTGCGTGAACAGCAGCGGGGCGTGGGAGGCCCGTTCATTCAGAAGCGGTTGCCTGCGTGCTGTCCGCATTCCCGTTGAACTTGGCAGCACTATTCTGGGTCCAGTCCTTTATCGGAGCCCGTTTTCTCCCACTTTTCTGTTCACAGTGATGATTTCTTGGTAGTTTAGAGTCTGTTTCTGTTACTTACCTCCAAAGTACCCCAGCTCATAAGAAGCTATATATATGCAGTTGACCCTTGAGCAGCCGCGTGGGTCCACTTACATGGGGATTTTATCCAGTAAATACGGTATAGTACTGTAAATGGGGTTTTCTCTTAACGTTCTTTATTGTAAGAATACAACATATAACATACACCATACGTGTTAATTGGGTATGTTATCAATGAGGCTTCTGGTCAAGAGTCAGCCATTAGCAGTTAAGTTTTGGGGGAGTCGGAAGTTACATGCAGATTTTTGACTGTGCGAAGGTCACGCCTGTAATGTCCACGTTGTTCAAGATCACCTGTGTGTGTGTATTAGCAGTAGATGACATTTCCGTTCATTTCCCCTTACAGTCTCTGCTTGCCAGGCCTCCTTTATACCTCCCTTCTCTGTACCCAAGTTTTTTTTTTTTAATTTTTTTTAACGTTTATTCATTTTTTTGAGAGACAGAGACAGAGCATGAGTGGGGGAGGGGCAGAGAGGAGACACAGAATCTGAAGCAGGCTCCAGGCTCTGAGCTGTCAACACAGAGCCCGACGTGGAGCTTGAGCCCACGGACCGTGAGATCGTGACCTGAGCCAGAGTCAGACACTTAACCAACTGAGCCACCCCCGCTCCCCTCTGTACCCAACTTCTGAGGTATGGCCCTGCATCCCTGCTATTAAATCGCCAGTTCACCTGCTTCAGAACTGCCAGCCCCTCCTCTCTGCAAACAGGTTTTTACTTCCTCCCGTGTGTCAGGACTCAGCTAGCTTTTGATTGATTTCTCAAATTATAGGATACTTATCATTTACTGTGTGAGTGTAGTTGGTCCCTGAATTTTTGCTCATGGGTGAAATAAATGGTATATTAGCAACATTTATTCTCATTATAATGGCAGGTTACTATTAATGGAAAAGTAAGCTGCAGCTGGCTAAAAAAAACCATATTCATAACCACATGCTGGAGATAATGGAAAAGTTCCCTGAGGCGACCTGGACCTTGGGAACGGTCAGACCGCCAGCACTTGATTCATAAATTGGCCCCAGTGGCATCAGGCCATCTTGATGGATCTGAGAGTCCTTTTTATACGAAAGAAGGATGATGAACTTTGCAGTAGAGTACCAGATTCCATGTAAGGACTCAGGGTGAAGAACCCTGAACTGAGATCTACATGAGACCTCTGCTCCTAGTGAAAAATAGGGTGTGAGTTTGTTTTTGTTATTTTAGTCACAAGGTGCTGAGTGATTAAGAGCAGGCTCTCCCCTCGTGGTGGGGCGTGGAACTGTTTTTTCAGAAAGTAAGACCATTGAAGTGTTGTCACCTACGAGTGAAACCTGGCAAGGAGTTCTCTTTTCTGGAGGGGTAGGTGTAATTCTCACTAAAATGTGAATGACAGACAAGACTAAACCTCTAAGGGCTTCTCTAAATCTTTTTATTTTGGAGACGTGGCAACATGTACAAAACCCAGAATAGTCTCATGAGCCTGTGTATCCCCATCTCCTGGCTTCAGTAGTGACCCACCTCTTCACCACTCTCGCGTCTTCTTTGTCCCAGTCTCCTGCGCAGTCTCTCACGGTATTGTGAAGCAAACTCAAGATTTCATGTAACTTCATTCCCACTTATTCCAGAATGTATTTGTAAAAGGTAAGAGGTTTTAAAACGCACACACACAGACAGTCCCGGCGAATCTCAGATGGGAATATCGGAGAGAGGAACTTCTGTGAACAGAGCACCTTTCAGAGGGCCCCTTGCTTCCGGATCCCCCTCCTCGGGGCAGAAGGAGCCTGGGAGAGGAAGCTTAGCCTCTAGTTCGTTGAGGACCACCCAGCTCGGGTCTTGTCTTCCTGTGTGGGCCTTGCTTCCATCCGACATTGGTTCCAGCTGGTACTGACCATGGCTGTGTCTCCAGCACAGCCACACTGGCCCTGCGCTGGGAGCGCTGGGAACTGAGGAGCTCGGAGAGGAGGGACCGGGGCTTACAAAGTTTCCACCAGCGCCCTGGGCCTCCCGGCCTCCCGTGTGTTGATGAATGAGCTCATTCCCTGATGATGACCTCAGAAGAGACAGGCTGGCTCCCACAGGCGGCTCTGCCAGTAGTCGTTAAAAAGGGTGTTTTTGCTGTGGATTCTTCACGTGTATTTAAGAGTAGACAGGACAACACGTGAGCTTCCACGTGCGGTCCGTGCTCCTCCACCCTTGTGAACTCGCGCGGCCAGTCTTGCTTCGTCCGTGTATCTTTCCACTTCCCCGTCTTCTCCTTGTGTTGGAAGCAGATCCAAAGCATGGCCTTGATTTCATCCCAAAGTATTTTAATCTCTTACAAAACATAGGGTTTCCCCCTTTCTAAAAAAGAAAAGCAGCCTACGCATATCACTATCCTACCTACAAGTCAGCAATAGTTCCTTAAGATCATCAAGTCTCTGGTGAGCGTTCAGATTTCCAGTCCAGACACACGTTTGACTCATGTCCAAATGGGACCCATCCACATACTGTGATTGGTTCATAGACCCCTAAGGTCTCTCAAACTACAGGTTTCTCACCTGTATCTTCCCTGGCCCCCTTGTTTTTCTTGTAATTTATTGAAGAAACTGGAGAATTTCTCCCACCAGTGTTTTTGAGGGTTTATTATGTACTTTGATTTTTCAAATTATAGGATGCTTATTGTTTATCGTATGAATGTAGTCATTCCCTGAATTTTGCTCATGGGTGAAATAAATGGCATATTAGCAGCATTTATTTTCATTATGATGGCAGGTTACTATTAATGGGAAGTAAGCTGAAGCATAAAGCTGGTAAGAACGCTCTGTGATGTGTTTGGCTTCTGGTGACATTTATGTAAAGAAAAGCAGCCACTAATCTATGGTAATGATGGTGACAGCAGTTAGCATAAATTGAGGGCTTACTCTCTTCCTAGGCATGTGCTGATGGTGGCACCTTGGATTGTTTAATGTTTGGTACATCCTCACAGATGAGGAAAGCGAGGCTTGGAGCGGAGAGCCCCGTCCGAGGTCACAGGGCTTGCGTGCGAAGAGCCAGCACGCGACCCTGGCCGTCTGACTCCCACACCAGCGCTTTCGCTCTTAGGGCCTCCTGATGCCCAGCTAGGAGGAGCCGGGCCTTCCTGGCTGCCTCTAACTTGGCTTTTTCAGAGCCTGGGCCGTGAAGGCACTGACCAGTGAGCCGGCCATCAGCTTGTCAGACCCGGGAGTTACGGCAGGGATGAGGAGGGGTCATAGAGATAAATTCTCACTGACACGCTCCATACCCGCAAACAAACCTGAGTGCTTGCTCACACGGTGGGCAGCTCCTGGTGTTGGTCGTGCTCAGCAGATGTCCGCAATCTGCTCCTGTGTGCACACGCTCCCCACCCAGTGCGACAAAGGAGGAGCTCCACGCTTCTCAGTGCCCCTTTTCACCGGGCGGGCCGTCTTTCTTCGCTCTGGCTCCCTGGTCTTTCGGGGGCACGTTGCCCTAGGCAGGGCGTTGCCAGCTGCAGGTGACACCTGTGTCCCTGTGCGGCACGCGCATGCCCCAGTCTTGGTAGCGTCTGGCCTTGCCCATCTTCTGATTTCTCTGAGACCTTCGGGCCTCTCGTTTCCCATGTCCTGGTGGAGTCACTGCCCTCTGGTGATGGTGACAGGCCCTGCGGTTGGCTCACTGTCTCCACTTGGCTGCCTTCCCGTTCTGTTGAAGTCTCATTTCTGGTTTTGTCTCTGATCTGGGAGTCTGGCGTCCTTGACAGTGAACGGATGAAACTTTCTTAGACACCAGGGAAAATGATCCACTCCTTTTTTGGGAAGTAGATAAAAAAAAAGTTGTAATTGGGGTGGCTGGTTTTGAGCTTTTCAGACCCACACTCTTTTGGGCCTGTTTTATATTTGCTTTCCTCCTTGAAGCGGGAAGTGGCTTCTTGGAGCTACTTCTGGGTCCTCAGAAGGAATCGTCTCTACAGAAGTGGGTACAGGAGGCATTGTCCTGTTGGGGTTGGGCTCAGTGTTGAGAATAGGCCAGGTGAAGGGACAGAAGTGTCCCACCCCAGGCCACCAGCCAGCCCACCAGTAGCATCTAGGAGGTATCCCTGGCAGAGTGGAACTATAGCAGGTGGGGGTGGGGGCCAAAGGCTGAGACGTGGAGGAGGGAGGGGTTGACTTTAATGCTTGAGGATGGAATGATGAAAAATGGCTCCAGGCTGGGTTGGTCCAGGCTGTTTCCTTGCGTAAAACTCAAAATGGCTCACCTTTGCATTTAGACAGATTTAGACGAAACACGTTTTTAACATGTTCACACCGTAAGACCCTGTGTGTTACAGCTCGTGCCTTCTCTTTGAGACACAGGTCTCCCCTCCCTCCCAGCTTGTTTTAGTTCCCAGATGTGTGTGTTCTCCTCTCCAGACCTGCCCACAGGCTGCTCTTCACCCGAATCCCTGTTCTTTCTCCGTGCTCCCCCCCCATTTGCCCCGGCTTCTGCCTTGCATCCTTCAGATCTTCTCCCAGGAGCTTTCCCCGTCACCCGGCTGCCCTGCCCAAGGCCAGGTTCGGTTCCCCAGGTGTCTCGTCGCAGCCCTGTCTGCTGTCCTTGTCGTGCAAGTGCCGTGTTGTGTGCCGGCCTGCCTGTGTCTTTGTTTCCCCTCCCCCTCATCCTCTTCCGTTGCCTTGTTCACAGTTCTAGTCCTGGCACCTGCCGTGACCCCTGCCACCTGGTTGGTGCTGGTGCTTATCTCACGGAGGAGGCATTTGGTTGCAGGTGGCGGGGACTCTGCTGTGTGTTTATCAGGCCTGGCCTGTGTCATTGCTGTCCTCCAGGACGAAGACGACTGGGGCATTCCCTGTCTCCCTTATGGTTTGGTCAGGACCCTGTGACGGCTGCTGGCCGTTGGGCTGTCAGTAGAAGTGGCAAGTCTCGTCCAAAGCTGAAGGCTAGAGTGGATTTTCTTCGCATTTCTCCTGTGGTGACCCTGGAAGCTGTGTGTTCTGTGTGGCGTGGCTACAGACAACACTAGCCTGGGTTCCCGAGTGGCTGCTTGGAGGGCGCGGTGCGGCACGCCGCTGGGCCCCCTACAGGCTGGGTGAGAGCGGGAGCAGACTGGATCTGCCAGGCTTTGCTTGTTACTGTGTCAGAGCAGCACCTACCCTAACTGTCCCCAGGAAGAGTATTCCTTGATCCCGGGGAGATATCGGCTTTAGGTGTGGCTGAATTGTGAGATGCGAGCTGTGTTACCAGGTGCCTGTAGCCCTCTGTCTGGCCCCCGCCTCTACCGTTTCTGAGTTGGCATCATCTTCTGTGGATGTCCCCCTCTCCTCGGCCTGGTCATACATGGCTGTGATAACCCCTGGACAAATGTTCTTGTTTGAGGTTCCCATGCAGAGGAAAAAGCAAGAGTTTCTGTTCCCAGCAAGAGGCTTCAGCTGACTCGGATAGAGCCAACTTAGATCCCACACTCCCTTTCCAGTCAGCCGCAGGATCTCGCTCACGTGCTAGGCTAAGGGAGGGCCCTGTTCACACACGCAGGCAGAAGGCTGGGGAGGGGGGGGCCCCACATGAAAACTGAGACCATTGCTGGACGGGAAATGGGTGCCAGAGAGGTGGATGCGAGCATCCACGTCGGTGCTCAGCGAACGTTTGAATGAGTAGATGAAAGAACAAACAACGTCTTGAGTTGCCAGCCGAGTCAATTACATTGATGAATGACCCTCGTCCTTGCCTTAGGGGCTCACAGCCTACTGGGGGAGTAAAACAGTGATTTCCAGCAGCAAGGGGTCAGAGAACCAAAACGAGTACCACAGAGAAGAGAGGGTTAGCTGCGAGGTCTGGTGGTGGAGGGGACATGGTTTGGCCTAGCCCGGGGAAGATAACGCCAGCACTCTTCCATTTCTAAGCTGGGGTCTGCAGGCGGAGCAGGCATTCACCACAGAGACAAAGGAAGGACGGTCCCGGCTGCGGGAGCAGTGTGTAGAGGGGTCTGACCAGGTGGTCAGGAGGACACTGGCTGACGGATGATGGAGGCAGAAGCAGAGCGTCCTTTATCAGTGCTATATCCATCGGACACGCCTGCTAGCGTCCTTTTCGCTGGCTCCGATTAAGATTTGTTTTTCCAAAAGTGGTAGGATTGGAAATGTTCTCTTCCCTCGGCCTTCTCCTCTCCTCCTGCCCCTCGCACGGGCATCCGTGGGCTGTCACACGTCCCTCCTGCTCGCCGCTCTCGGCCCGTGACAGCAAGCCCCTCGCAGAGCCCAGCCGGCCGTCTCCAACCGTGCAGGAAGATGTCGTTTTCCGGGTTCAGGCGGTGGTGCCGAGAGACTTTGGTTTCTTAACTTCGCTCTGCAGTTGGGTCCTGGGGGACGACGCCTGAAGACGATCAGCTGGAGTGGGTTGTGGCCCTCTGGCTCGGGTGTGATTGGTCAGCATTTTGTGCTAAGCGTTGTCTGAGGGGGCCCTGTCATTTCAGAAGCGGGGCCCGGCTTCTAACAGCTTGATGTCATTGTTTGCTTTCTCTAAAAGGAAGTAAAACCCTCTCTCCCCTGCCCATTCTCCACCACGGAGAGGCTGGTGCAGCGCCGTGGCTCTGGGGATAGGTCTGCAACAGCCAGAGGTTCGACTGTCTTAGCTTTTGTATAAGAATTGCCACGGACGTCCGTGCGAACCGCTTTCTCATGTGGAATAGGTAGAAACTTTCCCCCAAAGTGCCTCACGCACCTGGAAATGGAGCCGTAAATGAACGAATGGTTAGGTGCAAATGAATACAGTTGATGGCACTTAATAGGCCCCTACTGTGTGTCAACAACTGCACTGGGACATCGCACACACCCTCTCATTTAATCAGCATAGCCGGTCAGGAGACCGAGGCTCAGAGAGGTTGAGCAGACCGTCCCCAGTCACACAGCTGGGACGTGACAGCGCTGACATTGGAACTCCGTTCCCGTGCCGGGGCGGGGGCCTGGGGTGCTGTGATCCTGCCACCTCGCCCTTCAGACAGTGCCTTTGTGTACGGAGGGGCCCCTGGGATTGGACGGCCGTCTTTGGAGGTTAAGCTTACCATTTGTTTCCTGACACATTTTAGGACTGACCTCTAGTGGAATACCTTTCTAAAACTGGAAATAGCCCCAAGACGGGAACTGGAGCGGCTTTGAGGTTTCTTGCCTCCTCCTTGCTCATTACAGTGCAAATTAATCAAATGAATTATGTAGCTCAGCTAATAACTCGCTTTGATCCAATAGCTCTGTAGAAAGAATGAGTGGAACATTTTTATTTAATCCACTTTGGGGGCATAGTTGAGTGGATAAAAAAAAAATAAAAGCATAGAGTATCCGTTTTATCCATGAGTTTTCAGCCTTCCTGTTGTTTTGGGCGGGTGTCTTTCTTCATAATTGTTAAGGTCCTTGTCAGGCTGGCTAGCTTACATGTGTTCAGCGTTTATACTGCGTTGGGCATTTTTCTGAGCCCTTTGTGTCATTTGATGCTTAAAATCACTCCCTGTGGTGGTGTTACTGGGCCCCGCATTTTACGGGGGAGGAAACTGAGGCGTGGTGACACTATTCCCATTTCAGGTCCCACGGGTACTTGGTGGCAGAGTTGGGAGTTACATTCCAATCCCTGCTGGAAAGAATGATTCTTGAATCTGAACTACAAGTGATGATGGAGGTGGTCTGTCCCCAGGTTGGCCAGAGTGTGAGGGTTCCAACACGGCCTGAGGCGTGTGCCCTGGCCGTGTTACCTAGCCTCTGGCTGCCTTGGCTGCCCCTGTTGATGGCCTGGGAAGAATTATTTCTTTTTTTTTTTTTTTTTTTTTTAACGTTTATTCATTTTTGAGACACAGAGCGTGAGTGGGGAAGGGGCAGAGAGAGAAGGAGACACAGAATCCAAAGCAGGCTCCAGGCTCCACGCCGTTGGCACAGAGCCCGATGCGGGGCTTGAACTCACGAGCTGCGAGATCATGACCTGAGCCGAAGTCGGACGCTCAACCGACTGAGCCACCCGGATGCCCCAGGGAAGAACCATTTCTGAGGCGTAGTGTTGAACGGGGATAGGCATCTCTTCACACTCTTCCTCTTCTCCATAGGTGAGAGAAGGACTCTCTCGTCTCATTACCTGCTGGGGACAGACTGTGTCCCTCCTGCACGAGCAGCCTGAGCCCCAGCCGTCACGGAGCAGCTGTGGGTGTAGTCGTGTCCCGGGCCTGTCTCTGCTGATGGGCTGAGAGTGGCCCCAGCGTGCTTACTCAGGGACAGGGGGCCATCCCTGGTTTCTGTGGACGCACCGCTCCACCTGAGACCGAGAAAGACCCCGGTCCTCCCTTCTCTGCAGTCTGCGCAGGAATCTGGAAGGCTCTGGGCTCCCGCCACAGCTACTACGCTGCTCCCTGAGAGCTGGTCCTGACTCCCTGCCCTGTCCTCTTCTAGGGGATGAGGACACACTTCCCCTCTGGGGAAATGCAGACCTTTACGTGGGCGGTGTCCCCAGGCCGGCCCCTGCCTCCCTTCTGGCTTGCCATCACACGGCCGGGGACTGCGCGTCCCTCCCGGAACCGCTCTGGGTCTCTCTGGGTCTCTGGATCCAGGCCCAGACGGGCGGGGCCCCAGGGAGGAGCCGGCTGTCCGTTCCCACCAGCTCATTGTCCACGTCTCCGGGCATTGACTAGACGGGGATGAAGAGCACTGGGGCGGGGGTGGGGTGGTGTCGGGGTCACTGTTCCCCCTAGGGCACCCACACCCGCCACGGGGCGCTGTGGTCCACCCCTGCTCGTCCCCCTGCGCCAGCCTCTAGTTGAGCTTTCCACGAGCCTGCTGTGTTAGAGCGCTTGCCGCTCGTGCTCTGGGCCACGTGCCTGAGCCCCTCTTCCTGCCAAACCAAGGGCGCTCGCTTGCGCAGTTGCCCGGCCCTTTGTCGGTTCTGCCGTTCACCAGAAGGCTCTCTCGCACAGCTTCAGGCTGATCCCCCCCTCCCCGGCACCCTGCTTTCTCCGCGGCTTCCGCTGACGAAGGTGAAGGTCACCCCTGCAGTGGGCGAAGGAGGAGCTGAGCGAGCCGGGCTCCGTCTTCCTCGGCGGCGTGAGTCACCCGTTCTGGTTCCGGTGCCGCAGACTGCACTTCGCGGGCGCCGGCCGTCCGCCACTTTGACGTGGTGACAAGAGCTTCCCGGAAGTTCCTTCTCCCCTTCACGGAACCTTCGGACCGCCCCGGTTCACTTAGGTCCCTGGGCCACGCAGGCGGCTCCGTGTGGCCTGCTTGGGGCAAACAGGGTTACTGGAGCAGAAGAGGTTGAGAGTGGGCTTTGCTGAATTTTTCTTCTCCTCCACATTGTCCAGGTGGCTTAAGAAAATTGATTTTTTTTTTTTTTACATTTTAAAGATAAAAGAGGGAGACCAGCCTTACAGAAATTTTTTCTCCCACAAACTGCAACTTCTGTGTACCAGCTCTTTAACTTCCATGTGCCTGAGAGTCACGCTTCTTGAAAACGAGTCTTTAAAACTCCCTTCCCCTCCTCGAAATGAAACTTGTTTGGTGGGAACGATCCAACTCCCGCTCTGTAAGACGTAGAAATTCTTTTCCCTTGGGGAAGAGAACTGAATTTAAATGCTAAAACATTACCCTTTTGTTTTCTTGAAAGATCTTTTCTGCTTTCGGTGGAAGAAGCTTTTAAAATTAATGGAAAATTCCTCTATCCCTTTGCTGTAGCTCAGGAGGAGAGCAAGGTACTGGTTTCTCTGTCAGTAACGTAACTGCTGCCTTCCTGGTGTTTGAGGTTTGAATTGCTGCGGCGGCATATATTTTAAAGCAAGGTGGTGGTCAATTTGGATGAAAAGTGATAAAATCGAGTGGATTAAATTGGCTGTCAGCCGTTAAAATGCCATTTGCGTCTGAAACTTTCTGCCAATAGCTTTTATGTATGTAGGGAAAGAAATGTAAATTTCCCCCCATTTTTTTTTTGACACCTCAGAATTGTAACTTTGTGCACGAGTGTGTGCACGTGTAGCACTTGACAGCTGCTAGATGGTGGGCCTGCAGACTTCTATAAGGTGCCAAATAATAAATATCTGGGGCATGCAGGCCACACAGTCTGCATTGCAGGTTCTCAGCCCTGCCACCGGAGGCCCCACGACGGCCCTAGACAGTAAGTCAACATGGGTGTGGCTGTACCGGTGAAACTCTTTACCAAATCAGGTGGCCGTGGGCAGGTCCCTGATCTAGATGGTTCTCCAGCTGCCCGATGCTGGCGATGGCGGTGATGGGGGGCATCGTGTGTCAGAATTGGCTACCGTTTTTGAGTGCCTGTCATGGGCCAGGCAGTAGGCATGTTTCACGCTCCTGCATGCTTGAAGGAAGGGTGAGAGTGATTACTGCCACTTTACAGAAGAATAAAGTGAGGTTCAGCTACGTTGTAATAAACTTTATGAAAACTATGAAAACGTGAAAAATCTACAGTTCAAAGGACACCTACTCTTGTGTGTATTTTGCACTGATAGAATTTTCTGTTGGTATCCATTGTATTGTCTGCCAGCTTTCTGGGAGCTCTGTGTTAGGTGCGGTACCTTTTGCAAAACACAGTGGACTATCTTGGAGACATTTTAGGGTGAATATGTTTTGAAAGAAATCTCATCATAAAAAAAAGAATTTTTAGTTGGAGAGGATCCATTTGGGCTCTTGAGGAGAAAAGCCATTGAAAATGAAAGGTAACTTGATTAGTCACATTCTCATGACACTAGGAGGGAAGTAACCTATCATTGAAAAAAATACAGAGAAGTAAAACTTAGGAAAGAAAACACACTTGCTGTTCATCCCGGAGGTCATCACGTCGGGGTTTGTTACAACAACATTTTATTTCTATGCATAGATATGGTTATCTATGTCTTGTATAGATATATAAATAGAGGTATTATCTGTCACATAATATACTTATTTTTGACGGCAACGTATTGAATTTTTAAACTTGGAATCCTACACTCTGCAGAGGTGTGTAACTTATCATTGAAATCAGATTCCCACTCTGGAGGCGTTGTCAGTAGCTAGTGGTTTAATAACACCACTTCTGAGTGCATAATGTGACCTTCCAACAGGCTGTCAGATTGCCCTCTGACTCGGTGGGCTTTGAAAGGGTAGGGACCTGTCCTTGGTCAGCAGCACATAGGTCTTCCCTCTGGGTGTGTGGGGATGAGTATAAGGTGAAACTTTCTGCTGTCCAAAAGTCTTCATTTAAGAAATGGTATTCATGAACTCCTGCCCAAAGGTCCTATGGTCTGTCCATGTGAGACCCTTTTATCCTTGAAATAAGCTAGATCACGGTCAGGAGCAAATGTGGTCTGAGTTGCTTTACTGCTTAGAGAATTAGTTCACAATTCACCATGAAGCCATCGGCCTCTTCTTTCTGAGTTGGAATTAGTTTGGCCATGACTGAATTCTAGAATTTAGCCCTACCTTGAAGCGTTGTCCACGTGCACCAGGAAAGACATGTACAGTCACATCCATTGTATTGCTTATTAGGTGACACATTCAATACAACTCACGCCTCCATCAGCAACAGATTAGAGTTAAACGAAGTGGAATGTCATGTTGAAATCAGTGCAGCAGTGAAAATGGATGTTGTTGAGCTGGGTGCATCATGAGAGTAGGTCTCATGAAGAACGTGTGGCCTCAAGAAAGCAAGTTGTAGTAGAAACCTGTTTCTATTAAAGATCTGAATAGTGTAGAATGGAACAGGAGACAGGGTAGGAGTCCACACATGTGGTGAACCATACATCCCGAAGGGGGTGACACATTTAAAAACCAGGCTAGTGATTGGGGTGCCTGGGTGGCTCAGTCGGGTAAGCGTCCGACATCAGCTCAGGTCATGATCTCACGGGTCGTGGGTTCGAGCCCTGCGTCAGGCTCTGTGCTGACAGCTCAGAGCCTGGAGCCTGCTACCTATTGTGTGTCGTTGTCTCTCTCTCTGACCCTCCCCTGCTTGCACACGCTCTCTCTCTCTCTCAAAAATAAACATTACAAAATTTTTAAAAAGTAAAAAAAAAAAAATCAGGGTAGTGATAATAGATGGGGAGAGGGTTTCAAGAGTACAAGAAGGTTCTATATCTTAAGTGATACAGGAAGTGAGTAGGTATACAGATGTTTGCTTTATTATGGTTACTTATTTCCTAGTCATATGTGTTCTTGTTGCTTGAAATCTTTCGTAGTTTAAAAATTGGATTTGTCGGGAGCGTGGGGCCCATATTCCCACACAGTAGCCATTGGCTGGAGCTGAGGTAGAGATTCCTGTGTTAGGTGCTACACAGACTTCCCAGCTTGTCAGAGCCCCTAACTGTCTCCTGTCCTCCTGTGCCCCTGGCTCAGCGTACCTCCCCCATTTTCATTGGCACTTGAATTTTGATCTCTGGCCTTGGGGTGATAGAGGAGTACAGCTTACTGAAAATCATCGTGGTTTTTCCTGCAGCATGGAGGTAAGGATGTCGTGGTTCAGTCAGATTGTGTGTGATTTCTGTGTGAGAGAAACTTGAGTTTGGTAGATGGACCAGGAATGATTTTTTTGGCTAAGTAGCCTGTTCTTGTGTGTGGTATGAATGTTGTCACTGGTGTTTCCTTCTTTGCCTTGGCTGCTAGGAAGCTCAGAGGCAAATGTGGGCTCGTCTCTAGCTAAAATGGAGGTGTTGAGGCATGTGTCTTTGATTCCGACCTTACTGTTGGCCCCGTCTATTTTCCTGCCTCTCCTTCCTCCTCTGTTTCCTCACTTAATTTAAAAATACTATTCCATAATATACCCGTTTATAAGTGGCCATTATTCTTTTTGGGGAAAAAGAGGATATAAATTAGAAACCTCTCACTTAGAATGATGGCAGAATATGGGTTTGTGAGAACATTCTGGAAATCTGACCTTTATCCAGAATGTTTTATTTACAAAGCTGCCTTGATGATCTATTTCAGCCATGTGGGTTACTAATTTTCCAGAAATGAGAATATAATTAAAACACACTTACCGCTAAAATGCAACTGAACATAATTTGATCTTTGATAATTTGGAAGGCAGTTAAGGAACTTGCCTTGCCTCAAGGCCATAATTACAAACATCAGTTAGGATAGTGTGACACTATAAAAAAAAAAAAGGCTGTTTATTTCAGCTTTCTGATGATTTCCAGTCTGTAGGAACCAGAGTTGAGAGTCTGTGTGCAGTGTATACATAGGTCTTGGGAGCGCCTGGAAGTCGTTCTACGTGATTTCGGGCAGAAGCGTATCAGGAAAGGGGTTGTGCATAGAAAGGGTTCCATTCTCCAAACACATACTAGGCAGTGCCTACCTGAGTGCTGGGAAAAGCCTCGCCTTTTGGTTCACAGCAGCACATGAGAAGGTAAATAGATAGGTTTTGAAGAAGCGGCAGGAGCACAGACTGGTCTCTGGCCTGAGCACGAAGGGAGTAGCTGAAAGAAGTCGCTCTACCGGGAAAGAGCGCGGCCCCCTGGGAGGCGGAGTGTGGGTGGGTTGGGATGCGGGGGGGATTGAGGGAGGACTGAAACAACCTGGTTTGTTTTAGAGGCTTGTCTCTTTTTTCATCCTTATCCTGATGGTGCTAGAGGAGGTGGCGGAAATGATGGAGGCGGCCGTGTGGGAGATGGGGTGCTGGCTGCAGCGTTTACGGGGCTCAGATGTGCCCGGAACTGTGCTGTGCTCTCAGCACACGTGATCGCAATTCAGTCCCCATAGCAACCGCGTGGGGGTAGGTGTTCGGTATCCTCCCTTCCGCGGATGAGGAAGCTAAGTACCTTCTCAGGAGACGGGAGCGAAAGGACACAGATAGGGGCTCACTTGCCCATGTCCTTGGATGTTCGCTCACACCGGGGTCCACCCCGCACAGAGCCCCTCCCTCAACACCCCATTGTTGGCCCAGCTTTATCGAGTTCTTACTCATGCATCAGTTGTGTGAGTGGAAGAGGGGTACAAGGGGATGATTTGACACGTGTGTGTCATGAAAAGCTCACCACAAAAGGTTACTTAACACCTCCGTCCTCTCCCATAATTACCGTTTGTGTGTCCATGGAGAGAACGTTGACGATCTGCTCCCTTAGCAACTTGCAAGTATGTGGCACGTATCATCAATGACAGTCACCGTCCTGTCCGTCGATCGTCAGGATGCATCTTAACAGCTGGAAGTCGGTACTCTTGGATCAGCATATCCCCGTTTCCCTGAGCCCCTGGCAACCTCAACTTCTTATTTCTGGGAGTTCAGCTGTTTGAGACACCACGGCCGAGTGAGACCGTGTGGCGTTTGTTTTCTGCTCTCGGAGTCATTTCACTTAGCATAATGCTCGCAAGGTATATCCGTGGTGTCACAAATGGCAGAACTTCCCTCTTTTCCTGACCACCCTATTCAAAACTGCTTCCCGCTCCCCACAGACAACTCTTCCTGTCCCCTAACCCTGCTTTGCTTTCTTCCATATCTGCTATTTTCTGGCTTGTTCTCCGTGTCACCTGCTCTGCTGACTGTGTGTCCCCACTGGCATGTGAACGGTGCATGGTCCCTTTGTCCACTGTTGTGTGCCCAGTGCCTCGAAGAGTGCCTGCATGGGGTGGGGCTGACACTTCATGGAGAATTCTTGTTTCCCTCCCCCCATCGTGGGAAAGTTGGGCTCAGTGTCCCAGAACCACTGCTTTAAGAGGAGTCGAACATCTGGGTTTTTCTGAAATCTTCATTTCAAAATGGTGGGAGCCGATTTTAATTGGAAACACTCAGGGACACCAACAAAATGCAGTTGTTGCTGGATTCACCTTGCGCCCGCTGCCTGCACCCCTCCGTCAGTCTGGGAGTGGCCTCAGCCAACTAGAAGCAGAGGTGTGTCCGACCCATCCTGCCGGTAGCCCTGTGACATCACGACTGGAGTGGGGACGGGGCGCTTGGTACAGGAACCTCGCCCCAGATGCCCAGGCTCCCAACAGCACAGAGTGGAGGGTATGTTAGTTCCCAGTGACAGTGTGACTGTGACAAGTCACTTTGCTTTTCTGTGTGTGTCTTACCATCCCCAGAAAGAGGAGCAGTGCAGAGCCCAGCCATATCCGAGCCTGAGGCAGGAGGAGGAAACCATAATACTGGTCCCATATTTACTTACATTTTTGCTCTTTTGTTCGTTAGAGACCCTTAGGCCTTAATTTTGGTGTTTCAGAATATCGCACGAAAACATTATACTGGGGGAGTTTTTTGGCGTCCCCTTAAATTTTGCACCTGGCCCCTGGTCACCCCATTCCCACCCCGAAAAGCAAAAGAGGATTGCTTTTGACATTGGAGCCCATTTGGGCTCAGAAACCTCTGATATGGTGCAATTACAGTTTTACAATTAAGGCTCCCTGGGCTTTGAGGAGGAAGAGACTGTGTTTCCACCTAGAATTTTGTCAAATCACTTGTCCTTTTACGTGGCAAGGCAGAGTTCCAACCAGCTCGATAACCTATCCTGACACATAATAGGCCTTTAAATAACATTTTGTGATTTGTTGAAGTCTTTGGCTGGAGAATTAGATTATTACAGAGCGTTTCCAATCTTTGTCCTGTTCTTGCGAAGACAGAGTGTGTGAATGTCTTTGAGTGCATATTTTGCCGCCTTTACAACCACGTTCCCTCCGGCTGAAATTGAAGGCAGCCTCCGTGTTTGATGATGATTGCCGGGAGTTAGCCCACTGCTAATGGCAGAGCTCCTGCTGCAGTGGCCTGGCCTTCGGGGATAATGGCAGAATGTTCGATTTCGCTTCCCCAGCACTTTGGAAATTGTTCAAAAAAGTTACTCTGGGTGTGACAGTAAAGGACAGACTTGTTGGGTGAGCTGTCCTGTTGAAGTCCCCGGGGGCGGGAGCCCCTGGTTGAAACAGAATGTTTGTCTGGGTT
The DNA here is from genome assembly GCF_023721935.1 of Panthera uncia. Classification (NCBI taxonomy): domain Eukaryota; kingdom Metazoa; phylum Chordata; class Mammalia; order Carnivora; family Felidae; genus Panthera; species Panthera uncia. The sequence goes on from NC_064815.1 coordinate 4,870,434, forward strand.
GGGGGTGGGTGGAATCGCTGCTCTTGAAGCTTCGTCTTGAGACCACATCTGGGTTTGTGGGCACATGGCCGTGGGCCACGTGTGCCATGGGGGGGAAGGCAGGGGGGAAGCCGAGTGGTGTCTTAGAGCGTGACGTTCAGAGGGGTCCAGGCTGGATCCTGAGCCTGGTGTTTTCAAGGGTGGGTGTGCAGGTGACCAGAATCAGGTCCCTCTCCTTCCCTGCGCCTCGGTGTCCTCGTCCTTAGTCGGCCGAACAGGCTGTTCTGAGAAAGGATTGCAGAAGGGTGCTCTCTAAGCCCTAACAGACAGGTACGGGTTCAAATTCTGGATACGCTTCACTGCTAGGAATCTTACTTTTTCTCCTCCGTCAAATGGAGTAGTGATCCCAAGTGCGTGTTGTCATGAGTGTGACTGATGATTCGTATCGGGTGCCTGGCGGACAGGATGTGGGGTGGCCGGTGTGTTCTGTTGCTGGGGCTGAGGGAGCTGTTTGCTCTCACGGGCCCCATGGGTACGGTTCCTGTCCCCACGCGGGATGATGTCACAGTGTGCAGCAGCATCAGGCGTGTGGAGTTGGCCCCACACCCCCGTTGCTGGAATGTCGGATGGGGGGACGGATGCACGAAGTCCTTGTGTCGCGAGGGGCTCGTTTCTGTCCGCTGTTTCATCCCGTGAGTCTGGCCCGGAGTGGGGCAGCTCAGCGGGTGCACACTTGCCACGTGCGCATCTAGGCCAAGAAGGGACAAGAAGCCATCAGTGGTGGAATCCGTGGAGGCTGCCTGGTCTCCTGCGTGGTCTCGAGTGTGTTCCAGCCTGGAGCGGCTCTGGGGGTGGTGGAGGGCCGTCTGCATGATGGTCTTTGCCCGGCCGCCGTTGGTCAGGGCTCCGGATTAGCACTCATGTGGCTGTGCCAGTCGTGACAGTGGTGAACTACGTCCCCCACCTGTCGGCGATGTGCTGTCATGAACTTCCCATGTCGTCCTTTACTTCCCCACTGACCTTGACCCTCTGGACCCTCTGCCCACCAGCCACCTGTGCCCTGAGGTTTTTTTGTTTTGTTTTTTACCACCGGCAGCAGGGGTGACGCTTCACTGGCTGTGGTGGCACCTGACAGGCAAAAGCCCAGGACTTATCTATCAAACCACCAGCTGGCCGGCCACCCAGCCTCTTTTCACAGTGGGACCTTGGGAACCTGCAGACCCTGTCCCATCGTGACTGTTCCCCACAGGGCCTGGGGTTGTCCCAGATTTGGAACAGGCTCCAGGTTGTGTATTATTCATGTGCTAGGTGAGTGCTGTGGCCTAGCGCTGCTCTGGCCCTGTACACGTGATCCTCTTCAACCTCAAATACTCGCGAGTAAGGGACCATCATCGTGTCTGCCTTGCGTGTGTTGACTTCCTGTATGAACACCGCGTGCTCGTGGCTCACCAGTCCCTGCTCTGGGTGTCTGGGATAAACTGAGCAAAACACGAGAGGACCCTTGACTTTGAAGGTGGAAGGCAGATTGTCACAATGCGTGTGTAATACTGCCTCTTGCAATTTACACATGAACGACGTTCTAGATGGGTACAAATGACAGGCCATCCCGCCAGATTTTTAGCCGGAGGGTCTTGACAACATGTAAGGATTTGTTTACCTAATAAGCAAAAGCATTAAGAATGCCTGCAAGGCACGGCGATCGTACGCGTGATTGTGTAAGCTGTCGATTATGGAATCCCGGAAACCTGTTGCAGGGAGAGGGGAGAGGGGCAAATCAGGGAGATGCAGGTCACAGTTGGCTGGGGTTCATGGGACCGACATGAATGCTTCTAGCAGACTATTCAAAAGGAGGCCTCGCTGTGATGGAGGCTTGTCCGTCTTTAGGGCTTTAGCATTGGCAGACGCTGCTCTAGGAGAGGATGATCCGCCCAGTGTGCCGGGGAGAGATTTTGGTTTCCGAGGCCCTGCTGTGATTCCTGTGTAACCTGAGACGGAGGGGTGAAGACCAGCGCGTCCCCCAAGAGCTGGGGGTCCATTGGAGTTGTGTTCGGCTCTCGGCCCTTGGTCTGAACCAAGGGCTGTGTGAGCCCCGAGCAGAGAGGTTCCCCCTGCCTCCAAGGGGCTCAAACGGGGGAGATGCACAGACACTCGCTCAGGTCCGGCCAGCCACACCCCATTGCATGCGTTTCTGGCTGATAAAATGACAGCAACCCGCAACCCGCGAGGGTACACAGCGCTACAGGCATCGCATGGTCTCTGCTCAAATGTCTGCCTCTCTGGAGGTCCTTCTTCCTCCTTGCTCCTCCCCAGAATCACCTGCGTCCACCCATTGTGCTCTGCCCCCCTCCGCACACTTATTTTTCTTCCCTGCACCTGCCGCATTGGTTTATTTGTGGCCCATCTGTCTTCATCAGCTCGCTTGTCCGCTTGGTGACAGCGAGGACTGCTTTGTGCACAGTGCTCTCTGGGAGTCTGCTCCAGTTCCCGGCACATCGTAGGTACTTGGTAGATGTGGCTTGAACGAACCAAGGCTCCCAAGGACTCCTGGGGGGGTGGATTCTGTTGTCTTCAGGGACTGTGGGGCCTGGGGCTGAGTCACAGCTTCAGTCTCTCCTGCCAGTTTTTACGGGGCTGGAGGTGTGTGGTTTGGAGAAACCGTAAGACTGGCCTTAGAAGGGTCAGGGCAGTTGAGGGCCCCATAGAGGTCACGCAGTGCCTCTGATCTTCCTCGGTGTTGGCCTGAAATTTATGTGCACCGCCTTCAAGTCCACGGCTTAAGTCACAACTCAGAACTACTTGATGTTTTGTCCCCCGACTTCCTGAACCAAATATGCAGGGATCAGCGTTCAGTCAGAGAAGCGGAACCGCTGAGAGATCTGTCTGTGTATGTATTAAGGAATTTGATACGGGAACTCGACCTCACACGCTTGGCAGGAGTCGGTTAAGCAGACTCTGTAGGGCTGCTGTCTTCACCTCTGATGCCGGGGCGTGAAGTCCTAAGGGCAGGCCGTCAGGGAGGGGAGCGCGATGTAAGCTCGGGACATCGAGAGTATCCTGGGAGCCACACTGGAGCCAAAGGCCCAGGGCAGTTCTCATTTCCTTACCCGTGGTGCTGTGGGTGTCCTGAAACAGCCAGCATGGTGCTTTGGGTGCCCTGAAACAGCCAGCATACTGGGCTGGGTTCCCTGAAACAGCCAGCGTGGTGCCACGGGTGCCCTGAAACGGCCAGCGTGGTGCTTCGGGTACCCTGAAACAGCCAGCATACTGGGGTGGGTTCCCTGAAACAGCTAGCGTGGTGCTTCAGGTGTTGCAAAACAGCTAGCGTGGTGCGTGGTGCCTTGGGTGTTCTGAAACAGCCAGCGTACTGGGGTGGGTTCCCTGAAACAGCTACCGTGGTGCCGCGGGTGCCCTGAAACGGCCGGCGTGGTGCAGCAGGTGCCCTGAAACAGTCAGCGTACTGGGGTAGGTTCCCTGAAACAGCCAGTGTGGTGCAGTGGGTGCCCCGAAATGGCCAGGCCCTCCCTCACAGAGGAAGTTTGCACACTGGAGAAGTAGACCCAGAAAGTGGAGTCTTGCAGGAGCATATGCACAAAATGCATTAAAATAAAGCCCTGAGAGCCGGCCTAGCATCTTGACTGAGCATGCAGAGTCACTAGCCAGGTGGTGGGTTCAGATCCTGCCTCTACCCGTACCCGCTGCAGCGGTCTGGCCCCTCCTAGTTCGCAACGTAGTGATGAGAATGATACCTGCTTCATAGGACTTTGAGAGGATTAATTCGCTCAACAACTGGAAAGAGGTTATCATGGCCTGAGATCTACATCAAGTGTTCAAAAGGTTAATGGTAATAACAGGATGAAACGTTTACCTTTGCCCTCACTCGGATCCAGGTTCCCTCTCCTATCCAAGATCATAGTTGTGCTGTACTTGGAGACTCAGCTGAACGCTGATCCTGGTATTTGAGCCTGAAAACGAAAGATGCGCCCCAGGGATAATACTGCACCTTCAAAGCCAAGGTTGGCCTTGTGCTCTGAGGTTTTTATCCACGAGAAAAGGCAATACACATCTGTACAGAGACTTGTGCACAAACGCTCTGGGCACCTTCACTGGTGATCGACCCGCACTGTGAGCACCCACGTGGACGTTACTGGTGGGTAGGTCCCCCTGGTTGTCTGCCTGGACAGAGGGGAATGAACCAGCAGTATACTCAACAGCACGGATGAATCTCGGGTATGCTGAGTGAAGAACAGCCCGACCCCCCAACAGAGTATACTACGTGATTCCATGTATCGAAAACTCTAGCAAATGCAGACTAGCCTTAGAGACAGAGAGAAGACAGCGGCTGCTGGAGGTGAGGGCGTGGCTAGGGGGTGCAAGGAGGGGATATCCGGAAGGCCCGAGGAAACTCTTGGAGGTGATGGGTATGTTCACTGCCTGGATTGTGGTGGTGATTTCTTGCATGTGAACATGTGTCAAAGCTCACCCGTGACACTAATTAAGTGCTTATCGTATGTCAGTTGTACCTCAGTAAAGCTGCCTTAGGGGAAAAATGGTGAGGCTAGAACGACCTAGGCTGCCCTGGAAGGTGGAGGAACACTGGCTCCACTGCAGGAGCGACTTCCTCAAACCCCAGGGTTTGGGGAGAAATCAGTGAGCACGCGGCATGTCCCCCAGAGGAAAGGCTGTCAGTCAGTAACCACTGTGCGAGGAGGGAGGAGGTCATGAGGCGAGGTATCTCCGGGAGCCCGTAACCTAGGGACAAATTGCAGTCAAAAGAACGTAAACAAGGCTTGTTTTCGAGAGTCATGAGCGAACGCTGGTCATTAATAATCACGTCCTCGCGGCAAAGGTCTGTGGCTAAAGAACTAAGCTCTTCATCTGGAAGGCTGTTGGGGACTTGGAGGAGTCATTTTCCTAAATCTCCTGGAAGAGGAAACTTTCCTCCCTACTCTCCAGTGTTAGTCCTCCCAGAGACTGCCGGACACGTGTCATGGTGTCGTCCACCAGGTTCTGTTCTGAGGGGGACAGGAATTGAAGGCTCAGGGGGCATCTCCTGATCACCTTCTGTGACCCACAGTCTACGCTGGGACAGTGCCCATTATACCTTGGCTGGCGTCCTGTCCTTTCCCTTTGCGAGCCGTCTCAGGTCTTAATTTGTGGCGGTTTGTGTGAGCGTTTGTTTTTTGGTCTGTTACCGCGTGACCACAAGCCCCACCTCATTGAATCCCTGCCCTGGAGTAATGGTCCCGTTACTACTGGTTGAGAGAGGAGTCTGGACGTGATAGTAATGGATGCTCAGGAAATTGGAGCCGCTTGAATTGAGTCCCACAGCAGTAAGTTCCTGTGACAGAGAGAGTATTGATGATCTTGTTTTACAGTGGCTGAGGCTCAGAGGCCGTCAGTGGAGACCCCAGACTCAAGCCAGCTCTTTGGTATCCAGGGTGGTACTGTTCTTTTACACATCATGGTTGTGTTCTAGAAATAGGTGGTGGGCAAAGGAACCACAAACGGGTCCTGTCCACGTTGCTTGCCGCTGACCAAGAGGAAGGAAATGGTGGTTGGGAGCAGACCGTAGAGTCAGACAGCCTGGGCTGGAATCTTCGCTCCTTGAATTCGTAGCTGTGTAGACCATGGCTGAGCTGCTTAGTTTGCCCGAGTCTCTCTTTCCTCACCTGTAAAATGAGGACCATAACAGTGCCCCTCTCATCCCTTCGTCATGGGTGTTAAATGAGTTAATGGAAATGAAGAGGCTCGAACATTGCCTGGTGCCCAGGAAGCACGGTTTAAGTGTTTGTTTTTTGAAAAAGAAAGACACCTAAAATCAGGTCTTAGTATTGTGCCTGTGAGCCTTTGAAACCAAGGCTCTTTGACTCTAATTGAAATTGGGGTTGAGTAGAAGGAAAAAAAAAAAAAAAGACGAGAGAAATAGAAGCCAGTCGTGTCTGTGGCCCTTAATAGATGTTGGTGGATAAAAAGTGACACGCATGACGTTAACCTGTCTCATACCAGAAGGCCCGAAACACCCAAGTCCCTTGTCTTGGGAACGGTCCTTGACTGGTTTCTGAATTACAATGGAAGGGGCGTTAGCAAACCTCGTGCCCTGCCAGACCGCTCTGGGGCCGGCATTCAGCAGGTGATTCTGTTTGCCAATTCCCCGGGTATTATCTCCGTTCTGACTTCGTGGGCTTGCATTTGTCATCTCTAGTTTCCTGGTCCAGAATCTTGAGAGACTTGGTAACCGGCTTGGGAGGGACAAAACTGTGGCTGATGGTAAAGCAAAGTGCCCGGGTGCTGTGGCTTGGATTTTAGGTGGGATCTTCTGATCCAGCCGTGGGGAAAATGAGGACCATTGTGACATGCCAAACGTAACGGGGCTGTGTTATGGAGAGGAGTTTGCAGGCTTCTGTGAAAGGCTGGGGGGTAAATTTTTCATGCTTCGTGTGTCTGATGCTCCGTGTAGCAGTTCCTTGTCCAGAGGCCGTATGTAAACAAACGAGTGTGGCTGTGTTCCGTGAGGGACTCAATTACTTACACCACGCCCCCCCCCCCCCCCCCCCGCCCGCCAACTTCTGTGTTGATCCCTAACCCCCAATATGACCGTGAATGGAGATAGGGCCTCTAAGGACGTAATTAAGGTTACATGAGTGGGGCCCTATGTCACTAGGACTGGTGACCATAGAGGAAATTTGGGTACAAGTAGAGACATCAAGGCCGTGTGCGTGTGCTCACAGAAGAAAGGCCCCTTGAGGACACAGCAAGAAGGTGGCCATCTGGAGTCCGGAGAGAAACCACCCCTTCCAACACCTCCTTCTTGGGCTCCTGGCCGTCAGAACCGTGAGCCCTAAATCGGTGTGGTTGAAGCCACCCCTGTCTGTAGTGCTTGGTTATGGCAGCGGTGGGACACTTGCCACAGTGCCAGCAAAACCTTATTTACAAAAACAGATGGCGTGCTGGGTTTGGCCCACCAGCTGTACTTTGCTGACCGTGCTCTAGACAATCGCCAGCAGTAAAGAAGTCAGTAAGAAGGTTTGGAGCACCCATCCGGAGCAAGGTGCTGGGGACGTAAGGGGGTGATAGATGATGCACAGGTTCTCTGCTGGAATGGAGTTGATGCTCTCGCGGGGAGACTGGTGGCCAACCGATGCACAGAAGCAAGGCTAGGCTGAGAGCAAGTAGAACTGACCACTCTGGAGAAAACGGGGGTGACATGTGGTCAGGTGACTAGGCGGAGGCGGGGGTGGAGGGAGCATGGTCAGGGGTCTCTGAGGAGGTGATGCTCGAAGCGCAGAGGTCCCGGAGTAGAGTGCCCCAGGCAGCGAGGCGGCAAAGGTCAAAGGCCAGAAGCAGGACCGAACTTGGTAAGTTGAAGGGACTGGCAGTGGCCTCGCAAATGGAAGGATTTGGGGGAACTTCCCTGGGGGGGGGGTGCTGACCTGCATCTAGACTACGTCAGCTGCAAAAGGCCCTTTTGACCGAATCCGGGCGGTATTCTCCGCCACCTCGGGGGCCGTCCCTGCGCACCTTGGGTGACTGTCTCTGTGCCCCAAGGTCCTCGCTTGCCCGCTTTGAGGCCCTGCTCGCTGTGGGCACAGAGTGGGCCCATCTCCTCCTCTGTCCCCTGCTCCTCCTCCTCCCTGTTATGCTGCCTGCTGTTCCCTCTTGGCTCCTGGCTCCAGCGCTCGCGTGGATACGATGGTAAGGGCAGGGCTGGTGCCCAGTGAGCTGGGAAGATGGCGGAAAGTGAGATCTTCGAGGCCACATGGGAGCTTCATTGGAGTGTTTGGAGCAGAGACAGGTTTTAAAAGGCTCATTCTGGCTGTTGGGTTGAAAACGGACTATGGAGTGGTGGCTAGGGACAGAAGCCCCATGTCTCTGGGAGTTAGAAACCTCACACTTTATTATTAGTATTATTTTTATTAAAGAAATTTGACTTGTACTCTGTGTGTGCGCCTTGCTTCCTACTTGCCCTGTGTGGTGGATATCACATCAGTCATTTTTGTTCCTTTTATCTCTAGAAGTTTTTCTTTCCACCTTGGCATTGTGCAGGGACCCAGGGCCTCTCCAGAGAGGGGGCTGGTGGGTGGTCTTCTGGACTGCCCTGCACGGAGGCGGCTGGTCCCAGGCCTCTGTGCACAGGCCACGTGCAGGCAGGAGCCTCTGCTGCGGGCTGATCCTTTCTCCCTGCCACGCTTGGCCACAGGGACGTTTCTACAGGTCCCCAGTACGTGAGGCTCCCCCTCCTTGCCCATCTCAGGGTCCTGTCCCCTGAGCTCATGAGGGCCCTTCTCCACCATCCCCTCATCCCCTCTCCTGGTTTCTGTCTTGGTTCTTTTCCGTAGCCCCCACAAATAACCCATATTTCCTTGTCCCGTTCCTTCTGTGATGGGGCATAGTGACTCATCTAGAGGTGGGGAGTTGGGGCATTGGGGCCGCAGAGCCTAGGAGCTCTGAGGACCTGGGGGCCTTTCTGGGGTTCTGCCTGTAGGCCCATAGTAACCGCCAGCCTCTTATCCCCTGAAGATGGTAACATGCTGCTTGTCAGCCACAAAGGACAAATCACAGGGTTTACATTCCCACATTCTGCACTGTGACGTGCTCACTTCCTCACCTAGTGGGCAACTCCGTGTTCATTTAATACCTGATGTGGTCTAAGTGTGGGACTAAGTGTGTAGTCACCATTGTATGTGTGGTGACTTGGGCACAGTAGACACCTAATACTTGTGGAACGAACACGAGAGGAATCAGGTAAGCATTATTAACTGCACAACCCTGGACATGTAACCGAACCTTTCTAAGCCTCAGCTGCTTCATCTGCAAGATGGTGGTGGTCCCAGCACACCCCTCCCTGCTCTGGGATCGAAGGTGGTAAATTAGGCACGTTCTCTGGGAGTGGAGTTGGCGATCTAGTGGGGGAGATCAGCAGCTCCCCCCCGCCCCGCCCCCGGGCTGAAGTGAGATTACCGCACAGGAGGCGCTTGGCCCAGGACCTGCTCATACTGGTATTTCCAGCTGCTGTGGGAGGAGCCACAATGGATTTCGGTGGTCACAGCAGCTGGGTCAGCGGTAGAAATCCCCAGTACGGCCACGCTCTGTATGGAGTTCTGACCTCCGGCGAGGCCCGCTGCTGGCTCTTCACACCCTTGGCTCTCACCAGTTCTGCGACGGAGGTGTCACCAGCCTGTTTGACAGATGAGAGTGTGAGCCGCTTTCCCAGAGAGTGCCCTCTGAGCGTGGCGGGAAGCCAGTCCCACACGGCAGAGCCGGCATTGAAATTCACATCTCGCTCGGGGGACGCACACGCTTGGAGAGCTTTGCGATCTGGCCAGAATCAGCCAGCCAGGCCCCTGTTGGACCGTAAGCAGCAGCGACCTTGGGTCAGGCTGCTGACGTTCCTTGGACATCGTTACTCTAGGTTTTCTCCGGGTGACAGAGACCCCATGGGCGCTGGGTGTTGCCCACTCACGGGTGCATCATCTGCTCGGGCGGGAAGGGAACCAGCAGGTGGAGAGCCTCAGCGTGCTGTCTGCCTCATGTGGGAGTGTGTGTGGCTTAGGTTTAGACTCCCTGGAAGGAGAGGAGAGCTGCTTCCAGGGCAGAGAAGACCGAGCCGGGAAGGCAGAGCCGTGCAGCTTTATTCTTGTCACTTGTTCGAGAGGATGCGGGGAAGACGCGGGGCTCAGCGGTTAGAATCTTTTTTCTTAGGTTGTGTAGTTTCTCCCAGGGCAGCAGAAAGGTCAGAGTTTAAAAGTTGAGGGATCCCATCCCCCCACTTCAGAGGGACCCTCACGAAAGTAACAGCAACGTTTTAGCTGTCATGGGTTGAGTGACAGTGTTCTGAGAATCAGGGCGACAGTTCATCTGTGGTGCTGCTTTGACCCATCCCGGGAGCCAAGAGAGGAACCGATCAAGTGCCCATTTTATAGACAGGGAGACCGATGCCGCAGGAGGAGAGGACATACTGTTGGCAGCCACCTGCTCCTCGCGTGTGCTAGCTCACATCCCTTCAAGAGAGTTGCGAGGTGAGCGTCCTCACTTGCTTTGTGAGCTGTGGAGGCCTTAGGTCGGGAGGAACCTCTTTCTCTGGGCAGTTTCCTGGACAGCAAGGACTGCTAGGGCTCAGCCATAACTGGCTTCTTGGTGGTGGGTTTCTTTAACCTCCCACACAGAGAGAACTCAAAGTGTCATGAGGAGGTCCCCTCTCCTGCCGGCCCCAGGACTCTGTCCCCTGGCCTCCCTTGCTCTGCAGGACCAGCTACCTCTTGTCAGTACATGACCCCAGCACAGTGGATATGACCCCGGGTCGACAGTGAATTAAATCAGCGGCTCCAGGCTGACTCATTGGGAAAACCATTCTTGTATTCAACAAAGTGTTTGTTGATCGACCAGTGAGTAAAGCAGATGGGTAGAGCATACTTCCTAGTGGGGCAGACACAGAGGACGCGTGTCTGTGCCTGCATTCCCAGCAGAGGACCTGAGATGGAACTCCAAAGGCCAGTCGTGCTGGTCGAAGCAGTGAGGGAGGCTGCCCTCGTTGGCTTAACCTCATCCCGCACTCCACCCCGGAGCTGGGTGAGGTCACAGGCCCGGAGTTACACAGGGTCCCCAGGGGAAATCACAGGCCATCCCAGGGAGGGGCCAGGAATGGATGCTGGGGAGGCCGCCCAGTGACCACTCACTGCGCTGGTGGGTTTCTCTCTGTGGGAAGATGCGGGGAGTCTTGTCCTGGGGTGGACGGGCTCCGTTGATCGCGGATCCCCATTGAGAAAAGGAATCTGCAGTGTATGTGTTTTCCCACGGCCCCCCTTGCAGTATCCGTATCCCCACACCCCCGCACTGCGGTATATGTGCCCCCCGCCCTTCCCCCCAATACTATGCATGCTTGTTTGCACTGTACGTAGTTAGATAACTTATAACGTACAAAACAAAACCTGGCAGCCTAAAGATGATGAATAAAAGTAACTCTGGATTGGAGTTCTGATACTTGTCAGTGTCCCGGCGGATTGCCCTGAGCACCCTGCCCTGTGGGGCCCTGTCGTGATGCTCTTACCTAAGCCTGAGTCATTCTCCTCTCCTTGAGTTCACTGCTGCTACCTTGAGTCATTCCCCTGCTGCTGTCATGACTTCTGCTGTCTGCCCACCAGTGCTGATTTAATATTCTCCTCAAATGGGCTCCTATTTTTTTTTTTTTTTTGCCCAAAGTCAGTTTATTTATAAAGAAAAGCAGTATCGTTTGCCACAAAGAAAAAAGGCCTGCAGAAGCACCATGATGAATACCAAACAACTGGTTGTTTCCAGCCAGAAGCTGTTGGCTGCCCCAAGGTAAAAAGGGAGATGAGCCCTGGACCGAGATTTTGTTCTGGAATCTTCAGAGAGCCTGGGAGTGTAAAAAGAAGAGCTTTTTCTCTGGTCTTGCGTCTCTCTGGTGTGTAAGATACATGCTTGCAGGCAATACCGGTGGGCTAGTTAAGAGCTTGGGCTCCCGAGAGGGGTGGATAGGAGTCTGAATACTGACTTTATCACTTCACTGCTGTGCCTCAGTTTCTCCATCTGTAATAGGAGTCTGCCTCACAGGGTTGTTGGATTGAATGGAATCCTATTTTGAAATCTCTTCACGTGTAGTATGCTGTTGACAAATATAAGGTTTTATTGTTATTGGTTTGAATTATTTGAGTTTGTAACATGCTTTTTAAGAGCTGCTTTTAGTTTAAAGATATTAAAATAGAGATGGATTCTATGTGCTTTTTGAGCCAACTGACCCCATAGAAGAATCTAGCAAACTTTGCCAGTTTCCCCATGGGAACTGAGATCATGCTGGTCTTCAGAGGTCCAAATCGAGCCATCATAGGTGTATTTGGTTTTCTCACTGTATGACTTTCTCATGGGAAACCAGCCTCCCCTGGGCTCTTTGGGCTGCCCTTAGTTTACCTGAGGATGACATCCTGGGAACCTCAGGAAGCAGTAGCCTCTCATCAGCTGGTCCCAGGGAGCTCGGAAGGCAGGCCCTGGCAGTGCAGAGGGTCCAGGCTGGCGGCGTTCCACGGGGATAGAGAACAGGGAGAGAGAGGAATGTCCTAAGAGGTTGACCCTCCCCCAGCTCCAACTGATTCCTGCTCTGTGGGTATGTTTTTGGCATTTCAGTGCTGGCACCTGGCTGCTGTTCTCTTTCTCGAAGATAGACTGGGCGAGCCAAGGCTATGGGCACTCTGTTGTCTGAGCCCATCTCTTACCCATTTCACCCTCCTTGTTGTCGCCACATCGTTGACCTTGGAGTTCAATTCTTAGCTCCTTGCTCATCTCCTAGCCCCTTTGATGGTAGCCAGTGCCATGAACACAGCTCAGAGCTGACAGGTGCTCCTGCTGACCTAGTGATCCATCTATCTGGGAAATGACCTAAGCCGCCCAAGGATCCTAAAGCCCCCGTAACAGCGTCAGATAATGCCAGCCATCGAGGGAGATGAGAGCAGCAGAGACGGCAGCCTCAGAGTCTCAGCCAAGACTCAAGCTCAGAGCGACTTCACTCAGAATGTTCTCTTTCTCCTCCTGGCCCTGTGTATAATCCCCCATGACGGTAGGCACATCACAGCGACGTTGTGCTGTGTTTTCAGTACCTCAGAAAAGGTACTGAAAACATGCAACTACCCCAAAGTTTTAACTGTGTTTCCTTTGCAAAAATGTGTCATTGACTGGCACTCTGTCCCCTTTCTGCACGTCTGCAGGCCTCTCTCTGGGAAGAGGGGAGAAAAGTCTGAAATGCCTACATTCTGACCATAGCCCTTCCCGTCCGCCCCTTCTGAAAGGCGTTTGTGAAAAGGAGCAGCCTTGTTGGAAGGTCACAGGACATGTATTTGCTCAGTGTCCTGGCAGATTTCAATTTGGCAAGGAGACTGTGCCTGAAGGGGGCATTAGAGAGCCCCTGTAAGGTGATTTGGGAAAGGTTTGCTTTGCAAAAATTAGTGAAATGCATTCTGGTAGCTCTTCTTGGAAGGGTAATTTGATACTGACTGTTAGGGAAAACCCAATTAATAACAACGGGGAAAAAAAGCTACATTTAAGTAATATTAAGGTTGTGACAAGCACTTTATAAAACCGAGAATTCAACATTAAGGTTTAGACTTGATCTATCAACCTGTGGCCCATTGTTCCCAGGTGGCGAAGCAGATAAAATGCTTTAATTAAATACTTGGGAGGCACTTTGCTGGTTCTTCTTATTTATTATCTTGTGCGCCGTTGACATCTTGGCAATTTCTGAGAACAAAAGAATCTAGAGAAATTTGCTTTCTCTTTAGTTCATCAGTTGGATTATATTTAAATACAATTTTTGTGTTTTCCTTCTTTCCCACCCCCCTCTGGATGTGAGGGTTGGGGAGAGTCCTGGAAAGGTTGAATTGGGTGGACAGGGTGTGGGGTCCCTTGTCCAGACAAGGCCGGCAGACTTTCTGAAAGGGGCCAGATAATAACTAAGTTGCGCCTAACGGACAGAAGGTCTTTGCTGCATGTATCTACTCTGTAGACATGCTCCTATAGACCACACAGAAATAGATGGGCCAGGCTGTGTTTCAGGAGAATTTTACGTGCACAAACAGCGGGGCTGGGTTTGGCCCACAGACCAGAGTTTGCCGACCCCACCCACAGAGCCTGGACTCTGGTGGCCTGGGGGGGAATCTAGGTCACTCCCTTGTCTGCCACCCTGGAGAAGTGCTTCAGGTTTCTTGGGCGGAAATGGGGATAATGTTATAGTACCTACGTGGGGCGTGTGGTACGGGAGGCACAGAGGCCCGAAGCCATGTGGGGGGTGTGCGTGTTGTTTGTGTGTGTGCATGTGCGCGTGTGCGTGTGTGCTCAGCGGGGGTCCATGTGGCAGCCCTAGTTAGGTGGAGCCCAGTGTATTTGTCACTGTGAGCCACTGTCAGGGACATTTGGGAAATGCTGGACTAGGGGGTGGCAGCGGCTGCTGCAGGTGGGGAGAGACAAAGCCTTGCAGCTCCGTGCTGGGCTGATGGGAGCTCCCGCCTGCTGCGACAGAGAACTGGGGTTGTGGGGCAGGGGGATCCTGTAGGCTGGGCTGCTGCGACAGAGAACTGGAGGGTGATCCTGTCGGCCTGTCCAGGCAGGTCTCTCCCCACAGGGCGGGATTTCAAGGCTCCTCTCTTGGTGGCACTTACCCTTGGTCGGCGTTCATGACAGAACGTCCCCTCGCTCTCCAGCTGCCTGTGTAGATGATGGGGTCCTCCCAGGCTTCTGGGGGCTTTTAGCCTTCGCAGCAGGATGGGAACTCCTCCAGTTGAGCAGAAGAGACCATGTAGGGGCACCTGGGTGGCTCAGTCGGTTAAGCGGCTGACTTCGGCTCAGGTCATGATCTCGCGGTCCGTGAGTTCAAGCCCCACATCAGGCTCTGTGCTGATAGCTCAGAGCCTGGAGCCTGTTTCAGATTCTGTGTCTCCCTCTCTCTGACCCTCCCCCATTCACACTCTGTCTCTCTCTGTCTCAAAAATAAATAAACGTTAAAAAATTAAAAAAAAAAAAAGAAGAGACCATGTATTTGTCGGCTCGGGCTGCCGTGACAAAGTAGCAAAGAGTGACAAAGGGTGCTTAAACAGTTGGCATTTATTTTTTACTGATTCTGGAGGCCAGGAAGTCCAAGATCAAGGTGTCATCTGTGCCCGTTCCTTCTGAGGCCTCTTTGCTTGGCTTGCAGACGGCCACCTTCTCCTCGTGGTCATCCCTCCATGCGTGTCACTGTCCTAATCTCTCACAAGGATACCTAATCTCTTACCAGGTGGATTAGGGTCCACCCCAGGGACCCGTTTTTACCTTAATCACCTCTTTTTTTTTTAAACAATTTAACATTTTCTTATTTTTATTTTTGAGACAGGGAGAGACAGAGCATGAACAGGGGAGTGGCAGAGAGAGGGAGACAAAGAATCAGAAGGAGGCTCCAGGCTCTGAGCTGTCAGCACAGAGCCTGACACGGGGCTCGAACTCACGGACCGCGAAATCATGACCTGAGCTGAAGTCGGCCACTCAACCGACTGAGCCACCCAGGCGCCCCGTTAATCACCTCTCTAAAGATGCTGTCTGTAGTAGTTACATTCTCTGGTCCGGAGTGTTAGGATCTCAACCTAAGATTGGGGTGGTGGGGCTGGGGCACACACAGTTCAGCCCACAACAGGTGGAATCTCTAAGTGCCTAAAAACTCTTTGTGAGACACAGTGCACAGAAACCTTCGAATTTGAGTGCATTGATGTAGGGAGGGAGGGCAGGGAGGAAGGGTCCCCAGTTGGGCCACCTGCTGGGCTCACTCCATTGAGGCGACCCTTCCGGATTAGGTCTGAACAACACTCCACTGAACGCCCGGTAGATCGAGCCCTTTGTGCCTCCAGCCCAGGTCACAGCAGCATCCTCTTGGCTCCCCCAGGACCTCCCCGAGGAGCTCAGCCCCACCCAGACACCGCCACCTGGTGGCATAGCAGCGAGCGTCGTGGGGTCAGACTGGCCGGGCTGTGCTCGCTGCATGCTCTGGGGCGGGCCGCCACTTGGCCGAGCCTCCCTTTCCTCATCGACCTTACAGTGTGTGTACCTCCGCGGCTCCCGCCGAGAACGCCTCCGTGAATGTTAGCTGCTTCGTTGTGACTATTGGCTTTTGTCGTTTTACCACTAGCATTATTTCTCTCCACCATAGATGCTTCTGGCTTGTTAGCATCCCTTGGTCTGTCTGATAAAAAGTGTTCGTTAAAGCAGCTACTCTCGAAATGGACCCCACGATGGTTCTGAGCAGCTTAGCAAATGTAAAGAGAGTTCTTCTACAAGCGAAATAGCAAGCTTTTGGCTGCCTCATATCCCCAGTGACCCCATTTTCTGTGCTGGCAGCAGCACTCAGAAGGCAGAAGTACAGGCTGTGAGCCCGGCCCCGAAGCTCTTCGCTCTCGGCCCCGGGGGAGACTGCGGACGGCAAGGCTTTTTGGAGCGTGCCTGGTTCCGGTGTGCTTGGGATTTGTGGTTCTCTGTCCCCAGAGGGCCCGGCGCTCTGACTCCTCGGTCCCCCTCCCTTGTCTCGCCACGTTCAAGCCTCTCCTGAGGAGGCTTGTCAGTCCCTTCCCTTGGGCGTCCGCTAAACCAGATTCCCCTTCTGTCACAGCTCTGCTGACTGTGCTTGGATCTTACTCTTCACGGATGCGTCTCACTCGCTCGGCTTCTTGTTGTTACGGTTGCCAGAGACCTGTCCTAACACGATTTTGGCGCTCTTGCAGCCAAGTTGATTGGCCCCCATAACGGACTCTTGGAGGGGCGGTGGCTGGATACGGGTGCCCCGGCGACAATCGAGGACGCCACCTCCCTGCCTCTCCTAGCTCGCTCCCTCACCCTGGTGTTGTTCTCAGCAGGCGTCACGTGGCAGGGGCTCCAGGCTTCCGTCCTGGCAGCTCCATAAGTCCAGCTGAAGGTGTGGGATGGGGTCTTGATGGCCTTGGTGGGGGCGGGGGCCGGTGGGACCCCGGCTGGGGCTGCCGTCGTGCACATTGGAGGTGGGCAGATGACGGTTTCCCAAAACCTTCGTGCTGTGACAGTAGACAGGATGGAGATGCCAGGCCGCCCCGGCAGCTGATGCCCGCTCACACACCGTAAGAGTGGGGAGCTCTGGCTGCCTGGATTATGTAGTCGGGCCCTTGGCGGAGTCCTGGCCAATGAATCCCACGCGCTGAACAGAGTTGTCACGTGAAGATAACTTGGATCCCGGTGGCTTCTGTGATGATGTGGTTCGGTGGCACAAATGACCCGAGTGATTTGTATCGAGCACGGGCCTGTGCAGTGAACAGGAACATGCGTTATTTTAGCGTCTCTGCTTGCCAAATGGGGAGCACGCTTCCCTGGACGGTGTCGGCCTTCTCGAGTTCACGGTTCCCTGGCACCGAGTCCTGCTTTATGTCCCTCAAGAGGGCCGTCTAGAGACGTGTGCACACCTGCGGAGCGGCCCTTGCCTGTTGAGCCAACATGGAAAGACGGAACTCATGTTTTTCAGCGTGTTCTTTCGTCGTTCTTACCCCTTGACAAAGGGCTCTCTTCCCGGAGGGATTCAGATGTTGGCGTCCTTGAGGGTGCCTGTGTGTCCTGCGGGGCTCCAGTCTGAGAATGGGGTGCGTGCCAGGTGCCGTCCTGAGTTGGGTTACGCAGGACCTTTCCCCACAGACAGACGTAAACGTGTGATCCGGTCCCCAGCTGGCCCACCTCACCCTTTTGACCCAAGTAGATGTCACTGAGTGGCACGAAGAAAATCGTGAGAATATACCCCTGCTCCGTCTAAAAATGCCACCAGTGGATGCCTCCAGTGGCCCTGGGTTCTTGTCTCTCGTTTGAGAGATAAGAAACCTGAAGCTCAGAGAGGTGATGTTATTCCGCCAGTGACATGAGATGACAAAGTGAGGAGGTCAGACTACATTCATTCATTCATTCATTCAGCACCTTTTCGTCAGGTGCCCGTGGTGGCTCTGCAGTAATGCAGGAGCTGGGCTTGTTGCTGCGAACGAGAACTTCCCTCCTGGGGGGCTCACGGTCCAGGTCCAGACCCAGTCCTGTCTGACTTCACATCTCTGTCTGTCTTTGTCACAGTATCCTCTGATGAGGATTTCCTCCCGAGCAGGTGGTAAGGCCCTCCTTGGGCCGCTTCCCGCATCCCCCACAGAGCTTGCGTTCGGGGGACTGGGCAGGAGTGGGGCGCTCCCGTGATGTCGCATGGCTCTTGCATGTTGATTGCGGAAAGAGCAC
This sequence comes from Panthera uncia, assembly GCF_023721935.1. Lineage (NCBI taxonomy): Eukaryota > Metazoa > Chordata > Mammalia > Carnivora > Felidae > Panthera > Panthera uncia. Next base: position 4,888,167 of record NC_064815.1, read on the forward strand.
GTTTAACTAGAGCCGTCGGGTTGTCCTGAGAGCCCCGGCAGAGTCCTAACAGCAGCCACTGGACTGGAGGCATCCGGCCTGCCTGTGCCCCGTGCCTTTCGCTGTCATTTCCCTGCCCGTAATGCTGTGTCGTGGGAGTGCTTCTTTCCTCGTGTAGCTGGTGGGTCTGTTGGTTAACCATTGGCGGGGGGAGGGGGGTCATTTTTCAGAGACCCTTTTAGGAAAGATAAAAACAAAGGGATCATTGCTTTCAGCCAAAAAAAAAAAAAAAAAAAAAAAAAAAGGAGTAAATTGTATTTCAAAGAGAGTGTCTCTTCTGAAACCCCCCTTCCACATTTTTAAAAGTTTTGGCTGAAGAGTGGCATGACAGGGTGTGTATGTTGATTTAAAACCCTCCCTCAGGAGATCTTTGGGATGGGCTGTTTCAAAAGGAAGCACAGCATAGGTGAACCTTCTTAACTTGGGGCAGCTCCAGTGTAAGGGCTTGTTCACAGGCCTTTTTGTTTTGAAGTTTTTTAAATGTTTGTTTATTTTTGAGAGAGAGGGTGCAAGCGAGGGAGGGGAAGAGAGAGAAGGCGACACAGAATCCAAAGCGGGCTCCGGGCTCTGAGCTGTCAGCACAGAGCCAGACGTGGGCCTCGAACTCAAGGACCATGAGATCATGACCTGAGCTGAAGTCGGATGCTCAACCGACTGAGCCATGCAGATGCCCCTAAACTTAAAAAGTGTTTAATTGATTTTACTGACAGTGTTCAGCAACCAAGACATTCCCCATAAAATCTTTGAATTCCAATTTCTCTTGAAAAAACGTGGAAAGATCCATGAGGAGTGGGTCTGTGCTTGCTTGGGGCTAAGTATCTGCTGCCCCTTCTCTAGGAGGTGGTCCCCTGTCTGGCCTGATTGTGTAGCTGTTTACCTGCCTGGCCCCTGTGGGCATTTGCTGTAAATGATCAGCCTCTGAATCCCTTTTAAAGCAAGAGTTTCTCAGGTTTGATTTCATATACAGACTTGGAGGTATGTCATTCACTCAAGATTGATTGAGCAACTATGTGCCAGAAAATGGAATCTGCCAAGGTGCCTCTAGGGACATGGACCGCTGTCTCCTGACTCTTTCTGTGGGAAATGACTTAAATTGTAACAGGGAGAGGCCAGCAGCACCCTCAGCAGCAATCCCCACGGTGGATGTCCCATGGAAGCACGGTTTCTGTGGACCGTCCGGGCTCAGTCATGTTTGTCTTACACGGCTGGGCCATAGGTCATAGGTCTCTGAGAGCCTTGGACTCCAGGCAGGCCTGGGGCGTGGTGGGAAGGTTCTTGCAGACATGGAGGAGAATCGGTTTTACTTGGAACTGTCGCTGGGTGAAGAATTCGCTCGCCAGTCAAAGAAGGTTCCGTGCAGCGGTGTTCATTCGTCCCGGTAGTAGCCGCTAGTGCTGCGAGAGTGTGTGTCCTGGTGTCGGAGCGCTCGGTGCCATACTCAGATCGCGTCAGTTGCTTTGTATGGTCGCCCCATCCTGTGGCTACCACGGTTATCCAGGTCTCACTTGCGAGGATGTCAGGGCCCGGCGAGCATCCGTCATGCCCAAGCTCCTACAGCTCGCAGCTGGCGGGATCGGGGTTTTAACCCAGCCGTGGCACCTGCCCCCTCCACCCTCTCCTGCCTCCGTTCGCAAACATTGCAGGTCTGGGAGCGAGGACACTTTGTCTTTGTTGAACCATTATATTCAAAGAAGAACCGGTTGGCGTTCAGTGAGGTAGAAAAACAATATTTACGTTTCAGATCAAGTTAAAGGAGACCATCACCAGAGACCCAGAGGCACTGACTGTTCATAGAGCAGGAAGCAGAAGATTGGGATTACCTAGTGTTGCAGTCTTTCAGCTCTTAGGGAGCAAGTTTTGTTTCGGATTTCACTGTAACACAGGTAGTCACGGTATTCAAAACACAGTCTCTGCTCAGCATCCCAGGATGGCATGGGAGCCGGAAATAAATTTGACTGCAGAAGCATTCTTGGCAGGAAAAACAGCAAAAAAACAGAAACCAAAACTTGCAGTGGGGGATGTGAAGCTCTGTTCGCCCTCAGCTTTATCCGTTCAGATTGGCCTGGGCGTGTTGGCCCGCCTCACTGGCTGCTCCTTTCATAGTGTTGACTCTAATACTGTAGAATTTTATTCTCTTATCGAAAAGTGATTGCAATCCTGTGTTTTCTTTGTTTCCGGGGTTTGTGCTGAAACGAGTGACTTGTGTACTTTCTTAAAGGGTATTTTGAAAGGGTGGCAAATGACAAATCCTCGATCCTCCCATTGTAGACGAAGAAGACCGCCATGCAAGGAAGTGCTCTTTCCTGTAGCCGTACCCTGAGGCGGGCATTAGTGGAAGCCACAGAAGGCAAAGGGACTGAACAGTAACTGAAAACCAGGATTGGCCAGGCTCTTGAGGGTTTTCTCTCAATTTTACCTTCGTAACCACCCTAGGGAGCAGTTAGCAGTAGCCTCTTTTATAGACAAGGACCCTGAGTACATGACATTGAACGTAAGTTGTGTCACCTGTTCAGGGTCAGCGAGTGCGTGATGGAGCTGGCATCCAGATCTAGGTTTGTCTTCCCTCCGAAAGCCCCGTTCACGTCACAGTGCCACGTTGTCCCCAGAGCTACTAGCCCGAGATCTTTTAAGGTTCCCAATGAGGGTCTGCCTTTCCCAAGGCACCATTTTTGACTCTGCTTTCAGCACAGAGCGGTCTTTGCGGAACGTCCTAGAAAAGGCCGCGGCAGGTGAGGCACAGTCCGGCAGCTCGGGAGTGGTCACCAAGGCACCCACGTCCCTCGCTGTTGTCCACTGAGCTCCCAGGGTGTGCACCTCCGTGCCTGGACGGCACCTCCTGGCAGCTCTGGAGCTCCCAGCCTCGGGTCATACCATCCGCAGGGAGGAGGAGCCCACCAGTCTTTCCAGAAGCCTCTGCAGCCGTCTCCTGCCTTCTCCTGCACTCTGATGTGGCTGTCCCTGAGCCAGTCACTTGGGATAGGGGCGACATCAGTCCTGCCAGATGCCTGTGGTGAGAAATGGCGCAGGGACCGTTTCACTCGTTGAGTCGTAAGAACTCGTCGTCATCTGCGTTACAGAAATATCTCCTTTGGATCTGTCCTTTGCCCCTGGCACGGCTGGCTGCATAGTCTGCAGGGCCCAGTGCAGAATGAAAATGCAGGCCTTTGTTGGAAAAGTAGGCTGGAAGCGTCTTCCTGCCTTCCACCCTTTCCCTCTCTCTTGACCTGTCAGCGTGGTTTTTAAAGTTTTTATTGGCCCTTGAACGTCGCGTTCCCTTGGGGACCCTCAGACTCCTTGTGACTGTGGACCCTCGCAGGCACCAGGAGCCCAGTGCCATGGTGTGACCTGCGCGGGCCTGTGCCGTACCCGGGCCCCGTCGGGAGCGGAGCCTGGCGGCCCTTCCTAGGTGGGGGCCGGGAAGCAGGCAGCCAGGACTCCGCATGTCCCTCTGCTCGTGCACACACCCCACTGCCCCTCACGCTTCGCTCAGCATCAGTTCACAGGTGAAATTACTAAGAATTTCAAGGTGCTGAGCACAGAGCTTCAAGCCCCGAGCGAAGGGCCCACCACGCTGGTCACATACCCGTGAAGTCGGCCCTCGACCGTTGACTTGGTTTGCGGTCATTTCCATAGCAAGTGACACGTGGTCTCCTTTTGTTTTAGTTTCTGGATTCCGCAAAGGCAAGTCCAGGTTGCATTGTGAGGAAGAGGAGTCCGTGCTGGGCGGTCGTTCGCAGAGTTCACGGCAGGGAGACGCCTTCAGAAGGCCGGAGGCCGTGTGTGTGGGCGTCAGGTGTTGTCACCGGATGGGGGAGACGCGGGGATGGTGGCTGTCGCCACTGTATTGGTTCAGACGTGCTTGTTGCAATAGAACAGCTTTCCCCCGAAGACCCTACCTTGGCACAGTGAGTGCGTCGACCAGTCTGCTCCTCTGAGTGGGGGCTCTGCATCCTTTCTGTAGAGAGAAGCTCCTACCTCCCTTTGCATCCAGGCACGGGCTCAATGTGGTCCCGGTCCTAGAACACCTCCCCCTCAGGCAGAGCCCTGATGGGGTCCAGCCCCATCCCCACCCCCGGCCCATCCCCAGGATCCTCCTGGGATGATTGCTGTTTTCCCGTACCGAAGCCAGTGACAGTTGGTGTGTTCGTGCCCCTGGGAGAGCAGCGGGTCGTGTTGAAAGACCTGTTTTAATTGTTGGTTTCTGGCCTGACCTACAAAGCAACACGCGCCTGCCTTAGTGTATTGGTGCTGAAGTCACACGCCCGTGCCTTCTCCAGGACAAATGGCGCCGAGACAGGGGACACCTGCACAGCTGCCCCCGCCCTTCCGACTAACTTTGCCGAAGCAGGAACATGAAGTTCAGGTTGGTGTGGAGGGAGGTGCCCCACGTGGGGAATCAGACAGACCTGGCTTCGAGTCTGACCAGCAGGTGGCTCTCTGTTACTTGAGCAGTGTGGGTCTCCGTTTTCTTGTCGGTTAAACGAGGGAGGAGGAGTCCTCCCCGCTCGTGCGACGGATTGTGCACGCCGCTCACCTAAGGCAGGCACAGTCAGCTGTGTCCACCGGTCTCCCGGGCTCGCTCGAGTGTTGGCTTCGATGGCTGGAGCCCCCGTGAGGAGCCTACCCCGGGGGACTGTGCTGGGGCCTCACGTCCAAGCGTGGCCGACGTCCCAGAACCCTGACACCAGAGGGAGTGGAGTCCAGAGACGTCCTGCTCTGACCTGACTGACACGGAAATGCCGTTGGCGTTGTTTCCGTTTCACAGATGGCGAGTGCCTTTGCCGGGCACGCCAGCCACACTGGGTCCTGCCTCTCTGAAGCTTATGTCGTAGCACAGGGAAGACACTAAAAACAAGTTGTCCAATCAAGAAGGTAGTCTAGGGGTTTTTTTTCTGTGCAAAAAAAACCAAACAAATGCCTCCCACGCTTAGTGGTTTTAGACATCTTGTTGTTCTGTGGCAAGGTTTGCCATTCGGCATGTGAATGTGCCGGCCTGTTCCCCTTTGGGCCTTAGGGCCTCGCTGGCCAGGGGCCGCACACGGCCCTCCGTTCCAGGTCACTGGGGCGTCCCCTTAGGACAGCTCACACGTGTCCGCCGCTGGGAGGCGGAGAGGGTGAGAGCGAGACGGGGTCAGTCTTCTGTAACTTCCCTTAGCGGTGGGGTCGCAGAACTTGTGCCATGAGCTGTTCGGAAGTCGTCCCTGGGTGCAGCCCACACGTAAAGGGAAGGGGCGACCTGAAGGCCCGAGGGGCACAGAACCCCGTCTTGTTGGGAAGAGGCTCTGTAGACGGGGTGGTCAGGGAACACCACCCCCAGGAGGTAACGTGTGCGCTGGGTTCTCCATCATGGGACGGAAGAGCAAGGAGGCTTGAGGGAGACTCTGCGATGGGGCAGGGCTCAGCAGAGGGACCGGGAGACCATCGTATCAGGGCGTAGTGAGTTAAAAACAAAAAAAAAGTGTGAGGATAGGCTGGGAGGGTTGGCAGGGACCAGCCTTTGCTTGTAGCGATCTTGTGGTCACAGGGAGCTCACCGCCTTACAGAGCAGCCTGTCCCGTTGAGGGGTAAAGGTCGACATCAGGAGTTTTGCTCTCACGTTGGGCTGGGACTGGTCATCTTTGCACTGGCTGCAGGTTCCTGGCCCTGGTCCTCTGTACCTGAGTCACAGACACGAACCTGGCGAGCCTCCCGCATGCAGTGCAGAGGGCCGGGCATCACGGGATTTATACTGAGGTCAGCCTGACAGTGTCCCTGAGCTGGGGGAGCTTCCGGGGCCGGAGAGAAGGATCCAGGCACAAGGTGGAGGCCGCAGGAGCCGCTCTGTAGGAGACGCGTGGCCCGCTGAGGTGTGAAGGCAGAGTGATCACGCCCCGTGGACAGGTGGGTAGAGGCTTCTGGACGAGAGAGCCCCGAAGGCGTCTGCCTTGTGGGCTGCCACACGGAGATCCTCCCTGTGCAGGATGCGAGCCGTGACCTCAGGAAAGCAGTGCACGGGCTGTTGGCACAGACGGGGTGGGGCTGGACGTGGTTCGTGCCTGGGAGGGTCCGGGTCGGTGACCCAGAGTGTCAGGGAGATTTCTCCGACATGGGAACGGTCCAGAGATGATGTCACGTTCGGAAATTCACGGCTGCCTCTGTCGAAAAGGCTCCAGAACTTTCCTTTGGCTTCAGAACCAGCCTCGGTGAGTGCGTGTGCCCTCTGGGAAGCCCGCATTCAGGAGCGGGTGGCCTCTTTTATTTTCTTCTTTGTTCCTCGCTCTTGTGTGTGGTACACTTGTAATACCCCAGGCACTGTCCTTGGAGCTCTGTGTACACGGTTTGACCGTTGACACCCCCCAGTGATCAGGCATCAGCGCCCTCCTTCAGGGTGGAGCCCCAGGCCCAGAAGCTCCATCAGCCTGCCACATCTCACACTGGGGGCCGTGGAGGTGGGTCCGCCCTGAGGCCCCCCTGCCTGCAAGCCTGCCCCCTTTCTGCTCACCTCACACCTCCTTTCCCTCGTCAAAAGTCTTGGGTCAGAAAGCATCCCTGGTGTCCGTGCAAAACATCACCACAGAAGGTGCCAGAACCCATGGAACAGGCATAGAGAGAGGCTTAGTTTTGATGTGGAAGAAGGTCCTGTAAGCAGATAGGAATGAGGGCAGCCATGATGGTTGCACCTGCTGGACTGTTTCGGTGACCCTCCCCCACCCAATCCCTTTATTGGTGATTTCTGAGCCTCAACGGTGTCAGGCACCACGATTTGGCTCTGAGATACAGCGGTGAACAAAAGCACAGTCCCTGCCTGAACCGCACCACCTCTGGTCTAGCGCGAGGCCCCAGTGCACCAGAAGAGGTAAGGTTGCAGGCTCAGTGCTACGATCTGGCAAAGGAAGAGAGGGCCACCTTCCCATTGCCTTGGGTGATTCGGTGAGCTGAGCTATGTTGCCCGCAGGATAGGACCCAGGAGTCCCGGAGCCATCGACAGAACCCGTGTGAGCTGGGCCAGCCAGAGAGGAGAATCCTGTCCACGGCCTGAGGCTCATGGTTCCCACCCCACACGGGACACTCCTCTTCCCCTGAGTGAGCTGTCTGGGTCTGTTAAGGCTGCTGAAACGATACCCCAGTGTGAGCAGCAGACCTTGGGTGCTGGAAAGTCCCCAGTCAGGGCTCCAGCGGGTCCATGTCTTGGTGAGGGCCCACCTCCTGCTTTGCAGACACCGTCTTCCTGTTTCCTCACACGGTGGAGAGAGACGGCAAGCTCTGCTGCTCCTTCTTGTAAGGACACCGCTATGGTCTGAACGTTTGTGTCCCCCCTGCACCAAAACCTAGTGCCCACGGGGGTGGTATTCAGAAGTGGGGCTTATGGGGGGCGGTTAGATCATAAGGATGAGTCTTCAGCAGTGAGGCTAGCGCCCCAATAAAAGATGCCCAAGAGCCCCCAGCCCCTTCCACCTGCGAGCACACACTGCGAGCAATGTCAGTCTGCTGCCTGGAGAAGTGCCGTCACCAAAGCCCAGCCCTGCTGTCACCCTGCTCTGGGACCTGCAGCCTCTAGAACAGTTGAGGAATACGTTTTGTTTTTTGTTTTTTGGAATTTACCCTAATACTGTTCTAGCAGCTTGAATGGTGGGAGACAGGCCCGAATTCCATTCATGGGATTCCATCCTCATGACCGGTCCCCTCCCAAAGGCCCACCTCATAACGACGTCACATGCTCGGTAAGCTTGGACATAGGACTCTCGGCCGGGGACACATTCAGTCTGCGTCACTAACTTGCATTGCAGCTGGCGGTGGTGGGTGCAGATCATTCTTTGTGGAAGGAACTGTGGGGGTGCCTCATATTTACCTTCCTTTTTTTCCGTTTTAAAAAAAACTGTTAGTTTATGTTGAAAGAGAGAGAGAGTGTGTGTGCCAGCAGGGGAGGGGCAGAGAGAGAGAGGGAAAGAGAGAATCCCAAGCAGGTTTCACACCGCGAGTGCAGAGCCGGGTGCCAGGCTCCATCCCGTGAGCCCTGAGATCAATACCTGAGCCGAAAACAAGAGTCGGATGCTCAGCCAACTGAGCCACCCAGGTGCCCCTAGTATTTGCTTTTCTAACGCTTAAACATTTAACATTGCTCACATCTAAAAAATGCTTAGAAGTGATTTATATTCCTCTCTCTCCACGTGTTCCACACACTTATGGAGCACTTGCTGTGTGCCAGGCACTGTTTGGGGCCCTGGGGGTATGGCAATGAACACTACCAGAATCCCTGCCCTCCTGTTGCCTACTTCTTGTGCGGATGAAGTGACCATGAAGATGCGTAATCGGCTGATAGGCAGGGTTGTACCGGAATCAGACCGAGGGTGGGGAGTGATGGGGGTAAGGGAAATAGTTTGTACAGTGTGGGCGGTCATTACCTGAAGGGGGCCTCTCTCAGCTTGAGGCGAGTGCCATGTGGTATGAGAAGGGGACTCTCCAGGGAGAAAGACTTTTTTCTGAAGCTCATAAAATTTAATGTTTTTCATTTACTGTCTTTGTTTTGAAACTTGGGCATAATACACAGAGCCGTGTTTGAAATATTCAGGAGGTCTCTGTAGTCCTTCTGAAGGAACATGATTAAGAATGCAGGCTGGACTCCCCTTATTTCTCGAAGACATTGGAATATGACAAAGAGCCATATAATTTCAGAATTTACATCTTTATATGAAATTCTGTGCTTTCCAGCACCCTGCACAATAAATGTTAAAGCAACACTCCAGGGTGAAATATTTTTTGAAGAAACCTCTGGAATGGGGAGCGAGTGTTAGATCCGTGATATTGTAGAACTTCCTGGGTCTGGCGGCTAGTTCTGCGGAGCAAGCAGCAGCTGTCCTGTGCTGAGGCCCTACTGTGTGCTGGCCTGGGTGCCCCGAAGGCTGTTCCCTGTGACAGATCCCCACCTCAGAGCTGAGCAGGCAGAGCTCAGAGCAGGGGCTTGGGGATGGGGGCCTGGGTCTCATCTTGTTCCACATGCCTCCTGTCCTGCAAGCTTCCATGTGATGTAACTTACGGACCCCTCACCAGGCCCCCAGGGGCGTCTCCTCCATGTTCCTGCCGCACCACAGGCCACACGGTGTGGGGACTGTCAGAGGCTGAATCCTGTGGAGACCGGGGGTCCCTGAGGGTCACCGCTGGTGCGGGGCACCCAGGACAGTGCGTGTGGCTAAATGAGCAAATGAAGAAGTAATTCTAGAACTGTGCGGGGAGGCGCATCTGGCCTCAGGAATAATAGCTCTATAAAATAACAACCCCAGAGCCGCAAGAGATTGTACCCGCGGTAGCTGGGAGCATGGGCTCCGGGTTTGGATTCCAAGTTCTCTGCGGATCCGTCTTGACTAGGACTTAACCTCTGTCAGCCTCGGTTTCCTCGTCTCTTCCCTGGAGACGGAGCTAGAACACAGAAACCACCAGGGCAGGGCTTTCTCTCTCGTGTTGGCTGCTGTCCACAGTACTGAAAACAGGGCCTCGTGGGCGGTAGACTGTCCGGAGAAACTCGTGGAAGGGATGAGTGTGCGCATTTTCAGGCGTTTCCAAAGAAGGGAATATGCTGTGGCCGGGCCTCACAGGTTGCCTGCGTGTGAGCTAATGAATGAGTGGGTGATGCTAAGAACCAGGTCTGGCCCGGAGTACGTGCCGAGGACCTGTTGGCTCATAGTGAGGAAGGAACCCCCCGCCCCACCCCACGCCCCCTTCGTCTTCCTCCTCCACTGCCTCTCGTGCCTGGCCTGCAGGCTGGACAAGGAGTTCTGTGCTCGGAGGTGGATGAGGCCACCATGGAGCTGCCTTCCAACTGTGGGGTCCTTGGGAATCCGTAGTCGGCCTCTGTGAGCTGGCCTGTAACAGCGGTAGTTTTGAAAGGGGAGGCCAGCAAAGCTGTTCAACGTAATTCTGGATCCATTTCCCCAGGGTTATGTACTTGTAATGGGTTATAATTGCACCCGTTGTGTGATGCCAGGTGAACTGCATTATCTCCTGTGTTACCAGAAAGGAGACTTTGTCCTCTTCCCAACCGCTGACCCTCCCCTAATCCCGCAAAAATAAGCCCTGGGAGTTTCTGGGTCACTTGACAGTGATCCCAAGTCAGATGTATGGAGACAGAGATCTGCGCTCCATGCAGACACTGTGAATTGCGTGGGAGACAGCGTTGTCTGCTGGGTGCATGAAGACTGGCCACACCATTGCTGCACCTCCTTCTGTGGGAGTTTCGTGTAACAAAGAGTGTGTGGATCCGGGTGTTAGCTGTTGCAGTAACTACTTTGTGCTTATGGGGAAGCGTTCTATCCCCTTTGGACCTCATTTTCCTCCCCTGTGAAATGGGAGCAACAGTGGCAGCTGGCAGAATGTCTCAGGCCACTGTGTACAGTTGTACAGGTTGTATACTGCACAAGGTCATGTGCTCGGGGACCAGTAGGAGCTATATGTAGCCCATACCACGCTCACCGAGCTTAGGCTTCATGAGACTATAGCTACTCAGAATGCACACCTTTTTCTTACCTCTGCAAAAGATCCTTTATCTGTGCCCCTGCAGATGCTTCATCTGTATTAAGTGTTAGGAAAACAGTAGCCGCTTTTGCTACTGTTGATGAATCATTTATGGAGACAGTGGATGAATGGATCAGAAGAGTGGGGGAAGGAGATCAACAGAGATTTGAGTCAAGGTTTGAAGAGTAGATAGGATTGTTGGAGGGGGAGCATGTAGTCTCATTTGGTCAGTGGCCATCTTTCCCTTGAGATGCTTTCTCCCCTCCCCTTCCCGCGTCTCTGCTCCTTCTATTGGCTGTATGCTATGCCAAGGAAATTAATGGGATGCCGTTGAAAGTTACTATGAAACTTGGGGTTCTGGAGAAATTTCAATTCAGACAAAATGGTATAACATATCTCCCCATGCCCGTTGCCTGCCCACCTGGCACCTTCTCTTTGGCCAGTCCTGCTGCCTGCCGACCCTCCTTGACCACCGCCTCCGTATGATCTTGAGGTAAATTGCAGGCATCTTGTCGTGATATTTGTCCACCTCATTGACCGGTGTCAGGCAGAGAGGAGTGTGGTCTGGTTTGGGTTTTACGGGGACTATTTGAGCATCAGCTCGCGCGCAGGGCGGAGAACAAGTCGGGCAGCAGGGGCTGCCATGTTTGTCCAGGTGGGATATGAGGGTGCTTCTGACCAAGGCTTGGGGGACTGGCTGGAAGAGAGGAAACGCATCCGGAGGGGGTTCAAGCTGTAGATCGTGCGGGGCCTTTGGCACTGGCTGCTTTTGGTAGCACCTGGTTAATAGCAAGCAGCGGCTAACAGTATGGAGTACTTAGTGCACGCCAAGCTCCAGGCTGATCCCTCCTCATGTGTTAAGTCCTTTAAATGTCACAGAAGCCCTGTGACATTTACACTGTTATCAACCTCATCTTATGGATGAGAAACTGAGGCCCAGAGAGGGAAAAGCGACTTGCCTGAAGCCTCTGCCAGGAAGGGGGAAAGGTCTCCTGGTTCTGGGCGCACGCCCTGAACACCCTGCCGGCCAGCCTCTGTGCTGATGCTCCAGCAGGACGGGGGACGGATGGCGGCACCTGTTTCAAAGCTTCGCGGCCGCATGACGCGTCTGTGCTGTTCCCAGGTGAGCGCATCTTTCATGGTTTTGTCGGGCTTTGCTCTTCCTCCTCATTTGTCTCAAGCAACCGCCGCGAAGGTGTCGGCTGCTCTCTTATTACCGCGGTTTCTCAATATTCTGCCTTTGCTCTGGAAGGGCCATGAGCAAAGGCAGGGAAGAAAAGGTGTTATCTGGGCTGTGCGCAGCTGCTGCTCCTTGTGACCTTTCTCCGCGGCTTGCCTCTGTGTGTTCTCGGAAAGGTCGTGCGTCAAGAGAAGTGAGGACCCACGTGTTAGGGACTGGGACCCAGCAGCTCCGTGGCGGACCTGTCACAGCTACCTGAACATGTGTTTCTCAGCGACATCCCGGTATTAATTGAGCTGTTGTTAGTTCTGGGTGTTTCTTCCCCTCCCCGGCCCCCCCCCCCCCCCATGAAATCGTAATCCCAGCCAGATGTTTCCAAGTATTACTTCTCGCCAGCTTGGAGCTGCGGGCACAGCGGGGCTCGCTACAGAGGAGGTGAAGGCAAGCTCTTTCAAACTGAACTAACCACTAGGGTTTCCTCCCCAGTCACTACTTATCTCAGTGACTTTGCGGACAGAGCTCACACGGTCCTATCTCGGTGGCACCTGGAGGAGGGTCTGCCTCACAGGCTTCGGCCGAGGGTGTCACGTGACAGCTTCATGAGGTGCTGTCGAGGAGGCCCAGTGTCAAGGTAGCAGAGCTGCTGCCTCGCTGAGAAGGGAGGGCGCGGACGGCTCCTGGGCTCAGCCCCCCTTCCCACCAGCAGGAGCAAAGCGAAAGGAGCAAAGGAAGGAGGAAGCTGGAGAGACTGGGAAGATAGGAGACCCCGGACTGTGAGCTCTGGACTCACGCACCCCTTCTTGCAGACAATCGCTTGCCCTTTCTGAACCTTGGCTTCCTCGTCTGTATAATGGGCACAGAGCTACACTTCCCAGGCGGGTTGTATATGCTAATGTATGAGGCCCCCGCAACGCTGTCTGACCCCAGAAAGTACTTGTTGTGATCACTTAGGGCTCGTTCCCTGGGGCCGGCACTGGACAGCGGCCGAACTCTCTTTCTCTGTTCCCCATGACAAACCTGTACAGTAAGGGACAGTGTCCTCAATTGACAAAGAATATAGCAAGAATCAGAGATGTGAAATTATTTACTTGCAGTCACACAGCAGTGAGTAGACAGAGCCTGGGTTTGACCTCCACGCCCCTTATTTTTCTGTACTCCATCCTGATTTTGAACCTCCCGCAGTAATATCTGACAGCCCCTCAGAGTGTCTTCATGTGACGTCACTTGGAAACTAGTTTCCAAAACGTCCTCACAGGAAGCAACAAACACTTTGCAGAAGGCTTGCCCTGGTGCTGGGGTGCTCCCGGAATCTTCTCTGAGTTTCTCCCTTGGACCCTGAGTTCCCCAGGAGGGTCTGCCTTAGCAGGGGTTCTGACTCCCTCTGGGTGCTCTTTCCCTTACTGCCAGGGTCTCTTGGGGTGGGTGTCTGTAAAATGGTCCAAGGCCGGGCGTCTGGAGGCTCCGAGGGCGGTGGGAGGAGGTCTTCATGCTGGTGACAGCGTGCCCTGTAGAGCTGATGTGCCTTTTCCTGGAGGGTGTGTGTCTGTTGGTGCTTGTTCTTCAAGCGGGGTGTGTGTGTGTGTGACAGCACCTTGTCCCGTGGGGGGTGTGAGTGTGCCGGTGCTCTCGTCCTGGGTCCGGGTCCATCACTCCTGGCGGCCCCGTGCTGCGGAGACTGCACTAGCATCCTGGTGATGGTGGAGGGAGAGGCAGGGGGGAGAGTCCAAAAGGAGGACTCAGAACTTTGAATCTTGGTTCTGACGCAGCCGGCTTGCCGTGTGGTCATGGGCAAGGTGTTGATTATCTTCTCTGTGCCTCAGGTTCCTTAGCTATGAAACTCCAAGTGAAAGCATCACCTCCCAGGGAGCCATGGCATCGATGAGGTGCTTCCTAAAGCATTGCTAGAGCAGCTGTCGTGCCAAGGAATTGCCCTGTGAGCCTGACGCCCCTTCCCCACGGTCGCTGTCCAAAATGCCCCCTCATTTCTCACCTTGGGAGTCTCATGGCCCCGGCGGAGGAGGAGGAGACCGGGTCTAGAGTCGTGACCCTGGTAGGAATAAGCCCTGTGCCCTTACAGGGGGCTCTCAGCCTTTCTCAGCCCGGGCTTCCTCTGTCCACACACGGTCACAGTATTGCTCTTGCTGGCTAATTTATCCATCGCCTGAAGGGCCACGTGATGGAAAGACTGTGGGCTGTGGAGCCGTGATGACTGAGTTCGTCTCAGCTGTCACTCGTGAACTCTGTGACCTGAGACAGTTTGTTCCTTAGTTCCTGAGCCCCACCTTCCTCCCCTGGAGAATGGGCATGATCAGGCAACTGTAGGAAAAGTTCAACACACGGGGGTCAAAGAAAGTGATGGCAGCTATACTTTGCCCAGAACTTCTGAGACCTGTGTCCTGGGCTGGGTCTGCATACTCATTATTTTAGTTAACTTTCCTAAATTTGTTTAGTTTTCAAGCCCAGAATGACACTGTACAAGAAAACAACACAGAGGCACCTGAGTGGATCAGTCGGTTGACCGTGTGACTCTTGATTTCCGTCCGGGTCATGAACCCAGGATTGTGGGATTGGGCTGCACATCTGGCTCTGAGGCAGGCAGGGAGCATACTTGAAATTCTCCCTCTTTCCCTCTTGCTGCAAAATAAAATTGAAAAAGAAAACGCATATCCATCCGATAGACTGACAATTGATAGCGTTGGTTCTGTCTCTGTTTTTTTAAAGTTTACTTATTTTGAGAGAGGCCGTGTGAGCAGGGGAAGGGCAGAGAGACAGAGAGTGAGAATCCCAAGCAGGTTCCTCGCAGTCAGCACCCGGAGCCTGATGCAGGGCTCAAACTCACAGAACTGTGAGATCGTGACCTCGGCTGAAATCAAGAGTCGGATGCTTAACCAGCTGAGCCACCCAGGTGCCCCAGTTCGTTCATTCGTTCTTTCTTTCTTTCTTTCTTTCTTTCTTTCTTTCTTTCTTTCTTTTTCTTTCTTTCTTTTTAAAGAATTCAAATCTCATCTAAAAACGATCATAGTTGGGCTTCATTTTTCATCATTAACTCATCATTGTTTCTGATAATTATTAATGCAAGGCACAACTGGGGTTTTTTCTTGAACTTCCCATTTTTTGCAGACTGACACCTATGTAAACCCCCCCCCCCCCGCGCCGCTCCAAAAAAAACCCCAGAAAATCTATGGAATTCCTGGATTGCATTGCAACATGAAATTGTGTCAAATATTTTTAGCTCTTTACTGTGAACTTCTGTTCTTACCTAGTCCCACTCTGGTAGCCCACGGTCCGCCTTCCACATCTGGGCCCCGGTTCACGGGCCCCTCTGGGTAGCACCTGCCGCAGGCTCACTGCGCCGTTTCCGAGCGTTCCGCCCGCCACACTGCGTGTGCCAGTTGCTGCTGTTAGCGCCCTGGGGTAGTTATTCTCTGGCTCGTGGCCTGGTTCACCCCCGGGAGGAGTTGGAAGTGGACAGCCGGCAAGTGGAGACGCTTCCGTGACACCGCTGTTTTGCAAATAGGAGCTGAAAAGCTAGGTTTTCTGCAAGTCAGGACAAGCCCAACTGCAGCTGATACCCTGTGTGTGACTTTGAAGGCAGCTCCCAGAACTGAGTGATCATCATGGCCGGTGGGGCCTTCAGAAAGTACTTGGTTGGATCTCCTACTCCCAGTGAGTCAAAATTTCTGAGGGTGAGGCCCCCAAATCTGTCTTTCTCTCTTTTTTAATGTTTTTTATTTTATTTTATTTTTGAGAGAGAGAGAGACAGAGAGAGACAGAATGCAAATGGGGGGAGGGTCAGAGAGAGGGAGACACAGAATCCGAAGCAGGCTCCAGGCTCTGAGCTGTCAGCACAGAGCCCGACGCGGGGCTCGAACTCACGAGCTGTGACATCATGACCTGAGCCGAAGTCGGCCACCCAGCCAACTGAGCCACCCAGGCGCCCTCTCAAAATCTGTATTTTTCAAACACCCTCCAAGTGGCTAATGATCAGCTTGGTTCGGGAACCTCTGGCCCGCACTGCCCTGCTTCCCTCTACCCCGTGGGGCAGGCTCCTCCTCTCCTTCACCCTCGAGGGGCACAGCTTTCTTCCATAGCTCCAGGTGGAGCGCAGAGAGCGCAGATGGGGGCCTTCCGGCCTGCCACTTCCCGCCTCTGACTCTGAGACTTGGTCCCCTAGCCCCGCCTCTCTGAGCCCAAGGCTCATCTTTAGGAAGGCACGCCCAGCCTCCAGGAGGCATGTGGGCGGAGCGAGGATCCTGTGAACGGAAGGATATAACGCCTGGAAGAGGTGTGGCATGCAGTTGGTGCTCAAAAGCCAATGCAGACAGGCGGGCGCTGGCCAGGGCTTTGTCCTCACTGAGCAGGTGCAGTGTCCTCATCCCAGAGAGAGGTTCTCGAACCCTGCCTGCAGCCTGTGTACATGGGACCAAAGAAGAGCTTGTGCGTTTGATGAAACTTAGGATACTGAGACCTCTCAGTGAATGTTTTTGGATCCTTGGGGGTGTGTGACCCGAACAGCCTCAGTTGCTGTTAAAATTTGGGGGGTGTCGTGGTGTCGTTCATCAGGGAGGTGTCTAATCAGGTAGCTGAGGGAGGGAGAAACATGATTTGCTTTGAATGTGATTCGATAGATCATTCTGATATCGAAGGAAATGCCAGAGGCATTTTTTAAAAAAATTTATAATTCTTTCATGATTTGGCAGGTAATTATGATAATTCCTGGGATTTTCACAGACTTAAAGGCTTTTTCACAGCCGCTTTGTTTTTGGAAATCATCTTCTCTGATGCTCCAGCTGGAATGGATTGCTCAGTCCCCTGACGTTCCAAAGGCATCGTCTTCCAAAGCCCGACTCAAATGTCACCTTCCTGATGGCACGTTCCTGCATCCCTTAGGCCAGGGATACCAAGCAGGGGTCTCCCACAGACCCAGATGCTGATTGGTTGGTAATGCCTGCCTGAGTGTTTTCTTGAGGAAGGAGTACAGCAAGCAGCTAGTGATGTCTGCCAGGGACTGGAGGTGGGAGATAGGAGGTGAGCCTGGTGAAGTCTTACCAAGCCATGTGGTTGAGCATTTAGGTGGGTTCCAGCTGTTTGGAGTTAAACTGGTGCTTTGGGCACAGGGGCAAGTAGAGAGGCACCAGATAACTCCCAAACAGAGATTTGCCAGGTCACAGGTGAGTGATGTAAAAGTTGGATAGATGTTGCCAGATCGCCCGTGACTTAACGCTTCTTGAATCTTTCTACCTACCATCGTTGTTCTCTCTGGGGGAGGCCTTCCCTGACACCCTGTCCTCTTCCCCAGTCTTTCTCTCTCCCTGAGCTGTAAGTTTGTTTGACCTGGAGGGTGTGAACCCCATGACATACCTGCCTCCCCCCACCACACGTGGAACAGGGCCTGACACGTGGTTAGCAATTCTGTTGGTGACATTGCCTCAGTGGGGGACAAGGAGTCTGTCTCCACAGCTGAGCTCCATGGTAGAGCATGTGTGGCCCCTTGTATCCAGCTTCAGCAGGCATCCTTTTCCTTTATTTCCCTTCCATGCCATCACCCATCCTGGAAGGCCAGCTCTCCCTCACTGAGCGCTCACCATGCCCAGACACAGTGCACCCGCTCAAGGCAGCAGCTCCGTGGCCCCATGCAGTGGGTACGGTTTTGAACCCTCATTTCATAGGTGAATGGCTTTAGGCTCCTTGTCGTTAAGTGATGTGCCCTAGACCTCACTGTAAGTGATCAAGCACAGGCCTATCTTGCACCGGAATCTGAGCCTTTAACTGCCTTGTCTCAGCTGCCCACGCCACCCCAGCAACTTTGGGGCCTTTGCAACTGAAGTTTCCTCTGCTGAATGTGCCTTTCTCCTCCCTGTCTACAGGGCGTCCTCCTAGAGCTCAGCGCGTTTATGGGATGTAGATCTGTGGGTCTGAGTGACTTTAGATGCCAAAGGTGGGGGGCAAGCAATGGGGGGTTAGAGAGAGGCCGGCACCAGATCTCAAAGGTGTTTGGGTTTTATTTATCTTTAGAGCAACGAGAAGCATTGAAGGTTTTAAGCAGCAGGTGACAGCATCAGATGTTGCTTTGGGAAGATCACTGGGTCTGCTTGGTAGAGGAGGGTCTTAAAGGGTAGCTACTTAATGTCCTTCCCTCCCCCATTCCCTGCGAGTTTCTGTGGCTGCTGAAAATCAGGAATGGTCAGGTGGGACCTGTAAGCACCCTTGGAGCCTAATAAAAACTCCAGCAGGCAATGCTTGAGCTTCCTGCTTTCGTTTTTTATGATCTCCGCTTGGTCTGGAGGCTCTGGGAGACTTGAATCCATTTTTAGTTATACTGGACTTGGAAGGAGGTACTCACGGAACAGCATGCTCGGCATGGTTTGTGGAAGACGAAAGCTGTGTGTCTCAGTGCCTGTGTGTAGGGATCTCTCGTACAGAAATTCAGAGTTTCAGAGCCTGGCTGAATAACAGGGAACCTTGTAGTTTTCACGGCTGCTCGAAATGAGCACATCGAATTTTGTCTCCTCTCTTCCCCTGGATCTCCACCCCTTCCCCCTGCCTCCTTCCCTAGTGAAATGAAAGCTTCGTCTGACACGGTCAACTCACTCTTCTGGCTGCAGAAGAGAACAGCTCGTGATAAATACCCTTTGAAGCTGGGATGTGTCAATGTTTTATGCATTTATGGAAAATTTGTTTCAACACTGGCTGCCCCTGCAAAACAAAGCAAAACAAAGCAAAAGCCCTGCTTTGCTTTGGAAATGACAGTGGCATTTATTTAAAGCTCTATTTTGTGGGGGCACGTTGGCAGGTATTTAGCAGTGATATGGGTAGTTGTGTCACAGTTTCCTGTTTACTGTGTGGTAAATGGATTCTTAGGCCCAAGGAGGCTCATGGGGGATTTACGTGATTTCTGTGTGGAGGATCCACACACGCATTATTAGTGATACCGTGTGTGTTTGTGAAAGGCCACAAGAAGACCATCCTAAGCTTTTTTTTTTTTTTTTTTTTTAATGCAAAAGGGATAAGACAACGGGGAAATAGTAATTTTGGGTCTATATACAAGGACCCTGGTTAGGGGCTCCCTGACTTACTCTCCCGTTGTTAATTGCATGGGACTTGCAGTGTCTTTCCGGCCCTTCTCACCGTGCATGTCGCACTGGTTTGAAAGAGGTGGGCACCTGAGAGACAGGGGCCACCGTGGACAGGGTGGGGGTTCACACAGCAAGTCGAAGGAAGCCTCAGAATTTGATTGGGAGCTCAGTATGTTTCATGTTGATTGTACCACGGCTGCCTTTAGTTTCAGGCCAAGAATTTTAATTCTTTTAAAGAGCCCAAGTGATTATACCCGCTGGTAAATGGAACAGTGTTCATTATCAGGAAACTAAAAAGTAAAGAAAAGTAGAAATAATGGAAAGAAAATCTGTCCCTTGACTAATGGTAATATCTTGTGTATTTCCTTTTATGCCTTTTACCTTTTATATAACGACATATCAAAAAAAAAAAGAAAAAAAAGGGGGGCCCTCCATTACTCCTCCTGAGGCATCAGGACTTAGGTTAATGATCCTTTCTTTTCCCACAAAAGCGTCCTTAGATCCCTTCTTTATTCTGATGGTATGTTTTATATTTCATATATAATACTTACTACAAATGGTCTGGTAATATTTTTGTCTTGGCTAGTGTTTATACTAAGTACCTGGCTGCAGTCTGTGGTATGTAGGAGGGGGTCATCTCTTGGGAAAAGCAGGGACACAGGGTTAGGTGAGGGTCTCCTGACATCTCCATTCTCGAGGGATTCTCTTTTGTGGTTGTTGTTTATTTATTTTTGAGAGAGAGAGAGAGAGAGAGAGAGAGAGAGAGAGAGAGAGAGAGAG